>NC_141164.1:78042057-78364557 GCF_053477565.2 Lygodium microphyllum | reverse complement strand
GGGTCTATAGTGGAGAGAGTAGTCAATGCTCTATGGAGCTCTATGAGTATACGATGGTATGCAACTCCTTGTCTTTGCACCCTGATCTAAACGAGCAATGGAAGTGCCATCTAATCAAAGGAAGTTTGTGTATTGTCTACCTTTGTCTCAATCCATAGCTGGTGTGAGGATGTACAAAGCTATCCAATGGCACATCATTTACCATGAGATAGGTGTAGATCCATGTATATCGGGCAAATTACAAAGCCATCAAGGGATATGTGTAGAAGATGATTTTAGTAGAAAGCCATCTTGGCCCCAAATCCTATATAGGTGCTAGCTATGTATATTTGAATAATGTCCATCATCTTGATGATGTAGTTCAATTCTTGTCAGTTGAGCTCCAAGTGAGGGAAATCCAAGTTGTACTATAATGGTGGGAGGTGGTCTATGTGTAATCCATGTAGTTGTAGCCATGCCTCTTTCCAAGCACACCAACACTCAATATTCCCCTATAATACTAGCTATCTAGATTATCTACTACAAGCCTATCTTGGCAATTTCCAAAGCCTATGCAGGAAAGTCACTATCTAGAAAAGAGCATATGCCACTATGGGTGGCACTCCCATGTGGTATAGAGGGCTTACTCGAATTCATCTATGAAATCATGGAATCAATACTAGGGATCTCTCTATCTACTCCCATCCCTCATATATCTCCTCTCCCCTAAGTAGTGACTAATCATGTGTGGCTCTTCTCATGTGATAAAGGCTCCATCCCCATATGGGGACCCCATACAAAAGTGCTGGTGTGACCAAAGTGTTGAAGAGAGAAAGTTTTATCCAAGGTTCCTAAAACTATATGCTAGTGCATTGCCTCTCCATCGACCCTAGAGTTGCATAGCCTCATGTTAATCTATCCTCTACTACCTCCTCAAAGTGAATCTTGTCCCTAAAAATGTAATCCCTAAGTAAACATATATTTGGATCATCTCCATTGTATCCTCTCCACGTGTGAAATGGGGTACTGATCAACAAATCCAATGGAGGAAGTATTAAACACCATAACCTTAGTTTTCCCAAGGTTCACTATGAGATTCATGTCTTGATAGTGGGGCCTCCTCCTCTATGTCTAGATGCATGCTTATGTGAAAAGCATGTGAGAGCATCAAATCCAAGCCATCTATCCAAATCATTAAGGATGGCTAATCCATGTGTGCCTCCAAAGGCAAGGAGATTGTCACCATAATTTGTGCACTTGGTGGCTATGTCCTGTGATGTCCAACTGATCCCTATCTTGGTACTCTCTCTATGTATATGTGGCCCTCACTCTCAAAGAAGGGAGTTTGTCTCTATATTGTGTGAATGTTGAAGTCCTCAACCAACAGGACATCTCCAATACTATAATAATGCATAATATCTTCATATAGTAGTAAATCTGGTGACTCTCCTCCTAGGGTGCATATGGAGAGTTCACTGTAGCAAAGTAGCACACTCCCATGTATATATCATAGGGGTGATCTATATGTATCTAGATCTGCATGAAGCAAGCCTCCTCATCCCTCCACATGACCTATACTATATGTGGTGCTCCTCCTTGTATAGTACGGCCACTCCTCCAGCCTTTGGTTCCCCCTAGTGCTCTAGGATGACATGTCTTCTCTCATTTATAGCCTCTCACCTCTAGCAAGTGCATGCTTGGACTCTAGTGTGTCTCTGTATACAAGATGATGTCCTTATTAGTGAAGGTCTCTTGGAGTAGTCCATGGCTCCATTATATTTCCACATTGCAAACTCCAAGTGTGTCTCATACGTTATGCCCCATCATTGGCTCTTGTCTATGATAATGATGCATCCATCGTTGGATATTGTCCATTTGCATGCTTTGCTAGCATCCATGATTTGTGGTGTGCATCTCATGCAATGGCCTATTTGGGCAAGTATGAGACCATCCTCAAGATAGGCTTTTCCTCCTTTAAGAGCCTTCCTTTTGGAGAGGAAGGCTCGTCATCATGACTCCAAATTGGCAAATTTCAAGATAAGTGGCCGGCCCTTTTCTAGATCCTTTCCAATGCGCCATGCATTTTCCACAATGGAGAGGTCCTCCACTCCCAATTTTTCACATATGCTCTTGCCATCTTCTAGAGGGCTATCTCCCTCTTTCCATCCAACCACCTGGATGTGTAGAGCTCTAATTTTTGTTCTCTTCTCCTCTTCAAGTGTTGCATTCACGAGCTCTTCCTTCTTTGTTGGCATCTTCTTTGCCACTTCAATCCATTTGGAGTTTTCAACTACTGCAGGTTGTGCTTGTTTCACTATGGTTGCCCATGTATCGATCTCATGTGTATCTTCAACTCATTTGTTTCAATTTGTACTTTGTTGGGCATCACTTCAGTGATTTCCCCTTCCTTCTTCTTAAGAAGAACAAGTTGATTTCGATAGTTGGTGATCTCATGTTGAAGTTCTTCAATCACCCTATTTCTTTCTCAAAGAGTGGATTCAATGTTTGCCTTCCAAGAGGTGAAGTGTGCTATAATCTTCTTGTGTATTTTGTTCTTCCATTCTCGCACCTTCTTAGCCACCTCTTCCATGATTTGTTGTATGGCCTCATCAGACATTGTTGCATCATCTCATTGACATTTTTCATATCCTAGTCCTACATTTTTCATACATTGTGGAGCACCTCCATACACTTCTTTGTATGGGAATTTGTCACTTTGTTGATGCTATTCCAAATAAGTGAGTATTTCACATTTTTCTCCCCTCCTATCTGGCTATTGGATGGTGGGGATACCTTGCTTTTCTCGGGGGACCCCGTCATATTTTCTGTAAAAAATCTGCTTTTGCTACTTGTTTTCTATCAATCCCACAAGGTAGTCACCATAGTGCCATGGTTGGGTAGGGGTGGACAATTGTTGTGCTCAAACGGGTTTAGACTGGTGGTACACATAGGGCTGCAAGCTTCATGTAGTGGCATGGGGATTGTGTAGTGGGTGGACCAGAATGGAGGGGTCTATGGGACAACAAGGTGTGGGACAGGGGAGGCACCCTGATTGAGGGAGGTGGTGGGAGCCAAGAGATACAAGGGGCAACAAGGCATGGGACATACACTCTAGTTTAGGGGGGGATTTGATGGGCAAGGTTGTCATGCAAGAGATGACGTGCAAGCACTATCGATGATGGCGTTGTTTGTTGACGTGATGTGCTAGAAACCACGACTTGACGTCTATCACGTGGAAATGTTAACTCATGCAATTTAACGTTATATATATATATATATATATAGAGAGAGAGAGAGAGAGAGAGAGAGAGAGAGGAAAAATCTTAAGATCTAAAATCCATGTAGCGGCTTCCCTTCCACTCATGATGTTGCAAAACATGCAAGGAACACTTTTTTTATCCCCCCCCTCTCTATTCTCTTTGTCTCCTCCCCCCTCTCATTCTCTCTATTTATTTTCTCCCCTCTCTTTCGTTTGTCTCTCTCTCTCTCTATCTCATTTATTTTTCTATTTCTTCTCTTCTCTCTTCTCTGTCCTGCCATCTTTCTCTTTTCTATCTCCTCTTGCTTGCCCCCTCTCTCTCATCTCCTTTTTTTCTCTCTCACATTGTCGTGCCGCTACGCGCACACCGTGTAAAAAAATTTAGAGTGTGGCTTCCTTTTAGATTTAGAGAGCCAATGCCACTTTAGACATTAGTATTAGCGTCCATGGTTCAAAATATTAGATTTTTTTGGACGAGTTTTTAGTCAATTTTTTATATTCTAGATATTATCTCTTGTAAAAATCCATAAAACTATAGATAACTTCTAGATTAGGAGGACATGTAAAAGAAAGCATGTAGCTTTCAGCCAATTTGAGAGGATTTTATGTAAAAAAAGAGATTAGCAAAATCACGCGACACGCGATCACTGTTTTCAGGCAGTGAACAACACTTCAAAAGTGGGAGATGAAGAAGGAGTGATCTGGCAGGATTTTGGCCAGGTGGCCTGGTATTTAACCCCCCTTTCGGAGCCATTGGAAGCATTAGATTGGCGATCTGAGTAGCATAGAGGAATGTATTCTTCTGTACACGTTTTTGTCTATTAGAGCTATGTTTTCTCATAATGCTAAAAGAAATTGACAGGCTTCATCTCTGTTAGTATTCTTCTATATTTTCTAATTATTTTTTAGAGTATTCTTCTACATCTTCAATCTCTTCAAATCCCTTCTCTTCCGTCTACTCCTCTCCTTGAATCTACCTACACCTTGCTGTCTCTTATCTTCAAGAACTTGGCTTGAAACCTTCAACCCTTCTCTTATGTCTACCATCTCCAAAGTCTAAGCTCTTGAACCCCCATACATTCTTCTCTTGCCAAACCCCTGTGGTGACCTTCAACCCTACGCATTGCGACATTGGTGAAACCAATGTGAAGTGTAAGAGAATTCCAAGATGGGGGATTCTTTAGGAGATACTCTACAACAATTGGTGCGCATACTGCAGTAGACTCAGTAACAACAAATCCGAATGTTACAATAATAACAACAAAGGCAAGACTAAGAGAAGATTGATTCCACAGCTATCAAGGCCCTAGAGGAAGTTGGCGTAAATTAAAACAATTTTATTCACTTATATGTTTAAAAAATGCTCTTCTTTGGTGTACCACAACATGCATGGAGCCGTTATTTTGCCAGACTAGCCAAGCATGGTCTTCAAGAAAGAATCCATGGTCTTTTTCAACAAGATGCGGATTGGGTTGCATTCAAAAAAGCCCTACGCGAAGAATTCTTCTTAGAAGACTCTGGCCTAATGACGAAGAAAAGTTTCATTGAATGGGTTGAAAAACCCAACAAAGGTTTAGCTACAACAGCTCTATACTATGAGTTTGAAAGTAAATTTGGACAACATGATACTAAAGACCAACAAAGTATGGAAGGTTAGAAGATTGAATTATTCCTTAAGGCTGCAGATCCCATTCTGCAAGAGAAGCTTGCTAATTGCCTAGAAGATGCTACCTCCGAATCAGGAGTCAAGACTGTTGGACTGATGTTATTGATGCAGTTAACATGATTGCTCGAAGAGAGGGGATGCGACTAAGATTGGGCTCTACTTCAACTTCAACAACTCCATTGATGGAGCTTATTCCACCTTCAAGATCCCCTATTCCTTTGACTAATCAACCAGCTCTTTCTTCTTCTATTCCTTCTAAAAATGATGTAATGGATGAACTCATTAAAAGCATGCATGACCTTCATCTGAATCTTACAGAAATTAGTTCCAAAGTAGAGAAGCTGGATGTCAAAGTCAAAGAGCGAGGACGAGCATCAACTCAAAGACCCATGAGAGAAGGCTTTAAGAGGCAATGTATTTGGTGTGACAGCCAACAACATGACAAGAGGGAGGATTTTGCCTTCCGTGAGGCTGAAGCACAGAAGCTCATCTTTTGGAAAGACAGAAAAATTCATGCGGCTGAAACTGGTCTTCCACTAGGGCCAAATTTTGGCAATGGTGGAATGAAGAAAAGATTAGAAGATTTAGCTGTAAAGAATGCCTATGCAGCAATTGATGCAGCTATCTATGGGCTGCAAATTGAGCCAATTCAATCAAGTTTGAATGCATGTAAAGCTAATGTGCAATCTAAAGTATGGATGCATGCACTAGATCAAATGGAACGTGGTAAAGCAGCCAAAGAAGATTTGGCTAACGCCAATCAGTATATTCGAGGAATAACTGGTTGGAAAGAACCGGTAGATTCTTTTTCTGCCTTTGCACATTTGGCTGACGTCAATCATAAAGAAGTCTTGATTGAAGAAAAGAGAAGATGAGAAGATGAACCAGGGCCTTCCTCTTTTGGCCCTCCAAAATAGGTAACTAGAAGAAAACCTAAACAACCAAAGCTTGCTGAAAATATAACCTCAGATCAAGAGATGGAAGATGCGCCACAAACAAAAAAGGCCGAAGAAAAGAAGAAAGACAAGCAGCCAGGCTACAAATTGTTAGTCTGACATAGAATCTGCACCCGATCTCAAACGAGTCCTAGAAGAACGAATTCTAGGAAGCAAAATTGAATTCACCTTAGGCAAAATTCTTGGAATTGCCAAACGTGAATTCCATGATATAATTATTAATGTAATCAAAAGGAAAAGACAATTTGTTAGTGATGAAGAAACAGTGCATGCTTTTTTGCAAGTTCTTCGAGTTTTTGTGCAGGATGAAGAGAAGTTGACTTCACAAGGAATTCAACTTGAAGCAGTTAAAGAATTAATTGCAGCAATTGAAGCTGAAGATAAAGAAAACATGAATGCAAAAATTAAAGAAGTGAAAGCTGAAAATGTAATGGTCGGCTGGTCCAAACCAGTTGGGCAACAGCCCACCTCTCAAAAAGAAGGCCATCTACAGCACATGCATGAGGAAGAAGATGCTCGGTTCATTCCAAGCAGTCACTACTCCCGTACGCATTGGGCAAGAGCAACAACAGAGACATTCATCAAAATTGGAGAAAAAGAAACATCATGTATTACACTCTTAGACCATGGCTCGGAGATAAACGTCATGGCAAGGAGTCTCTATGAAAGTGGTGGATGACCCATAGATGTTGATCCAGGTTGGCGAATGAGAGTTGCAAACAACTCTTTTGGAGAATTATATGTTGTATGTCCTAATGTGCAGGTAACTATTGGAGACATAAAAGACAATTTTCACTTTTTTGTTCAAGACTCTTATAGTTACCCTATCATTCTTGGGCAACCTTACATTTCTGAAGCCCGCTTGGAAACAAAAGCTCTTGATGATGGTTCTTCCTATGCTCGAATATGAAGCAAGGATAATGAATGAGCTGTCCAATTTCTTACTATGTGTGTTAACTATCATCGAAACAGAGATCGACTCCGTGATTATCATGTGCCTCCTAATGTGCGAGAATTCAAGGGTTTTCGAGTTGCACTACTATAAAGGGAGGCTATGGTAGTGCGTCATGTAAAAAGATTGAACCTCCTCATGCAATAGAAACTGTGTCTCTAGCAAATTTATATGTATGTACAGCCAATAGTATGGGTTGTTATAAGTCTCTTCTAGCCATGACTAAGGCTGAAAGAAAATATTTATGTCATGTAAAAAGGGAGCTAAAAACTTATGACATGATGGCTGAAAATGAAGATATTTCGGGCATTTTTTTTAACTGATTACTACTGACACATTGGTTGAAATATATGTAGCTGCTCATGCAGAAAATCAAGCTGAAAATCAATCCATAGAAGTATGTACATTGGATTTTTATCAAACAATTCAAGAATTTGTTGAACAGGAAGACAATGGTGTTGAGATTCACCAATCACACTCACTGACAGCCTCTTTGTATGGAGCTTCAGGGCCAAGGACATGCAGGCTTACCTATCCCATATGCACAGTGGTGCCTACTGCAATTTCCTACTTTCCTATAAAGCATTGTACTTGCTTCCTTTTCTTAATGCAATGATAGTACTCTTTTTTTATCAGTAAAGTGTCAGTGTCATTGTCCACATACACAAGATTGTGTTTATGAGTCCAAGTCTCAATCTTGGAACCTAATTCACTTGTGTAACAAACAGTGTCTTTGTCTCCTCCATCATGAGTTTAGTTTTCTCCTTTCATCCACCATAACTAACTGCCATGCTCTAGATCCATGTACTTTCACATGGTATCAGAGCTCAGCTGAGCATGGCTTAGCTCTCCTCTACTCTCTCTCAGCTCATCTCATCTCAGGCCAGCTCAAGTCAAGTTTATGGTTCCATTTCTCACCTCCATCTCTACTTGACCTTCCTTGTCTACCATAGCCAGACAGGACCTACCTCACTTGGAGCTTCCATAACTCCTCAACCAGGCCACTTCAGCTCCTGCTTCCTTCTAGGGGATTGTTCTCCTGCTCAATGTGCTCCACCCTGGCACATCAATCGATCACATTGTTGCTCTCTGGCCCTGGCATTGGAGAAATTGGCTACGCCTGTCCTGATCTGCGTCGTTTCTGATTAAGCTCTCTGCGCACACCGTACTGCCCGTGATCTGGTCGATTGCTATGGGGCTTTGATAGCCCTTGAAGTAAGCTTCATTTTCATAAAAAAACTTTTGAAAATGATCAAGTATTGAGTTCACAATACTGAAAAACCAGGCCCCTATCTCAGAAACCCTAATTCCACCATAGCCAAAATCTCCCAAGCTCATTTTTCTCTCAGTTTCTCACTCTTGCCACTAAACCAAGCTAAAGCCTACTAAATCTGAAGTTCCCAGCATCAAATCAAGGAGGGGAAGATTTGGATTTTGAAGATCTTGAAGAATTTTACAGATTTGGAAGACTCAAGGAAGAAGATACAAACATAGTGTCCATTGACACTCATCTAGTGCTCTTAACACTTATGTCTTGTGACACAACCAACTCTTCTGCTGTTGAAATCTGAGAAATTGGCACTGATTTGCTGCTGCTTCAGCCATCTAACATGGGAAAAGACTCTCCAAATGCTCGGTTCAAGGGAGTCGGGTTTCACACCTGGCAAACCCGCATCAAGCTCATTCTGATGAAGAAGGGTCTTTAGGCCATTACCAATGGCAAAGAGAAGAAACCTCGGGATATGGACCTTGCAGTTACTTGGTTGAAGAATGATGACAAGGCACAAGCCATCATTAAGCTGGAATTGGATGACAGCTACATCCATCATGTGGATGCCTGTGACACGTCCCGTGACACTTGGGACAAATTGGATACCTTATTTGGTGCACAGTCAAAGTCGTCTAAGTATGGTCTATTGATTGAATTTTTCCGACTTGATATGAAGCCTCATACATCCCTGGCATCCCATCTGAACTACATGGAAAGCCTGCTTCCTCAACTTGTAGGGATAAAGCTAAAAATGGATGAAGATGTTTGTATTGGTGTCTTGTTAAAAAGTCCGCCTCCTGCCTATGATAATGTATCAACCACTCTAACCAATATGCCTGATCCTCAACTTGTTGATATTAAAGCCTCTCTGCTAGAGGAAGAAAAGAAACTTAAAAGCAAAGAAGAGCCTAGCACTTCAAAGGATGAACAAATGTTATATGTAAACAATAGATACAAAGGTAAAAAGGAACCGCTCTTCTATGACTTCTGCAAAAGGACCGGACACACTGAGAAGTTTTCTCATGCTAGGAAGAGGTCCCAAAAGGCCTATCTTGCAGCTGTGAAAGAAGAAGAAGACCATGGACCAAAAGATGAAGATGAAGACCACTAGGATCGGAAGGACAAGCCTCGTCAGTCCTTCTACTCTCATTACTCTGATAGACTATTTTAAAAGCCTTGTATTTCCTAGCCCTAATGCTTATTGCCATAAGCTTTGTAAACTCCTCATGTAGCTTGGCACTACAGTCCCTATACACTTTGTAAGGCCCCTGTTACAGCCTCTGGATGTCCATCATGTTTTGGTGCCCACACTTAGCCTTTTCTGCGACAGCCTCTGGTGTCTACCATGTTTGTGGTGTGCCCACACTTTGCAGGTGGTTCTCATTATAGCCTCTACACACTTTGTGCCTTTTTAGTTGTGATTGAGGAGGGGTGTTGAGATTCAGCAATCACACTCACTGACAGCCTCTTTGTATGGAGCTTCAGGGCCAAGGACATGCAGGCTTACCTATCCCATATGCACAGTGGTGCCTACTGCAGTTTCCTACTTTCCTATAAAGCATTGTACTTGCTTCCTTTTCTTAATGCAATGATAGTACTCTTTTCTTATCAGTAAAGTGTCAGTGTCATTGTCCACATACACAAGATTGTGTTTATGAGTCCAAGTCTCAATCTTGTAACCTAATTCACTTGTGTAACAAACAGTGTCTTTGTCTCCTCCATCATGAGTTTACTCTTCTCCTTTCATCCACCATAACTAACTGCCATGCTCTAGAACCATGTACTTTCACAAATGGTTTACTCAACAAGGTTGAAGCACAAGTGGAGACAAAATACAAGACAGTGGATAAGAAAGTCAAACCTGTGGCAGTCCCACTGCCTCCTAAAAGTGAAGGGCTTGCTGATAGGGCAACAAATCAGCCAAGTCTTCGTGATCCTTCCAACATTGGTCACAAGTTCACATCTAAAAGTATAAAAGAGCTCAAAATAGGTGAAAATTCTTTCCTTTCGCCGGCGGCGGCTGAAATACACTCTTTTATGCAAATGCTAATGAAACATGGAAAAGCTTTTGCTTTTCAACCAAGCGAAATAGGCTGCGTGGATCCAAATATTGTGGCTCCTATTGTCATTTTTACGATCCCACATGTGCCTTGGAACCTCAAGCCCATTCCCGTTCCAAGGGCGCATTTGCCCAAATTATTGGAACTTCTAAATGAGAAGATCAGAATGAAGATTTTAGAATCTTCTTCAGCACCTTACTCAAACCGATGGTTTACTGTGCCTAAGAAAAATGGATCTTTACGATTCATTCAAGATCTACAATTGTGTCACAATCCGAAATGTTGGTTCGGGTCCAATTGTTGATGAGTTTGCTGAAGCTTTTGCAAGTGGAGCAATTTATTCTATGGGCGACCTATATTCAGGATATGACAAATTTCAACTTTCATTAGAAAGCCGAGACATCACCATAATGAAGACACCTCTTGGATTGGTCTGCATGTGCACTCTACCACAAGGTGCAACAAACTCCATAGCCCATATGATGAATGCCATGCAATGAAAAAAATGAGGAGCTTGACAAAGATGGTTGTAGGACATTTGTAGTTAACCATATTCATGATTGTGATAGGATTTTGGCAAGGCTAGAAGAGGTACATCTTACCCTTTCTGGAGCTAAGTTATTTTTGGAGTAGAAGAAATCCTAGTGGTCGGTCATCTATGTGGCCCCTATGGACGCAAACCTTCTCCAATCAAGATAGATGCCATCAGCAGAATGCAAGAAAAATGCACAAATGTTTCAGAGGTGAGAAGATTTCTTGGCGCATGTGTATTCTATCTCATATGGATACCACATTTTGCTCATGTAGCCGAAAATCTTTATCAATTATTAAGAAAAGGCCAAAGATTCTCATGGAATAAAGAGCATACTCTCACTATGCGTAAATTAAAGAAGCTATTAATTTCAGCCCCCACTCTCAAAAGGGCTGACTATTCAAATGGTCAACCCATCATCCTTACTGTGGATACAAGTCCCATTGGGATAGGATGGGCTGTTGGCCAAGAGGATCTTGAAGGTAACAGGTATGCAATTCATTTTGGAGCAAAAGTTCTCAATGAACGTCAAAAAAGGTATGCACAAGTAAAAAGGGAATTGTGGGGAGTTGTAATAGCATTAAAGTGTGATCGTGGATGCTTTATAGGTGCTTCCGTAGTGGTAGAAACTGATTGTCTTCCACTCTTGGGCATGATTGCCAACTGCTCTACACCCAACATTGCTATGCTAAGATGGATTGCATATATTAAGTCTCTCAACCCCAAATTAAAGCATATTGCAGGGAAGGTGAATCTAGTTGCTGACACGCTATCACATGCAAGATATGACAATGAAGAAGAGCTAATGGAAGAAGATGAAGCTGAAGAATCTATACTTTGCTAAATTTCATTTCATGGCTGCTGAAAATACCTTTTCGGTTACTGCATATACTAGTCAAAAGCTGAAAACAACAGGATGATCAACTAGAAGCCAGTATGCTCATTGCATTGCTCAAGTTTTAATCCATTTCCTTGAAGAAGATTATGAAGAAGGTTGGCTAAAGATCAGCCAATATTTGAGCACAATGAAGAAGAAGGAGACTTGGACTGATGAAGAGTTCAAACATATCAAGAGGAAAGCTTATGGCTTTTTTCTTAAAGAAGGACATCTATGGAAGCACGCAAAGAAGAAGGAAGGAGCGCCTGTCTGAGTTATAGGTAACAAAAGATTAACAACAGGTAATGAAGGAATTTCATGAAAGCCTATGGGCTGGCCATAAAGGCATATGGGGAACCTTTAGTAAAGTCAAAGAAAAATATTGGTGGCAAAACATGTATTGGGACATAGCACATTTTGTTGAAACCTGTTATGTGTGTCAAATGTATTCTATAGTCAAGCATCGAGATGGATTACAACCAACTTATCCTTTGTCTATACATTATAGATAGGTTATTGATATTATAACCATGCCTACAGGAATATGGAATATGCGGTATATAGTGCTTGCAAGAGAGGATCTAACCAATCAAGTTGAAGGCAAAGCCTTAACAACCAAATCCACTCAAGCTGTTTGTCGTTTTTTGCTTGAAGAAGTGTTTTGTAGATATGGTTGTGTGGGTAAAGTAATTGCAGATAGAGGAGAGTTGGATGCTGATGAGGCACGCAACTTCTTTGCTCAATTGGGTATTAAGTTGGCTTTAACATCATCCTACAACCCTGAAGGCAATGAAAAGAGTGAGAGAGGTCATCAACCTATTCTCAAAGCTCTAGCAAAGTCTTGTAGAGGAAAGATCAAAGAATGGCCTAAAATGCTACCTTTTGCATTATGGGCTGACTAGACTACACAGTTCTGCAACTGGCTATATGCCAGCTGAACTTATGCATGGACAGCAATCAATTATGCCAATTGAAGAATCTATTCTCACATGGAGTCTTCTACCTTGGGAGGAAGGTATCAATAGAGAAGAGTCATTGACTTTGCGCATATGGCAACTAGAAAGAAGGCTTGAAGATGTTCAAGCAGCTATTGAGAAGCTAAAGATAGCAAGATTAAAGAACAAAAGAAGATTTGATAAGCGACATCGACTTCGGCCAAGAGCAATTCAAGAAAATGACTGGGTGCTTGTCTATGACAGCAGCCTAGACAATCAATACAGTGCTTTTAGGAAGATGGTAAAGCATTGGTTTGGCCCATATGTGGTAAAGGTCGTTCATGACAATGCCACATATTCATTGGCTGAATTGGATGGAACAAGCATGAAGATACCCATAGCTGGAAAAAGAATCAAGCTCTTCAAATGAAGAGAAAGTTCAACATATGAGCTAGAAGACTTGAATATAATTCAAGAGCATGAAGACATAGAGGAAGAAGAAGAGGCAGCAGATGAAGACATTGACATGGTAGAAGATACTTCTTTTGACATTGCAAATTCGTAAGACTTTGGCACATGCCAGAGGATGTGCAGGTTAGGAGGGGGTGAATGTCGTGCCACCACGTGCACACCGTGTAAAAAAATCTAGAGTGTAGCTTCCTTTTAGATTTAGAGAGCCGATGCCACTTTAGACATTAGTATTAGCATCCATGGTTCAAAATATTAGATTTTTTTGGACAAGTTTTTAGTCAATTTTTGATATTCTAGATATTATCTCTTGTAAAAATCCATAAAAATATAGATAACTTCTAGATTAGGAGGACATGTAAAAGAAAGCATGTAGCTTTCAGCCAATTTGAGAGGATTTTATGTAAAAAAAGAGATTAGCGAAATCACGTGACACGCGATCGCTGTTTTCAGGCAGTAAACAACACTCCGAAAGTGGGAGATGAAGGAGTGATCTGGCAGGATTCTGGCTCGGCGTCCTGGTATTTAACCTCCCTTTCGGAGCCATTGGAAGCATCATATTGGCGATCTGAGCAGCATAGAAAAATGTATTATTTTGTACATGCTTTTGTCTATTAGAGTTATATTTTCTCATAATGCTGAAAGAAATTGACATGGTTAATCTCTGTTAGTATTATTCTATATTTTCTAATTCTTTTTAAGAGTATTCATCTACATCTTCAATCTCTTCGAACCCCTTGTCTTCCATCTACTCCTGTCCTTGAATCTACATACACCCTGCTGTCTCTTATCTTCAAGAACTTGGCTTGAAACCTTCAACCCTTCTCTTATCTCTACCATCTTTGAATTCTAAGCTCTTGAACCCCCATACATTATTCTCTTGCCAAACCCTTGTGGTGACCTTCAACCCTACGCACTGCGACAACGTGGTAGGAGGATGGCACACTATCAAAGCTATTTCCTTCAAATCTTTGAATATGTTTTTGTCGCTTGACCTCATGAGCTATACGGATACTCAATTGCTACATGGTTTATATACAACTTTTGGGCAAATTCACACCTCAATGTATCACTTAAGGATTGAGACAATAGATGGGAGGGTATGGATGTTGAGGATTGCATGTGCCAACTTTGCGATAGAGAGCCAAAGACTACTATGGAGCATTACATCTATCGATGCATAACATATTATGATATTCAAGGTGGATACCATTGTCTGTTTCGAGAGGGTTTGGGCTCTTTGTGAGACAAGTGATGCAGTGTGAGGATCATAAATGTTTGATATTTTTACTTTTGGAGTCTCAGAGCTAGAGAGTTGCTATTCTACAGAATAGAAGCCCCCCATAGCTAGGCATGATTAGATAGAGGGTTGTCACTAACAAGAGGGTTTGGGCTCTTTGTGAGAAAAGTGATGAAGTTTGAGGATTAGAGATGTTTGAGATTTTTACTTTTGGAGCTTCAAAGCTATAGAGTTGCTATTCTACATAAAAGAAGCCCCCTATAGCTAGGCACAATTGGACATAGGGTTGTCATTGACCATTTCACAACTACATAGTTGAGCACAGGATTTGTCACCATCATTGATAGGTAGAGGAGCTTCACGTAAAGGCGGTATTTCCTTGGAGCATTGGGACTCAATGGAGCAAGATGCCCATACCCACCTAGAAGGAGACCTAGACACCCTTATCATACAAATTAGAGCTATCATTAAGCGCCAAAGAAAGACACATGCCGAGGCACCTCAACGACTCGAAGCTACAGTTCCATAAGAGCATTTCTATCTTTCTTTGGTTTTTCTTTCTTATTAGTAGTATCACTTACGAGGGGGCCAAATTTGCAGGGTTCGAGTGGCAGGACAATGGCGAACATTTGCAGCGTCCGAGTGGATTGAACTGCCAATAATGAACAGGGAGAGATTTGCAGGGTATCATTCTTCCTGCACGCATGCAGGATGGCTGGCTACACCCGTCTGCGAGCCTTGGAGAAGCCGCATTGGTTCTCTCTGTCAGTCATCGAACTGGATGGCCGATTTGAACTAGACTCTTTGCTGTCCCCCTTACAGACTTGCTCTCCGCAGAAATTAGAAGACGGATCTGAATGATCACGATGCCGATGTCAAGCAACCAGGCAATTCTTCTTCCCATTAAAGGCAGAGGTCATGGTGGTTTCAGTAAAGTACCTAAGAAGCTGCCGGGCTGCCGCTGCATCCATTTTTCTTCTTCTTCTCCTTGTTCTTCCAGTCTGACAACATGGTGGAGGCCCGAGCCGGAAGGCCCTTGGATACCCAAACAGGATCATCAGCATCATCCTCTTCTAGCTTATCATCTTCCGAACAAATCTATCGCATCGTGGCCTTCCATGAAAGAAATCCCAGACAGGTAGTTTGCCTTCTCATAAAAGAGCATCAGGATTTTCTTTTGATGTACCTTGGCCCTAATGTGTAACTGTTGATCATGTATGAAATATCATGGTTAGATTAATGTACGTTTTGTGTTTATATTACAAGTATTGTGCACTTGCATGCGACCAGTTGATGACGAGATGCGGCAATTTGTTTTCGGCTCTGCTCTCGTTTGATTGCCAAGCTACCAAGCATTCGTCAGAGATGTGGCAGTTTGTCTTTTGATCTGCTATTATTTGATGAGTATCTTGATGCCAAGCTATGGAGCATTGCCTTTTGTCAAAGATTCTTCTGTTTGATGTCCTGATGAGGGCTAGACCTTGTTAATGCCAGGCTGGTCAGTTCACATTCTCCACAGGCTGCTGGTTGCATCAAATCAGATTTTCCCTCTTATATGTTAAAAGCTCCCAATTGATCATCTAGTCATCCTTCATGAATGACGTCACTCCTCACTTGTGCTATGAATGTTTCCAACCATGTGTAACAAGACTGTGTGAGTTGTGCACCAATCTCAACTGCAATGATCGTGTAATGATTCTGAGTCAACTTTTTAATAGACGCATCATAACATACATTTTATTGATCTAAAATTATCGTCATTTTCATTAGACACGTCAAAACACACACGCACCAGCAACATTGATCTTGCAATAAGGATATGCTGTTTTGTTGTATTTGCTAGAATTGGAAGTGGATGTGGATTCAGGATTTATAGGCTATGCTACACAAACTGTGAGAATACACTAGGGTTTGCAGAGAAAACACAGAGTGTATGAAGAAACACATGGAGTTCATTCTTTCATTCTCATTCCATCATTGAGTCTATTTGTGGATTTAGGATTTATAGGCTACATCACACATAATGTGAGAATGTACTAGGGTTTGTAGAGAAAACATAGTGTATGAAGAAACACATGGAGTTCATTCTTTCATTCTCATTCTATCAATGAGTTCATTTGTTAGGAATGAACAAGTTGAGTATGAGAGGTATGGATATAATGAATGTTCGAGGAGTGGAGAATTGTCCACTCAAACCTTTGACTCTTGGGGAGTGGCTGAGGGATGTAGGAGTGTGTTGTACTCTAGTGAATCTCGACATTGGTCATAGTGGTTATGAATTGACATAGTGTGAATGCACTAAGTACACTTCGGGGTTAGGGCAGTTGAGTCCTATTTATAGGACTCAAGGCCCTATTGTGCACATTATTGTGTGATCACCACTCTTGGACTCTTGGCCCATAGGCTGACGCATTCATACATTGAAATGGTGTGGGTTGGTAGTATGGAACGCCAACCCCTGGTATGCAGTAGTTGTTAGCATATATGTTAGTTCATGGTCGAGTCTGTGCATGTGATTCAGTGGGCTAGGACACCAATATATTTCCTAGATTATGTAGGCATTTTATCTGGCATTTTATGATATCTATTTTGGGCATTTTATGCTGGCCGACTTGTTGCCATTTATGGCATTATTTTTGCCTATTTATTTTAGGCACTTCCTCCACAGTCATCACTTTCATCACTTGATAGGTTCTGGTGGAGGGAGAGGAACAGGTGCTAGTGCCTTCATAGCTAGCGACTCACATTGGTTTTGTACAGTCTCATATCTTGGTATATGGATTCCATTTTTTGAGCGTCTCTTTGCTTTTGAGGTCTTTGTGTAGTGTTTTTTTCTTTTGCAGTGTTTCTTTTGTGAGAATGTGCAATGAAAGAGAAATAGAGAGAGAGAGAGAGAGAGAGAGAGAGAGAGAGAGAGAGAGAGAGAGGAAGCAAAAGACGAGGGAAGAATACTGTAGTGATTGAAGAAGAATGCCAATACAATGATGATGGATTGATTAGTCCTTGCATGTAGCCCAAAGCGTTAGTGAGGGCACCAGATCAGGTTGATTCGCCAAGTGGGGGGTGCAGCTATAAATAGCAAGAGCACCAAAAAAACTGCCTGACCTGATCCAAAAAGGCCATAAATGCTGACTGACAATAAATGTTGGTCACAGAGAAAGAGATGCCAAAAAAAACAAGGGACACCTCGAAAAAATCCTAGATGGCAATGTCAATGTTTGGCAGGTGTAGGCAGACTGTGGAAAGTAGTAATTGGTCTAAGAATGTATATAGGAAGGCGACAAAGAAAGAAAATGCACCTAAACTGCCAGAGTTCCTACGTCTCTATCAGACTTTGACAAGAGGTTGTCGAGAAACCCTTCACCCTTCGCCCGTAGTTTGCATTTTTGCGTTTTTCGTTTAGGGTTTGGAACCCCAAAAAGGGGCGCCATCCTAGACCGACTATGCCTATTTATAGGCCACTCTCTCATTCATTCCTTACGGCTGATTCATTCAGTCCGTCACCTCTTCTCTCCAGCCTCTCCACTGCCCTCACACCCCTTTAGGAGGACATTGCGGTTTGTGCTTCGTTGTTGTCATCATCATCTTTCTTGTGCTACGGCACCGTTGTTCCCTTGTATCACATTTACTCCATGATTCATAACTTCATCATTTCATTCATCAGAGTTTCTTCTCTCTTCTCTTCTCTTCTCCATGTTTGCCGAGTTCAATCCATGTTCCTCCCCGCAAACCCTACCTGTCTCGCTGGTACGTCATCTTTTGACATGGTATCAGAGTTGGATTTGCTCAAACATGGCAAAGATCCTCCACTCCAGTGAAGGCAAAGACCGGTGGCGGGTTCGGCATCCACTTCTCTTCTTCTTTCACTGCATCAATATCTTGTTTTTGCAAGTTTTAGGTGTTTTCAGCTTGCTGCCCACACCCCTTTCGCGGAGGACATCATAGTCTTAGATGTCCCTTGCTGTCATCTACGGTCTGGCGCCTGTTTCTAGCCTTCCACCTGCAGTTTGCGGCTGTTTACAGCAAAGCGACTGCTACTGATCACTCTCCATTCAAAAAACAATCTCGTTTTTGCATATTTTAGGTATTTCAGCTTGTTGCCCACACCCCAGATGCAAAGGACATCGCGGTCCAAACTGGCATTGTTGTCTACAGTAGTTTGGCACTTGTTTCCAGCTTATCACACACTGTTTGGAGCTGATTTCAGCATATTGACTGCTGTTGCTATTTTTCTTGCGTTTTTAGCCTTTCTCTCTCCTGCAACCTACATTTTTAGTCTTTTTCTCTCTCCTCACTTGCGTTTTTATTCTTTCTCTCTCCTCACTTGCGTTTTTCTACTGGTTGCAACCTCTTATTGCTGGTCGCATCCTCCCATTGGCAGCTCACTTCCAACCCTTCCACTGCCCTCCCACCCCTTAAGGCGGACATTGCGGTTCATGCTTCACACTGCCCTCACACCCCTTGAGACGGACATTGGGGTTCGTGGTTCATGGTGGCTAACCTCTTCCTTCTTCAGCAAGGCACATTGGTATCCATGGCTTCTTTGCCAATAGATGATGGGACTACTGGGTGCTCCTATTGTGGTATCACCGAGCACACCACCGATGCTTGCCATCTTCGACCTTTGCTCCCCACCCCCCCGGAGTATATACGTCTTCCACCAGGCACTCCTTGTGTCACCTCTCCTTTTGGGGCCACAAAGAACGTTCTGCATAGGCTATCAGAGTGCTATGCTCAAGGCAATAAGACGCATTCGATGTGCACTAAGTCCTTTCGAGCACATGGAGGATTGATTGGTGCTACGACCTCTTGGAGATCGTCGCAATGCCAACGACAGTCTTCTCCCACTTATTTTTAGATACAATGGCTTCCATGACCTACGGATCTGCAATCGGCTCCATGGAGAGACAGTGATTGTTTGATACCGTCTCCTTGTCAGTCCGCTCCTTCGAGAGACAATGGCTGCTCGACTCCTTCCTCTTCTTCGACTACCTAGTCCGCTCCATTGAGAGACAACGACTGTTGCCCACCTCTTGCTCATTCTGAGCCCCACCCTTTCCCACCCTTGACTACTCAGGTTCAAGAGGCTATCTGTGGGAGCTCTTCAGCACCCAGATACCTTCTTCGGCACGACCGGCGGCACTTCCTTCGTCATCAGACATTTGGGAGTTTGTGATCCATGAGTTTTTGGATTCCCTATCTACTTCAGAGGGGGATTCAGAGGGGGATGTTATTTCTTTGTCCTTAGAGAGGACATCTACTTCTTCGACTTTAGTGGGGGCCCCTCCACCTCCCACCTCAGAGGGAGAACCTACTCCACATGAAGTTCTTCACCCATCCTCTACTTTCTTGGGGTGGTTGTCTTCGACCAGTCATCTTTTCTACTGATACCCAGGATCTTCAGGTACCACCTAGATCGGGACCTTGAAGGTTCAGTTGCGACTTGGTGACGAGGCCTTCGTATTCCTTCCAGCATGGATGTATGGAGCTAGTGGCTTCTCTCCCGAGGTTGAGTTTCGGGTTCTCTGGTTCACTCTGTCTACTATTCTTTATTGCAGGTTCCTTTTTCCGGTGGACTTGGATCTTAGGGATCCTCTACATTTTCTTCCTTCTCTTCTCTTCTTGCCTTGGTCACTTGGTCAGCATGGAGCCACCTCCCGAGATCGAGTACGGGCATATCCTTATGGTTCTCAGCACCACACAAAGTCCGACATTCCTCATATGCATTGCATGTTTTCATCATCTTTGTACTAGGACTCTTGGGCAAGTGAACAATTTCCCTACGAGGGACACTGTCCAAGTGGCACCTGCTGCATGAGCATTCTTTAGCATGTAGCATTGCATCTCCACCTCACTCTTCTCTTGTTTCCCTTTTTGGGCGTGAGAGGGGGTGTTAAGAAACCCTTCACCCTTCACCACAGTTTGCGTTTTTGCGTTTCTATGTTTTGCACTTAGGGTTTGTAGCCCCAAAAAGGGGCGCCATCCTAGATCGACTATGCCTATTTATAGGCCACTCCCTCATTCATTCCTTACGGCTAATTCATTCAGTCCGTCACCTCTTCTCTCCAGCCTCTCCACTGCCCTCACACCCCTTCAGGAGAACATTGTGGTTCATGGTTCGTTGCTGTCATCATCTTCCTTGTGCTACGGCACCCTTGTTCCCTTGTATCACATTCACTCGATGATTCAGAACTTCATCATTCCATTCATCAGAGTTTCTTCTCTTCTCTTCTCTTCTCTTCTCCATGTTTGCCGAGTTCACTCCATGTTCCTCCTCGCAAACCCTATTGTCTCGCTGGTATGTCATCTTTTGACAGAAGTCATAACTAGGAGATGATTGATTGACATGACTAACATAGGCAGGCTAACACCCCCTCTCAATTCCTAGGAGTGTCTAAAGACCCAACAACCTCATGTGATGAAGCATAGAAGCCTTGGGCAAAGGCTTCGTGAAGAGATTTGTTGCATTGTTCTCTGTGGGACAGTAGGCCACCACCAACACGGAATCCACAATTCACTCTTGAACGTAGTGGTACTAAACCTCAATGTGCTTCGTGCAAGCATGAAACACAAGGTTTCAGGCTAGAGCTAGAGCACTCTGGTTGTCCACACATAGCTCCGTAGGTTGTGAACTGATAAAAGCCAATCTCTGTCAACATGCGGCGAAGCTAAACCCCTCCATAGTTGTAGAATATAAGACGTGATACTCTGCCTTTGTAGAAGAAAGGGCCACAGTAGGCTGCTTCTTGATACTCCACAAGATAATGCTCGATCCAAGGGAGAATGCATAATCTGTAGTGAACTTTTGTGAATCCACATCACTTGCCTAGTCAGAATCACTCCAACTAGAGAGAGTAACCCCCTCTCCATACATGATCGTGTAGGATTGAGTCCCTTGCAAATAACGAAGAATGCACAAGGCCGTACTGAGGGAGCCAACAAGACACTTGAAATTGGTGGCATCTACAAGGGGAACTCCAATTGCCAAAAGCTTGGACTTTGGGTCAATGGGACATGAAATAGATTGACAATCAGCCATACCAGACTCCGAGAGAAGCTCAAAAATATTCCTGTGTTGTGAAACAAAGATGCCCTAGGCCATCTGATAAATCTCCAAGCCAAGGAAGAAGGGAAGGATCCCTAGGTTTGTCATGTCAAACTCTTGTTGCAAAATCTCCAGAGTATGATCAACCTCTTGAGTATGGCTCCTAGTAATGATGAGATTATCCATATACAAGATGAGCAAAACACACATCACCCACAACTTGGAAATTAAGATTAGTGTTATGAGCTAATCGATGGAAGCTAGTCTAAAGAAAGAATCGATTAATCCTTTGGTACCAAGCTTTGGGAGTTTGCTTCAAGCCACAAAGGGCCTATCGCAATTTGTAGACATGGTCCTCCTTCCCCTACAAAAGAAAACCAGGAGGTTGGAAAACATAAATCTCCTGCTCAAGGACACCATTCAAGAAGGCAGACTTTACGTCCATTTGATAAATAGGCTAGCGTTGGTGGGCTGAAAGAGCCAAATTAGCCCAAATAGTAGACATCTGAGTTGTAGGTGCAAAAGTCTCAAAATAGTCCAACCCTACCCTTTGAGCAAAACCCTTGGCAACAAGCCTTTTGTGCTTATCCAAGGAACCGTCTACAAGGTACTTGGTCTTATAGACCCACTTCACACCTATCACCTTTCGCTTCAAAGGATGTGGAACGAACTCCCAAGTCTAATTACACTTGATGGAATCGAGCTCCTTCTGCATGGCCTAACGCCAAATATCCTGTGCAAGAGCCTCCTCAATGGTAGTAGACTCACTATCAGGAAGAATCTGTGACATAAGAGCATAGTTAACATAGTGAACTATTCCGTTAGGCTTGTAAGCAAGTTGATTTGCGTGGACTTGTAGGAGAAGCAGGAAAGTGAGAAACATTGGAAACTTGCATGAGCTGTCAATACCAACGGGGAATCCGAAGAGGCTTATCCTGTTGCGAGCGAGACTCTCTAGTCTCTGATACCTGTAATGAACCTGTTTGGGTAGGGACTTCGCCTCACCGAGGGAAGGAAAATCCGCCTCATGTGAAGAAAGGCTCTGCCTTTGACGGCCGAGCACTTGTAGAAGACTTGGGAGGGGAGGCAAAAGGGGTGGAAGTATGCGACAAAGTAGTAGTCGTATCTGCTAGTGGTGGTAGGGAAGCCGGAGTAGAGGAAGGAGGAGGAGGGGGAGGAGGAGCCAAGGATGAGGAAGGGGTGCGAAGAGGCAACTTGGAGGGGAGAAGAGCAACTGAGGGTGGGGGGGAGGGTCAAGTGATGATGAAGAATCACTTGCAATAGAACCATCAATCGGATCCTTGGAGGCCGAAGCCTCATCAAAGATCACATCCATGCTCACCTCAAGCTTTCGTGTCGTCGGGTCGTAGAGTCGATAGCCCTTTGTGGTAGTGTTATAGCCCACAAAGATAAGCTTTCTTGATCTCGAGTCAAGCTTCATCTTACTCTTCTTCTTGTGCACATGGACAAAAGCATCACAACCAAAGATACAGAAATGAGACACGGAAGGCTTTTGACCAAAGAAAGCCTCATAAGGAGTCATGTCCTGTAACACAGAAGTTGGGGAGTGGTTGCAGATGTGAACCGCATTTGCCATGACCTCAACCCAAAGGATACGAGAAAGACCCCGATGCTCCAACATCAATCGGGCCATCTCTAGCATCGTTTGATTTGCATGCTCCACCACATCATTCTCTGAAGGTGTACTCTGATGGGTATACTCCACTCGAATGCCTGATCCTAGCAAAACTGAGAAAAGAGGTTAGAAGTAAATTCAGCACCATGATCTGCTCGTACGCCACGAACTTTGGAAGTAGTCTGTGTCTCCACAGACACCTTCCACTCATAGTAATGGGAGTATGCCTTGCTCTTGTACTCTAGAAAATAAGGCCACACAACGATTGAAGTCGCCTATAATGAGCATCAAATACTTGGCCTTCCCGAGGAAGGCTATGCCCATAGGTCCGCAAAGATCGGTGTGAACCAAGTCAAGCAGGGTGGAAGCCCTACTAGTGGCAACCTGGGGATGTGGTTGGTCTATGTTGCTTGCCCCTCAAACAGCTAGGACACAAAGTGTGAATAGGAGGGAAATGAGAAAGTCCCTCTACCATCTTCCAAGAAGCTTGTCAGATTGCATCAAAGTGTAGATGACCATAACGAGTATGCCATAGTGTTAGATATGCTCAATGCCCCACCCTCATAAAGTGCCACCAATGATCCATGGTGCTCAAAGTTGTAAGGCCCCCATTATGAGGAGAAGCCAAATGTGAGCCCAGACATTGGTTGAGTCCTGACTTGTATATCAGATGAGGTCTATGTGACTGGATGGCAAAAATGTGACCATTGTGGGTCTAATCTTTGGGTTGGACTGAGTAGTTAAGCTGGTAGCAACTCGAGGCACATTGCATCGAGTTGCGGGGTAAGGGAGTTAAAAGGAGCCCCTATTTTGGGGTCTAGGGGCAGTGTCCCCATCCCGACGGTCAAGGGAATATTCCCTGACCGACTAGTGGAGGCTCATATGGTAGGTCGGTCATGCTGACCTAACCGCCTTCGCGGGCTATAAAAGCTAAAACCCTTCACAGCCATCGATTATCTATCTTTCACGGAGTTAGAGTTGTTCCAGCTAGCCTTAAGCTCTTCACCTATCTTCTATCTAGATCGCTATCTAAGCTTCACTGTGGAAGCGCACGGGTGGACAGAGCCATCTCTGTATTAGTTGTTTAGAGCTAAAGAAATTTTCTAATTCTCCTTTTATCTGTTGTGTACTCTCTATCTCTATCTCTTTCTCAGATTCTGTTTGCTACGCTGTGTAATTTTTTACACATAGCAACCCAAGCTTGTGGGAAGACCGTGCAGCTAAGGTTGTGAGTGTGTAAAGCCCACCCTTTTGGGAGCTTGTTCAGAGAGCAATACTTGTAGAAGCATCCTCCATTGTCACTATATCCTATGTAAAGACCACAGGAGTACCAAGCTGTGTAAGACCATGAACAAGCAATAGGTTAAAACCTAAATTCAGTACATAGAGAACTTTGGCCAAAGAAGGCCGTCTGTTAGGCAATAAAGGAGTAGTCCCCACTCCTCGAACGGGAACTGTAGAGTTGTCACCAATGATGATTGTGCCCCCTTTGGCACTTAGGTCTTGAAGCCAATCCTATCTATAGGTCATATGAGAAGAATTCCCATTGTCAACCAACCAAGGCTTCTCTTGAGTGGAAAAAGCAAGAGCTATATCCTCCTTGGTAAATACATTCACAAAGACAGAATTTGTCATCGCTGGGGCAGCCTTTGAATCCTTTGAATCCTTCTTCTTTGGCTTTAAATGGGGGTACTTTTGCCAACCTTCTCCTCGAGATAAGTGCCCTTCCCACAGTGTGGGCACTTGGGCTTCTCCTCTTCTTCTCATCTTTTTTGTCCTACTTCTTGTCCTTGGTCTGTGGCTTCTTCTTCTTCCCTCCACTTGTAGCTGCAGTAAATGCCTTGGTGGAGCTAGAACTACGGGCCCGAACCTCTTTGAGTCGGTTATCATTCTCCAAGACAAGCCATGAAAGCTCCTCCCATAAGAGTGTCTTGCAGGTCCTCAATGTGATAAGGCTGGTGTAGAAGACATTAAATTGAGGAGATGGCAGCTGAGTCAAAAGGATCATAGCCATGTCTTTAGAGGATATCATCCGACCAAGAGAGGCAAGCTCACCTCTCATGTCCTCCATCTTTGTGATGTGCCCTGTCATAGAGGAGGAATCATCAAGAGTGAGCATTCGCAGCTTCTCCAGGGAAATTGGGCAAACATCTTATGTTGATACAAAGACGCAAGCTTCTTCCACACTTTCGCCGCGGTCTTCAACCTGCGAACATGCACATGGATAGAATTGTGTAGACTCATAAAGAGGAAGGATTGGGCTCGAGAGTTGAGCCGATCCCACAAGGTTGCACGGTCCATAGAAGTTCCATTTGCGGGATCTTCCTTAGAATGGGGGATGGAGTCTGAAACAAGAGCCCAAAGATCGAAGATGTCGAGTATGCACTCCACCTTACACGACCACAACGAATAGTTCAAACCATGGAGTTTGTCTTCTTTGGGCAATGAAGGTAAGATAGACACTTGTACCGAAGGTATCAAGGAGGGTATCTTCATTGAGGATGGAGCCTTTTGTGAAAGATGAATAGAAGGGGGATGGGTGCTAACAGTGGACTCCTCATGCCGAATATAATCGCGATTATCGTGTCTTTGCTCAGAAGAGTGTCTAGAAAGAAGCTCCTTCTTTGAGTCATCAAAGCTCATGAACTGGTAAGATAGCTTCGAACTTGCAATCACCCAAAAAATTGCATTTGATAGAGAAACAAATGTCACCTGCCACTGGGAGTGTAATATCCTCCCCCCCCCCCCCGCGGCGCTCTGCATAGGAATCCCTCCCCCCAATAAATAAAATTGGTTCAAATTTTTATTATTATTCTCCCCCATGTCATCGCCGACAGGAAGAGGGAGTGGCGCGATGACATCGACAGGGAGAAAGAGGACGACAAGAAAATCGATGATGACGAGCCCTTGGCTCCCTCAACCAATCGCGGCCAACTGGGAGTTTGCGAGCCCCTGCCGCCACGCAGAACAGGTGTTGGTGACCGCCGCCACCACCACTCCACCTTCTCTCCACGTCTCTTTCCTCTCCCCCCCCAAATGGAATCAATGGGGGTACCTTAACACCCTCGCATGGGCAGAGAGAGAGAGAGAAAGAGAGAAGAAGAAGAAGAGGAGGAGGAGGAGGAGGAAGAAGAAAGAGAGGTGAGAAGAGAAAAGAAGAAGAAGAAGAAGAGAGGTGAGAAGGGAGAGAGACAAAAAGGGAAGAGAGAGAGAGAGAGAGAGAGAGAGAGAGAGAGAGAGAGTCCTTGAAGGATCTCCTTCTCTTCCCCTCCTTTGAGGGTGATCACACACTCCTTCCCTTCCCCGCAGACTTATTTCCTTTTTCCTGCGAGTTTACCCTCTCTCCCCCTTCACGATAGAGGAGTCACCTTGGCATTCTCTCTCCGACGAGAGAGAGAGAGAGAGAGAGAGAGAGAGAGAGAGAGAGAGAGAGAGAGAGAGAGATTTATAAGTCGAAAATATAGCCCCCAAACGGAGGGAGACACGCACCCACGGTAATCCCGCATCCAACAATGGAGCCGCCGGCCAGGGTGTTATTGCTAATACGAATACAACGTCGGGTATGGATAATTCATATCCGAATATCCAGGTATTAATTGCCATCTCCTCTATTCATTAAGGCCTAGGCTATATCGCTTTGGCATACACGAGATCATTTTAACAAGTAGCATGAATTTATTTTCAATAGTTAATGAACTCATAGGGGATTCTAGGGTAATGCTTTCCGCAACCATAGATGACCTCGCATAGATTTATGCATATGGGGCATTGAGGTTCGCACAAACCCTTGTACCCAAATACTTTGCATCCTAGTGCTACGCAACAAAATCATACATAGCATAAAGAACATATAAGGTTACCTTGAGGGTTATGCATATAGATGGAATATGTAAGGAAAGGATTATACGAAATATATGTTGATGGTACACGAATTGATCTTGCATTAAAGTCTTGCATCCATCCTATAAAGGGTTCGCATAAAATAATGGTCAAGGAGTTTACCTTGTGCTGCTAAACTATGAGTTGATTACAACTGGTGCAATAATTGAGGGATTGTTTTACATTGGAAGATAGTCTTACATCATTATAAATTTGTCTCGTATTCTTTGCCTTAGGAGAAAGGAAGATAAAGTCAAGTTAAATTTTTTTGTATAGTATCGCACTTTGATCCCAAGGGGGAGAGCAAATATGCGATGGAAAGGTTATCGCGACTATTCTTGCAATGTTGTAAAAGAATACCATTGTTTTTGTTGGATTGATCAAGCAATGTCCTAAATGCTTTTGCGTTCAACTGATTGTTGGATTGTGGTTTGGATGATTATTCCTAGTGCTTGTGATTGATGATAAATTCATGGTAGGGGTCTGTGATGACAAGTTGCCATGGGGATAAAGGAATGTTTTCTTGAAAGATGATATTAGGCTTATTGCCTTGATTGTGATTGATTCTTGACTGAATTAATTAAGAAAGGATATTTTGTGCGGGTGGATTATCTCCAAGGTCACACCGCGCTTCAACTCGAGAGGGCATTGCTCGATTCACGGGCCGAAGGTCGAGTGGTAAAAGGCCAACCACGGAAATTGTGTCTCACTCTTAGGTTGCTTGTGGGTCAGGTGGAGCTCTGGACACCCCTTGCTTAGTCCAGAACGGAGTTGAAGACTGCCCTGAGGCCAACATCTGTGGCGTTGGAAGATTCTATTCTAGATAATGGATGGAAATTATGGTGCTATGTAATTTGGACCGGGTACTTCTGTTGAGCAAAAGGGATATATAATTTCTCCTGAAATTGGCAGGAGACAAATATTAACTTGAAGATAAGTTAAGAAACTTGTTTGTCAAAAGGACTGCTTGCTCTGTTTTTGTGTATGTGTTGCAAATTACGCAAACGAATCCTGTTTCCTAAAAAGGCTTAATTAAGGAAGCTGATTTTAAATGTCACACATAAATGTGATAGGTACTAATTAGATAACTAAATAATGCCTATTGAGGGAAGCGGGTGTGCGGAACCCCTGACAAGTCTGTCCGATGGCAGGGTGGTTCCAAAGAACTGGGAGGCTTCTCACAAGGTTTCGACCCTTAGAAAGTGGAAACCCGATTCATGCCGTTTTAGGGGACCGGAATAGGACTATGCTCTACGGGCAGAGAGGTTGAGCGACGTATCCTTCTTGTTTTCCATTCTCCTTGAACCAAGTGCGGCATGAGTTAGCTTCGGCTTAGGTATCTCCGTGTAAAATAAGATGCCTAGGACCCAACGCTAGAATGCTGTCAGGAGACCTTGACCACGAGGGACCCAAGTTTCGAGTCGATCCTAGTGGGTTTGACCGCGAACGTTCCGTTGCAAGGCGGACTTGAGAAACCCTAGGCGACAAACCCCAGAACATTCCATGGGAGTGCTGGGCAGTGATGCTTAGATTCGTCTCTCGATGGACCACTAAAAATGTGCTTGGAAAGCCGATAGGTGGGCACATTACAGGGAGGCTGTCACTTGCACAAAAAACTGTTGCCAACAGTAGAAAGCTGCTGCCAAGGCTAAGGAAGCTATTGCCTGTAGAAATATGCTGACGCTTGCACCAACAAGCAGACATGCAAAAATGCAAATTTATGTTTTTGGAAAATGCAAAAGTTGATGCTACATGATGCCAAGAAGCTGCTGCTTGGTCCTTGGAGATTGTCGCTTGGCTGTCTGGGGGTTGAAATGAAGAATATTGCAGTGATTGAAGAAGAATGTTGATATAATGACGATGGAGTCCTTGCATGCAGCCCAAAGTGCCGGTGAGGGCACCAGATTAGGCTGATGATGATGGCAGCACCATGCATGGAGAGTCAGAGTGTGCACCTGCAAAGGGAGGACTGAAGACTGAAGAGTGTGTATGTCTATCAAGTGGGGGGTGCAGCTATAAATAGCAAGAGTACCAAAAAAACTAGCTGACCTGATTCAGAAGAGGCCATAGATGCTGGCCGACCAGCAATAAATGCTGGTCACAGAGAAAGAAATACCAGAAAATATAGGGGACACGCCGAAAAAATCCCAGATGGCAATGGCAATGTCTGGCAGGTATAGGCAGACTGTGGAAAGTAGTAATTGGCCTAGGAATGCACATAGGAAGCCAACAAAAAACCAAGCATGCAACAAATCTCGTGGAAAGAATGTGGAGTGCCATCATTGTGGCAAAAAGGGGCACTACAAAAGGGATTGCTTTCAGTTGAATAAAGAGAAGGGTAAAAACAAAAACAATGAAGCCAACAAGGCTGAAAACAAGGACAGCCAGAATGCCAAAAAGAGCAATGTGAAAATAGAAGAGGTTAATGTAGTCACGAATGATAATGACAGTGATGGCGATGTACTTCTAGCTGCTTCTTTAGATGCTCATGGATTGATTGCAGATTCTGAGGATGACATTTACTCTTGGATACTTGATTCATGTGCGTCCTTTCATGTCACACCACATCATGAGTGGTTCTCTGACTACAATGGTGTTGTACGTGGTGTCGTCCACTTGGGGGATAATTATGCATGTAAAATTGTAGGTATTGGCAGTGTGAAACTGGAATTTCAGCATGGCTCCATGTTTGTTTTGCATAATGTGAGACATGTACCTTAGCTTGTTGGGAATAAAGGCCCTCGTGCCTTTTAATGTGAAATGACTGTCTGTCTCGATCTTCGTGCCTCTTCCGTCACTACACGAATGGTTTCTCTTGTAGATACTATTGGTCAGGGGCCAGTGGCCTGTATTGCACTTAATAGAGGGATCATTGATGAAATTACCTTATCTCGCTCTCTCCGGCAAGGTTGCCCTCTCAGTCCTTTGTTGTTTGCTTTGGTTACTTACCCAATGCTTTCTTTGTTGGATAAGTTGGCCAATTAAGGTGAGATTGTTGGTTTCTCTTCCTAGTGGGGCCCAACTTGTGGGTCAATCTTTGGCAGATGATTCCTTTATGTTTCTTAAGAATGATCGCTCGAATGTTAATTGGCAATGGTCACGTGTAAACTTTTTACTCGGGACTTCATATGCTCAGAAATCCACTCTGCTCTCTTGTACAAAAAATGATTCGCAGGCTTTGGGTTGGAATGGTATTGTGATTCCTAAGGGAAATATAACCAGACACTTATGTTATCCTATCGGTGTGGAGGTAGCTCCTCGTGCCTTGTTGGATTGGATGACATCCTGTATTCATGATCGGTTTATGTACTGGAAGTCTCAAGGCTGGCCTCTCCATGTGATACTTAAAGTTGCTCAAGGCATTATGATTAGCATGATTTCGTTTTTCTTGCCATTGCTTCCTTGGACTAAGAAGTTCCTATTGGAATTGGTTCAACCTATCCGATTCATGTTATGAAAGAAGAAAGGAAATCGTCTAGGTCAGGTGTGGATTTATGGTAGCATGTGACTACTCCTAAAAGGATGGGGGGAGCTGCTCTCTTGGACGTTAATTTTCATATGGCTGCTTTGAGGTTAGCTCTTCTGCAGGCACTTTGTGTACAGACTCATCCTTGGATAGATATAGCAAATTTTTTATAGAAAAGACTGGCATTTCTCATGGTAGCACGGTTATTCATGCTTCTTGGTGGCATGTGCTAAACTCCACAAGATATTGCCCTCCTCCAGGTTGTTGGATTGGCCTGATAAAGATTTGCAAAGAGATAAGTTTAATCAGATGGCTCGTCTAGGGCTACAGACAGTCTAGAATGGTGTCATTCTTGGACAGGGCTGTCTTTACTCCTTTCAGTGTATTCGTCAGCACTTTTGGGTGCCTAGAGGATATCATGTTATTTGGACGGCCATATAGGACAGAATTATGAGCTACTATCCTTTGCCTGCATTACAGCTTTTGTCTCCCTGGCGCGATTGGATGTTTGTGATTCTTGATGATTTCGAGAAAAGGTCAGCCAACCAGATATATCATCAGATGGTAGAGGTCAAGAGATGGATCACGGACAAGGCAAATAAAGTATGGCATTCTCGGGAAAGCAAAAAGAAGTGGTAGGACAGATTCATCCAACTCTGGAAATCTAAGGTTCCGTATCAGGGAAAAGTGTTTATGTGGAGGCTACTTATTGGGGCTCTTCCTATTGGGAATTTGCTGTGTGCTTGCGTAAGATCTCTGCTGGGCAATGTATATTCTGTACTACATGTGATGAGACAGTGTTTCATCTTTTTGTCTCTTGCCTTGTTGCAAGACAGATTTGGAGTTTTATTTTCTGTGTCTGGTCCTCGTTGACTCCACAACGAATGTCAGTTCGTTTGTGGATCTTGGGGAAGATGACCTCCATGACCTCTTTGAGTTCAGATTATTCCCACCTTTTCCATTTCCTTAGATGGACAGCCATGTGGCATATTTGGCGTACTTGGAATGCCTTCATTTTTGATTCAGTATCTGGTATTCATGGTCATGTGGCCCAAATTTGGGGTTTAGTGTCCTGATATTGCTGCTCCCTGGCTGGATACTATTCGCTCCATACCAGCTGTACTTTCAGTGTGACATTTTTGTGTGTTAGTCACTGTAGACTTTCCTTCATGTCTGTTATTTTCAATGCTGACCTGACGGTCTGATGCAAATATTTACTACTTAATTCAATTATCTTCACGAAAAGAGAGAGAGAGAGAGAGAGAGAGAGAGAGGCGTGTCCAAGTTCCTTACAAGTTTTTAGCTAGAAGGCTGGAGTCTCTCTTTCAGAAGCAAAAGAAGCAAACCTTGTCTCAAGCAGATTTTTATGTTCTCTGAAAGTTGCACTTGAGCACCACATCATTTTCTTGCAGGTTTTGGGAATGCCAAGTTGGGATAAGGTCAGCAGCATGCTGTCAATAGATTCTGCACAACCTAACAGGTTTAGATATCTGGCCCTGCTTAATGCTTGTACTAGAATAAAGGATGCAAAAACAGGCCAGGAGTTGCATGCTGAAATTGTCCAAAGAGGACTAGAAGAAGATGTTTCCATGGGCAGTGCCCAGATTGGAAACAAATTGATCGATATGTATGCCAAGTGTGGCCTTATTGCAGACGCGCAGAGTGTGTTTCAGCAACTACCAGTCCAAGACTGTGTGTCATGGAACGCGTTGATCAGTGGATATGCTAAACATGGGCTTTGTAAGGAAGCAGACCGGAGTTTTGAGTTAATGCAACATCAGGGCATTTCACCAGACCCTTTCACTTACTCCTGCAGTTTGAAGACTTGCATCATAAAAGAAACTCTGTGGAGGGGTCAAGAAATGCACTCGGAGATCAGTAGAAGGGGATGGGAACGCAACATATATGTTTGTAGTGCTCTCCTTGTTATGTATATCAAGTGTGCTTCTCTCAAAGAAGCACAAAAAGTGTTTGATTGTATGCAAGTCAGAGATGCAGTTTCATGGGCTACATTGATTGCAGGATATACTGAACATGGATTTTGGGAGGAATCATGGTATCATTTCCAGCAGATGCTACTAGATGGCATCCCACCGGATTCTGTTACATATCTCTGCATTTTGAAGGCTTGTGGTACATCTGGGGCTGTAGAAAGAGGCAAGATAATACATGCAGCAGCAGTGAAAAGGGGATTGGAAGGAGAGCTCTACTTGGGCAGTGCACTTATTGATACATATACGAAATGTGGCATGCTTGCAGAAGCAAGCCGAGTTCTTGAAAAGTTACCATTCCGAAATGCAGTTGCATGGAATGCTCTCATTGCAGGCTATGCAGAACATGGGCTTCATGAAGAAGTGTTGCATAGTTTTAATAAAATGCAGCTGGAAGGTATATCTGCAGATGCAGTCACACTTTTATTGTGTTTAAAGGCTTGTGCTGCCACAGGAGCCCTAGAAATAGGTAGAGAAATACATGCTGTGATTCGGCATGCAGGTTTAGAAGGAGACATGTACATCGGTAGTGGGCTGGTAGATATGTATGGTAAATGTGCCTCCATTTCAGAAGGAAAGGAAGTGTTTGACAAGCTGACTGCCAGAGATGTAGTCTTATGGAACACAATGATTAAGGCATACGGTGATAATCAGCAATGTAGCATGGCTCTCCAGTGTTTTGAGGATATGCTAAATCAGAGGTTGAGGCCAGATTCCATTACATTCACATGTCTTCTTGCTGCATGCAGCAATGCCAGCTTGGTTCTCAAGGGCCAGGCGTACTTCAAGATGATGAAAGAAGAGTATGGCATTGAGCCTACTGCTGATCATGTAGCTTGTATGGTTGATCTTTTTGCAAGATCTGGACATGTTCATGAGGCAGATAAATTTCTAGCAGCTATACAATGTGCTCCATCAAAAGAAGTTCTGATGGCTCTACTGAGTGCATGTAAAATGCATGGGAAGGTGGAACTGGGTCAAAGATGCTTTCAGCAACTGGTGGAGTTAGCTGAATTGGATGCTGCTGCTTACTTGCTTATGATTGATTTGTACACAGCTGTTGGCCACTGGATAGATGCAGACAATATAGAAGAGATGAGAGCATATGCAGGGGCCAACAAAAAGCCGGCCAGCACAAGTATAGAAGTGAATAAAACTGTGCACGGCTTTGTTGTGGGTATGAAGCGAAACGAGGAAATAGTAGAGCTGTTGGCCTCTCTTAGATTAAGCATGAATGTTCTTGGGCACGTGCCACACTGAATGTATTATTGTGATCTTCATCATAGCATTCTGAGCTTGTTTGCTGTTACCAATGTACTTGTCCTGTATAAACAGAATTATTTATTTTATTTTGCTGCTGTTATTTCTCTTTGCTCATGTTTGCGCTTGTATTTATGCCCACTTCAACTATACCAGCCATAAAGTTGGTAGTAGATTACCTGTGCCAGGCACAGGAGGTTGCTTTGGCTAACTTCAAAGTTGAAGCTTTGGTTGGTGGATAATAGAGCCATGAGCGATAGACCTATCACAAGAATAGGCGCAAGACTTCTGGAGATACGCAAGGGTTCGCAAATGAAAATATAGTGTATGACCATAACTGAAAAATCGAAAGAATGAAGATTAACTGAATGGACAAGAAGTGCTGAATTATGAATGAATAAATGAACGAATGCATGCAAATAATGCTCAAAGGCGAAGTGGTCCAACAGTCGACGACTCTGATCGAAGTGGGCTGAGAGTGGTGTTGGAGTGTGTCATCCACTGGGGATAGATCTGGAGTGCTGTAACCACCAGCTGAAGCAAAGGCTGATGAAAAAAATGCATGGAAAACATAAAAATGACCTGTTGACATTGTAGTCAGGGAGATGTGATCTATAGCCCCCAAGAGTAAACCAACAGCTAGGCGACGATGATGAGGGAGTGCTGAATTAGTAAAACACAGCTTGTTCTACTAATAGAGACAAGCAGGGTGGGTGGCTCCAACTTGAAGCAAATGTAGCATTGGATGGATGATGACATATGCAGCGGAACCAAACATAGATGTGGGTAGCCTCCAGATGATCAAGGTGGTAGTAGGTTGTTGCAAAATAGATCATGTGGCAAATCTAACATCTCAAATCTTATATATAGAGAGCTTTATTAAATGTAAAAGAATTTAAATAAAGTTAACAAATTCAAGAAGAATAAGAGAACATATGATATGATCCAACCTCCATGACAAAAGTAATGGCTTGCTATCCTCCATTATGGAATATTGAGAAATATAGCTATTGGCATTTAGATACAAATGTCAATTAAAATACAGAGTTGTGCACAAAGGGTTTTTTGTGGCTCATTGCAATAGTTGTAGAGAATTTTATGTGTTTGGAATGTATCAAGATCCTCAAAGCCACCTTGGAAGTTGAGGTCTAATGTTGGATGAGGAACAAACAATAAAGCTATCTTTTTGCCATGTTTTTGAGTTTTGAATACAATCTTGTTGCTTTGATAAAAGAAGTCTAGAAAAGCTTCCAAAAAATAGGTCACATTTAAGTTTTTTTTAAAAAAAATCTTAAATCTAGTGCTCTAATATAATGTATATAAAGGGATTAAATCATACAAATTAATAGTACGAAAGAATTAATGATTTAATTAAAATTACAACTAAGAGTTTTAAAAATTACAATTTATAAATAAATTAATATTTTCAATAATATACTATCATTCATATATATTATAATTTCTATAAATACATACTTTTACAACAATAGGCTTACTATATAGTCATTTAGAGATTATTTTTACTTGAAAATTCTTCAATTTTTTGTAATTTAAGAATAAATACTCAAATAGAATATACTTAGCCTTTAAAATATAAGCATAATTTTAAAACTGAAATGTAAACTTATAGTTTTTAAACTCATCTAATTAATAAAATCTCTTTATTAAGGTAATCTAAATAATTGTGACATCACAACATGTCTTAAGGGATATAAAAGCAAATGACACCATTCGCTTTGGGTTTTTTGTCCTAAATTCAAAGGGTTGACTTGACTTATATGTAAAAAGATGAATTTATCTCTATTTATAGAAAATTAGTTATATGTTAGAAAATATAGATACTGTAATTAAAAAAAGAATACTCGATGAGTATCAAATTAACAAGTATGCAAACTTATTAGCTTTAACAAAAAATTCATGAATTGTACATAAATGCTTGTTGAATCTAAGAACTATGTATATGATATACTAGTAGACATATCTTGCTTTGAGGTACATTTAGGAATAATGAAATTGTCAACAAAGCTCCGTTAGAAATCCACACATACATATATTACACATCGTTCAGAAGATCCATCAGAACAATATATAGTAAAGAAACTAGGGATATTCCACATGTATACTAACTAAAGGAGTGTACATAAAACTTCTTCATGAATCCCACAATTAGTTACCACAAATGTCATAGGATCACTTAGAAGTAGAAATCACCCATATATATGCTAGAAAATGTAGCTATATGGAAAAGATAAGTGTCTCCATTAACTTTTCACTCAAGAAAGAACTATTAAGATCATAATCCCCTTGAGAATGTATCTTGACATGAAGGGAAAACCATCTAAGCCCATTATCCCCTTAACAATACACACAAGTGAAAACCATTTAAGACCATCATCCCTTGTGTAGGTGCCTATTGGCAATATACCCCTATGATACGATATTAATATTAGATATGGTCAATGTCCCATCCTCGTAAGGTGCCACCAATGATCCATGGTTCTCTAAGTTGTAAAGCTCCCATTATGAGGAGAAGCCATGTGTAAGCATGGACATTGGATGGGTTCAAACTTGTATGTTAGATGAGGTCTATGTGATTAGATGGCAAAAAGATCACATTTGTGGATCTAGCCTTTGGGTTAGATAGAGTAGTTATGTTGGTAGCAACTCGAGGCACAATGCATCGAGGGCATGATGGTAAATAGAATATTCTCTATAATATTTTCTGGCCGACTAGGACATGTTCATAATATGGTCAGATAGGTTGACTAAATTACCTTCTTCGGCTATAAAAGGAAGGCCTCTCTAAAGCCATCATCAATCTATCTTTCACCAGTCAGAGTTCTTCTAGCTAACCTTAAGCTCTTCACCTATCATTTGTTTGGATCACTATCTAAGCTTCACAGTGGAAGCACACAAGTCGATAGAGCCATCTTTGTATCAATTTATTTGAAATTAAAACATTTTTTGTTCTTCTTATATTTGAGGTGTATTCTCTACTCCTTGTTCAGATTATGTTCGTTGTATCATGTAACTTGTACATATTATCAAAGCCTAGGGGGCTCTAAGGAGTGACGAGTATACGAGAAGCAATGGCTTTAACAATGAAGAGGAGAAATGTTGTTTGCTGCATCAAGTAGATGTGCTGGCACATCAGGTGGTGGTGGTGCTATACGGACAAATCAAAAACTAAGGATTTGTCTATCAATCTTTAGTGAAGGCAAGTTAGATGGTATAAACTATACTTTGTGGAAGTTTAAAATTACAACCATCCTTGATTCTTATGAGCTTTTAGAAATGGTGTTGGGGACTGACTTAGAACCATAATCCATTCCCAATTCATCGAATTCGAGTGTTATGATTCCTCCAAATGTAGATATTTTATGTGTTGGGGTAAAGGCGCCTCCGCCGTGCCGCCCCGTGTATTACTACACTGACAGTACCCGCCACTGCACACTGTAGGTGGCGGGCGCCCGTCACGTCACTTTATTCTTTACATTCATTTTAGTGACTAGTAAATAAAGGAAGGCCCGGTCACACATTGTGACTGTTGGAGTTCCCATTTCTTGTCTCTCTCTTTCTTGCTCTTGCTCTCCCGCCATAGCTCGCGTGCAAGCTTCGATCCTTCTCACCTTTCAAGTGGTATCAGAGCTTGGCTTCCTCTTGCTTGAGCTCGACTCGGTGCTTCTCTACCTTCGCATTGACTCCCTTCATGCATTGGGTCTCCATCTCGGCAGCCATAGCCGATCTCCCGAGCTTCCGACACTCCCCGGCTTCCCGAGCTCCCTCCCGGCATTGTTGGGCTTCTTCAGGGCCTTGCCCTTGTGGTATTGTATCAGAGTTTGAAGGGTTTTACTTCAGTTCTCAGTTTTAAACAAGTGGAAGAAGAGGGTCAGCCATCATTTGAAGCTTCCCCGGGCAGCCCGTCAGCAGTTCCCCCTTGTGCTCCATGTGGTTTGAGCCCACTCAAGGCTTCTTGGAGCACTACTAGTGCCTACCTACCCTCCCCATTTGTCTTCCCCAGCACACGTGGCAGTCCAGGCCTGCTCAGAGATCACGCAGGCTGTGCCCTGCTGTGGCAACACTTTACACACGTGGCATTCCTCTTCCTCCAGCTCCCACTTCCTCCTGGAGCTCATTGGGCACTCAATAACCACCTTGGCCTTGCTCTATGTCCTTTGGTATTGATCTATGGCACTTAACCTTTGAGCTTTGAGCTCCACATTTTCAGATAGGCTAAAAATCACATGTCTACATGCTGTAATACAGGGCAACCCCCTGCTTCTCATGCCTGAGATCAGTGGTGATGGTCCGATGATGCCCCTTTTGTGCTCGGTAAATGCCTATATGGTTGGGGATGATGTGCCATTGTTTGGATAGGCTTTTGGAGCTGGATTGAGCCCTTGTTTGCTCAGATTTTTACTGTTATACAGTGCTGGAAACAGGGCAGCCACACTTGGCATTGGCATTTGATGCTTATACTCTACTCCGGTTACCTTGTTTGATGCCCGTATGCGGCCTACATGATGCCTAGTGCCTTGGGAATGTATGCACATGATTATGCCATGATTTTGGCCTGAAATATTGGCTGAAATTTCTCAGTTTTGACAATCAAACTTGGCTGTAATAACAGTGGGCTGAAGATACTTTGGATGCTTTGTCACTTACCTATTGGTACTGGATGTATGCTTTGGGATTTGCCATCATGTATCTGACATTTGGGGACGACTTTGAGCTCATGTTTGAATCTATGGAATGTATTTGAGCTACGCATAAGCTCCGTCTTGGTTGGTATTCACTGGCATTTGGACCGACTTGGCATGCTCTTGGACCGCTTATGCCTCATGTCTATGCTTGACAGTTAGGCTTCATACATTACATGCTTTGGTTCGTGATAGATGTCGCTTGGTTCGTCTATACTTTACCGACATTGGGAGCTTTGCCGTGGATGTATTTGAGCATTTCTGACTCAGTTTGATCATTTACTTGGTTGCTATCGGATGTCATTGAGTTGACAAAGATCTTATTTTGGAATTATGTATTGCTTGTTGGTTGCTTCCATCAGTTGCTTCATGTATGTCATGCTCTTGGGATGCGTATGACATATTGACTTGGTCACTTGTCACTGGTACTTTGTCTTGGGTTGCTTGAGCCCTTGAGCTCGTTTGTACGCCTTTTGTGCCAGTGGGAGCATCTTGCATGCTTACTTGACCTTGAGCAGGGATTACATGCTATTGGAGCAGTCTATGTCATTGAGCAGTTACAGATGTATTGAGACTTTGGGATTATATTCCGACAATTGGATGTTGCATTGAGTATATGTCTTGGTTCACAGGATGCTTATGAGCTGAGTCTCAGTTTTGGATCCGCTTTCTTTTGAGCAGACACCTATTTGTGTCAGGTTTTGACAGTTGCAAGTACATTTTGCCTAGATTGTCTGGGGGTGTGCCTCTTACTGGCAGATGCTATTTGACATCTCTCGGTGTTATGCTCATGTATTTTCACTGTCATTTGGCTTTGCTTTGTTCTCTTTATGCCGGCTTTGGACCTAGCATTGTTTAGTTGACATTAGATCCCGTTTTGGGACAGTTTGCTCTCATTATTGCAGTTCTGAAATTTATTACAGCAAGCATTTATTGGTGGACTGAGCAGTATTTTTTATGCTAAAATATCCTGATTTGGTGTACCGCACCTAGTACTAAGTGGGCAGCATCTTTTGGCACACTTTTCTCGCCATTTGGAGCTCATTTCAGTGGATTTTGGGCATTTTCTGCAGTAAAACAACAAACAATTTTAGATTGTTTGTGCATTTCCAGCCTGCATTATGGCGTTCTCTTCGACTGATAATGCTATATTTAACATCACAAAGTTGGATGGTACCAATTACTCTTATTGAAAGAGTCAAATTTGGCAGGTCTTGGTGCAGAAATCTCAGATTAAGCCACTTTGGTTGAGCGGGGAGCAGCTTGAAACTATGGACAATGACGACTGGCTTGAACTTGATGAGCTATGCAAGTCCACGATTGTATTGTCTCTCACTGAACAAGTACATTATAATGTATTTGAGGAAGCACAGAGTGCATGGGATCTATGGAATAAGATCAAGAATCTTTATGATAAGAAAAGTCCGGCGAGTCAGATGTACTGGTTGAAGCAGCTTATGGATCTGCGCATGAAGGATAATGCGACTATGTCTGCTCACTTGAGCCAGTTCCATGCTATACTGAAGAACCTGACTTCGCAGGATATCACCTTTGGAGAGGAAGCAACTCCTCTTTTCTTGCTTGGGACTCTAAATGAGTCATGGGATGTATTCCGCACTGCCCTATGTGCCTCTAGTGCTACTCTGAAACTGAATGATGTTGAGAGTGCTCTTTTGTAGGAAGAGGTTAATCGCAAAAACTTGGATGCCTCTCGTGTTTCACATGCTTTGACAGTTAGAGGCAGGAATGACAGGAATGATCGTGGTCATGGCTGTGGCCGTGACTCGCAAAAGGGTCGGTCTAAATCTCGTGGAAAGTCGCGTAGTAAGTCGTGTGGGTGCAACGCTAATGTCACTTGTCATCATTGTGGGAAAAAGGGCCATATCAGACCACAGTGTCATGAGTTGCGCAATGAGAAGCGCAAGGATAAGGGGAAAGATAAAGTGCAGGAGAAGTCCTCTGATCGCAGCATAGTACCTGCGAAGTCCAGCGTCAAGATTGAGGAAATTAATGTCACGCAGACCGCGGATTTCGATGGTGGTGATGAGTTCATACTTGCAGCTAGTTCTTCTGATGCCTCACACTTGACTGAGATACCTAGTATGTATGCACAGTGCTGGTTATTGGATTCATGTGACGCCTTACCGTGAGTGGTTTCACTCTTACCGTACTATATCTGGATCAGTCAGACTTGGAGATGATAGGTCTCTTGATATTGTGGGCTTTGGAGATATTCAGTTGTAGTTTTCCACTGGCAGTCCTTTTTGCTCAAGGATGTACGTCATGTACCTGTGCTTACGCGCAGTCTTATGTCTGCAGGACAGTTGGATGATGCAGGGTTTCATGTCTGTTTTGGGGATTTTGCCTGGAAGATTACCAGAGGCAGACTTGTGCTTGCTAGAGGCGCCAAGGCTGGCAGCCTCTATCCTCTTGTTGTATCTGGGTCTTCTATAGACCATGTTTTGGCAGTGGGTTCTATCCCACATGTATCACATTGGTATGCCCGTTTGGGGCATATGTCTTTGAAGGGAATGAAAATGTTGTCTGGTTTGCAGTATCTTCCGCCTTTGGAATATGCACGTTTTGATTTGTGTGATCATTGTCTTTATGGTAAGCAGAATAGGTCTACGCATAAGAAATCGGGTAGGCCATGCATGAATGAGCCCTTGGCTTTGGTGCATTCAGATGTTTGTAGGCCCATGCCATGTATGTCTATGGGTGGCGCGAAGTACTTTGTTACCTTCATTGATGATTTTTCTAGGAAAGTGTGGGCTTATCCCATAAAGCAAAAGTCCGATGTCTTGGCAGTCTTTCAACGTTGGCTTGCTCTTGTTGAGAACCAGACTGGGTATAGGCTGAAATGCCTTAGGACTGACAATGGGGGAGAATATGTCTCACGTGCTTTTGAGTAGTTTTGTGATGACAGGGGTATTAAGCGTCAGTTGACCGCCCCTTATACCCCCGCCCGGAATGGTTTGGCTGAGCGCATGAACATGACTATTCAGGAGCGTGTCCGCTTTATGCTTAGCCATGCAAGCCTACCACAGAGCTTTTGGGCTGAGGCAGTTAGTACGGCAGTGCATGTCATAAACCGATCGCCTTCTAGTGGATTGGATTTCCAGGTTGCAGAGGAAGTTTGGGCTGGTAAGCCACCCTCTTATGCGCATCTCCATGTCTTTGGATGTGAGGCATTCTGCCATGTGCCCATGGACAAGAGGAGTAAGTTGGATCCAAAGAGCATTAAATGCATCTTTCTTGGTTATGGTGATTCAGGAGAGATGGGCTATCGCCTATGGGATCTGCAGGCGCGGAAAATAGTACGCAGCCATGATGTAGTCTTCCATGAAGACAAGATGCACATGCAGTTTGAGAAGGTGGTTGAGATCTGCAGAGTGATCTTTCAGGAGGAGCCTAGAGCTCCTGCACAGCCAGTTGGGCAGCTTACAGCTGCAGTAGATGCTCATGGTCAGGGTGTTGGATAGGCAACTGGGCAGGCAACAGAGCTTGCAGTGAGACGATCTGCTAGAGACAGACATCCACCTGATAGATTTCAGCCCTCTATGCATTATGTTTTGGTTACAGATGCAGGAGAGCCTTTCACTTATGATGAGGCTATGCGCAGGGGTGACAGTCACTCCTGGGAGAGGGCTATGCAGTCTGAGATTGACTCCTTGCATAAAAACGAGACTTGGGATTTGGTTGCCTTGCCTAAGGGCAAGAAGGCTTTGCCATGCAAGTGGGTGTACAAGCTGAAAAGTACCCCTGGACACCCCAAGCCGGCATACAAGGCTAGACTGGTAGCAAAGGGTTTTAAGTAGGAGCATGGTGTAGACTTTGATGAGATCTTTTCTCCTGTGGTTAAGATGACCACCCTGCGCTTGGTCTTGGCTTTGGTTGCTCAGCTTGACTTAGATCTATATCAGATGGATGTCAAGACGGCTTTCTTACATGGGGACTTGCATGATGAGATCTATATGGAGCAGCCTAAGGGCTTTGCAGAACCTGGCAGGGAGCACCTAGTGTGCAAGTTGAAGAAAAGTCTTTATGGCTTGAAGCAGGCACCTAGGGAATGGTATCATAAGTTTGATGCCTTTATGCAGTCACACGGGGCTACAACAGGAGTGCTATGGATCCATGTCTTTACACGAAGAAAGCCTGTGATGGTTCATTGCTTATTTTGGTACTCTATGTGGATGATATGCTGATAGCAGGGAAAGCTCACGATGAGCTAGATGCTCTTAAATCTCAGCTGAAGAAGAGCTTTGAGATGAAGGATTTGGGACATGCCTCTCACATACTTGGTATGCGCATTAGATGCGACAGGCATCAGGGACTCCTCTACTTGTCACAGAGGGAGTATATTCATAAAGTCCTTGAGCGCTTCCGCATGCAGGACATAAAGCCTATTGGCTGTCCATTGCCTTCTTATGTGAAGGTATCATAGGCCGATTGTCCACAGACAGATGAGCAGAGGGCCGAGATGGCCCAGATCCCTTATGCTTCAGCCGTGGGCAGTTTGATGTATGCCATGATAGCCACTCGTCCAGATATTGCCTTTGCAGTTGGTGTTGCGGCACGCTATATGGATACACCTGGCAGGAAACATTGGGATGCCGTGAAGGGTATCATGAGGTACCTGAAGGGCACAACAGATATGTGTATTTGCTATGGCAGCCAGGATACAGGGGTCGTGGGGTACACTGACTCCGATTATGCAGGACATGCAGATAGTAGGAAGTCCACTTCTGGCTATGTATTCACCTATGCTGGAGGTGCTGTCTCTTGGATGTCCAGGGTTCAGAAGTGTACGGATTTGTCTACCACTGAGGCCGAGTATGTTGCAGCCACTGAGGCTTGCAAGGAGGCCATATGGCTAGGCCGTCTAGTTGCTGACCTTGGGATTGATGCTATACCTACACTGCATTCGGATTCTATGAGTGCCATTCAGTTGGCTAAGAATTCGGTCTTCCATGCGAAGACGAAACACATTGAGGTGAGGTATCACTTCATAAGTGGTGTCGTGGAGGACAAGTCTGTTGACTTTGTCAAGATCTCCACTGACGAGAATCCTGCAGATCTGCTCACAAAAAGCCTCACTACTGAGTGCTTTGCCTTCCTCAGGAGATTGATGGGCGTTGGATGAGATGTTGCCTTTCCTCATCCCTTGTACCTATGTACAATTATACTGTCTTTTTCTTTTCTTTTCTCTCTCACTGGGGCAGATTCGCCTTTAAGTGGGAGGTTGTTGGGGTAAAGGCGCCTCCGCCATGCCACCCCGTGTATTACTACACTGACAGTACCCGCCACTGCACACTGCAGGTGGCGGGCGCCCGTCACGTCACTTTATTCTTTACATTCATTTTAGTGACTAGTAAATAAAGGAAGGCCTGGTCACATATTGTGACTGTTGGAGTTCCCATTTCTTGTCTCTCTATTTCTTGCTCTTGCTCTCCCACCATAGTTCGCGTGCAAGCTTCGATCCTTCTCACCTTTCATTATGAGCTTGGAAACGAAGGAATGCAAATGCATTGTGTGCCTTAGTTACAAGTTGTTCTCACAATGTTTTGACCTTGATTTAGCATACAACCAAGGTATCAAAGGCTTGGAATGTATTGAGGAATCAGTATGAAACTCAAAATCAAACAAGGATTTAGAACTTGGAGAATCAACTAATATAAAGGAGAGATAGCTAAAGCATTTATCACTTGGATTAAGAACCTGTGTGACCAAATGGCTGGCATACTGGGATACAAAAGACTAGTGATGAGCTAGCTCGAAGGTGTCTTTGAATTTGTTCACCAAAGTTTGATGGACTAGTAGTCGCCTAAATATTTAGGTGAGATTCCATGCTTTGATATTTGAGGAATTTTGTGCACTATTGATGGAGGACGAGTTGTGACTTAAAGCTTAAGAAGGTAGTAGCAATGTATTCTCTACCTTATATAGTCTATGAAGCCTTTGTAAGAATCCATCACTATGACGGTTGGGAATGATGCAAAATGCCCTAGTGAGGGCATATGTACTATTTTCTTTGTTGTTGTAAATGAACTAAAAAATCTTTCAAATGTGTTGTATATTCTAAAGATTAAGAAAAATCTGCTATTAATTGCTTCTATAATAACTGATCTTAGGTGTAGAAATCATCGACAGTGTTGGCAAAGTTTTTGAAAAAGAAGAAAGAAGAAACAACCTATATGAGATAATTGCTCTTATAGCCATTGCTGGTGTGGGTACAAGTAAACTTTGGCATGAAAGATTTGGTCACATTGGTTTTGCAATGTTAAAGGAGATGTATGAGCAAGGTATGGTTGCTCACCTATTTGCAGTAAACTGAAATAAAGAAACCATGTGAAGCTTGTATGATGGGCAAGCAACAAAGAAATGTATTTCCATAAGAAAGTAAGAATAGAGTGAAGACTCCTTTAGAGTTGGTGCATGTTGACTTATGTGGTAAAATGCCTATACAAGCCTTGGGAGGATTTTCTTATTTTGTGTTGATCATCGACGACTATAGTAGGAAGATGTGGATGTACTTCCTTCGTGATAAGGCTCAAGCCTTTGGTAAGTTTAAAGAATGGCTAAAACTTGTTGAGAATAAAACATAGCAAAGTGTGAAGAAGTTTAGAATAGATGGTGGTGGTGAGTTTAACTCAAAGGAGTTTGAAGTCTTTTGCAAGAGCAAAGGGATTAAGTGTCAATTAATGACATCTCATACACCTTAGTAGAATGGCATTGTTGAATGCTAAAATCACATCATTGTGAGAATGACAAGATGCATGCTTAAGGGCAAGGGATTTTGCCTAACCAGTTTTGGGGAAAAGCTGTTACTACTGCAGGCTATATTCTTAATTGGAGTTACAAAAAGGCTCTTAAAGGGAAAAACTCCTCATGAGGCCTATTCTAGTAAGAAACCATCTGTCTCACATTTTGGAACTTTTGGATGTGAATGGTATGCTTTATTGCCTTTGATAAAGACTTTTCTTAGAAGAGACATCCTTTTTCAGAGTGAAGAATATAACTGTTGAGCACAAGCTGTCACTGAGAGTTCAATAGAACCCTGGATGTCTTTGCAAAAGGAAATGAATGGCATCCCCTGTCACTAAGCAGTTCACCAAAGGAGCAGATATATCCAAAGAACCCTCTCGATGTGCCCTGAATAAGTTGTTGCATGTGAGGTAGGCATGGAGATCACTTCCAGAGGTAGCAGGAACTGACACTGAAGGAATGACTGGTGGAATTGTCTTTGCTACACACTTCAAGCGCTTTCGCTGAATGACCAGTGGAGAAGGGGAGTCAGTATCCTCTATGTCAATGGGTTCTGAATCTTTTGAAGGTGGAGGGGGAGGGACTATATTAGATAGAGGAGGAGGTAAAACACCCTTCTTAAGGCCTGAATGTGTCAGAAAAGCATATAAATAAGAACCAAAGGTTACATTGGTAACATTCCCTCTAGTCACCTTGACAAAATGCTGGTCCACCTTTGTAAGAAGGTAAGTGCTCCAGTCAATGGAAACCCCTCTTAAAACCATCATGGAAGCTATGAAGAGCTCCTTGGACAAGTAGTGAGATGGTGTCTTGGCATGCATGAACTTGTCCTGGAGAAATTGACAGACTAGCTTCTAGAGAGGATCAGTGATCATTGAGAAAGACACTCCTGAAGTGTTAATCACCTTCTTGACATCAAGGATCTCTTTAGTTTGCTTCTGTAACATCTTGAGGATCTCTTCATTTGCGAATAACTATCTGACTGTGACAAAGGGTTCCCGTTTGTAGGGAAGGGACAAAGCCTTCCCTAACCCTCTAGGTGTCAGGACCATGGAAGTACCACGAACCAAGCCCGATTTCTTACTGTATGACGCGAGAAACTCATGACAAAGGATCGGATCATCTGGAAGAATCAGAGGGAGAGGAGCAGCCACAAAAGATGCAAGGCCAGCTTTCGCAATAGGCTGAAAAGTTAGTAGAGAAGAATAATCCCCTGATCAATGGGACGTACTGAACATGAGGAGGCATATAGGGTGCCATTCAGATAGAGAACACACAACACAACTCACAAACAAAAGAGATGCATGAGTATGTGTGTGTATGCAAGGATACTGAATGCGCACGTATCAATCCCACAATGCAAATGAGTCTCAAAAGAGAAAAGCCAACAACTGAAAAAGATTTGAATATGGTAAGCTCAGAAAAACCCAAACCAACACCTCATTAAAAAAGTAATCAAGAAACATGTGGTGTTTGGTTAGATTTTTGGTAAGACAATACTAGATTTTTCCAACATTTTACCATTTATGTTTGGTATTTCATATGTGTTTTTTTAAAAGAATTTTACCCAAAAATAAGAGTTTGAACATTTTGTAAAGCATGTTCAGCTTTGAAAAAAAAATTCAAAAAAAAAAAATGGATGGAATTTTTTGATTTTTTTGAATTTTATTTATTTTAAAACAAAATTTTACCAATTTTTAATGGATTTTAAATGAATTTTAAAGTGTTTGAATTTTTTGTAATTTATTTATGGAATTTTAGCTTTAAAAAATAATTCAAAAAGTGTCTAGTTAGTCAAAGGAAAAAGTAGCTATTTTTTGTAAATTTTAATGTATTTTTAGAAATTTTTATTAAATTTTTTCGATTTTATGTGTTTTAAAGGATTTTTGACGAATTTTTAATGAAAAATTGGGTATCTAACTACGTGTGAACAGTAGCTGCGCATACCCACGAACGAGGCCGACGTGTGTCCTCGCATGTGAACACCCACTCGAAAACCCACACGGACACCCACGAATGAAACCACACACGTGAATGCCAAAACGGTCACCTGCATGGACCACGCGCACGCAAACACACGAACATGCTTAGTGGGGGGTTGGGGTTAATCCAACTGGGGGGTGATGTGGTTGAGTGAGTTGGGGGGGTTTAAGGGTTGAGGGACGGGGGGTTTAGTGGGAATAGGGTTGAGGGGGATTTAGGTTAATTGGGAGTTAGTTGGGGGGTTAATGTAAATGGGGTGGGTGAGGGTAATGGGGGGTGGTTAGTGAGGGAATGGGGTTAGGGTAGGGTAAGTGGGTTGGGGGGGGGGGAATTAGGTTTAGTGGGGGGGTGTAGGGTGAAGTTATTGGAGGTGGGGTTAGGGAAAATTTGGGGGGGGTAGTAGGAATGGGGGGTGGGGGTGGGGTAGGGGGAATGGGCGGGTAGGGTGGAGGGTAGAGGGGTAGGGGGAATGGGCGGGCGGGGGATGGTGGGAGGGGGGGTAGGGAAGGGGGGTGGTGGGGGATAGGGTGGGTGGGCAAGGGGGTGGAAAGGGCACAAGGGAGGGCAATGGGCGACAGGAAAGGGGATAATGGGAGTGGGAAGGAACTTTTGCAGGCAGCGCGGAGGCACCTTGGGCAACGGCGGAGCAGGTGGCAACTCGACGCGGCAACGAGGGGACGACAACGATGATGGCGTGTGGAGGCCGGGGGGCGAGCGAGGAGAATGACGGTGGGGCCAGTGGACGTGGTGGAGGGGTGGAGGGCCGTGCAGAGGGAGGCGAACGGGAGAGGGAGTGGGGGAGGAGGATGGAGGGAGGATGAAGGAGAAGGGTCAGAGGAAGGGAGAAGAAGGAGGAGGAGGGGAGGATCAGATGGGGAGTGGGAAAGAGAAGGTGGGAGGAAGGAGTGGTGGAGGAGGAGGAGGAGGGGAGGAGGAGATGGGGGGAGATGGAGTTGGGGAGAGAGAAAGAGAGGGAGAGAGAGAGAGAAAAAGAAAGAGAGAGAGAGAGAGGGAATAATGAGAGGGGGGGGGATTGGGTTAAAAAAAAGTAAGATAAATAATTTAGAAGATGAAGAATAATAATAAGAATTAAAAAAAAGGAAAAATGAGGAAGCCCCCCCTCGGTCCGCGCATAAGCGCAGGGTGAGGTAAAAAAATTTGCAGTGGCGGGAAGCAATGGGGGCGAGATGTCTGCACGAGTGCAGGATGATGCGACGGACGCGACGTCAGGATTAAAATAAAAAAAACGGACCAGCATGTGTGACGCGAGAGGCACAACATGCACAAATAGACAGAAAAAGTCATAAAAGCCAAGTCGTGTGCTGGAACGAAATGATGTAAAAAGGAAAACTGTGTCGGAAGTTGAGGGGAAGACAATGGAAAAGTGCAATGGGGTATTCAAGACCAAGTCAGGGCATTCACTTAGAAAAAACACAAAAATTGGACCCGAAAACGCATATGAAAATTAATATTGAAAAATCCATTCGTTGAAATGAAACGTAGGAAAAAGGAAAAATGTGTGAAAAGTCATGCCGGATAGGTCTATCATGTTAAGACATAGTTCTGATGAAGATAAGACCCGTTCATAGGGAAAAAACCGAAAAAGCACCACCGAAATGAGACGCGAAAATTAATATAAGAAGATCCGGGCATCGGAACGAAGGGCAGTATAAAGGAAGAATGTCTGGACAAGAGCGTTTCACAGGATTGTCACATTTTAATGTGGTTCTGGGGGGGATTAGGGGGCGTGCACATGGAAAAAACAAGAAAATCGAGCTAAAAAACACCAATAAAAATTAATAACAAAAAATCCAGAGGTCAAAACAGGGCGGAAGAAAAAGGAAAAATGTGCAAAAAGGATGGCTGGACAAGGCTATCTAGTCAGAATTGAATTCCGAGGAGAATAGGGCGGGCGAAAATATGCACGAAAAAGACACAAAAACCTGCAAAAATTAATAATGGACAAACCGGATGGCGGAATGACAAGGTGTAAAAAGAAAATATGTCATGTGTAGGTGTAGAACATGACTGTCATGTCAGATTAGCATTCCAAAAAATAAAGGAGCGTTCACATGGAAAAACATCCAATTGGCGAGAATTTCTTAAAAAATTAATAACTTTCAATCCATTACATGGAACAGGGGACGGTAAAAAGAAAAAAGGTACAGTTTAAAGGGATAAACATGACTATAAGGTTGAATTTGAGTTTTGGTGAATGTAGGGGTTGTTCACATGGAAAACGACCAAAACACCGCTTAAAAAGAAAGAACCATGCGAAATGCCTCTAAGAAAAGAGATGAGGGTTGGTGGGTGGGCAAGGGACCCATGAAGGTAAAAGGAAGATATGTGATAGATGCACATTCTATGAATCACAAATACAAGATGTATACTCGGCAGACGCGTAGGGACACATCCCCACACTTAAAACCTTATTGGGTAGGGGTAAATGACGCCGCATGAATATGAGACTTGCCACCGCATTGTACTTTAACGTTTCCACACTTAAAATATTGACCATCACGTGCAAACAGAATGTGTAGGGTTAGAAAAACTTGGCCCGTTTTGTCGAGAGTTGCAGTTGACGATTGACGTGGCGTCCTGTGTTGCAGTCGGCTGCAAGAGGTACCTAGATTTCTTCACAGCATATGGCCAGCGCGGTAGGGACCACACAACAACACCCAGGGAGGTAGATTTGTTGATGAAGGTGCAAGAAATCCGATGATGATGAAGAAGGTTGCACTCATCGCATAGTCACTCAAATGGAAAGGGAGGAACAATCACTTGCCCCATAACTTACACAACTCGAGGTAATATTTATAGAAACCCAGATCTCACACCCGGTTTAGGAATTGACAAGGAGGATGGTGCAGAGGGAGTATGCCAGGGTGCACAATTGATGGCACATTAGTGCATCCAATCCTGTCTAGCATAGGTGCAAGCAGGAAGGCAAGGGGGCCTTGTTGTACAGTGTACAAAAGAGGATGACATGTCCTGTGGTCACGGCAGAGACCCATCCCATGGGTGCATAGGAAAATGAAAACGTATTTGACTCCAATTGTCGTAACATCCCTCAATCCTCACCTCTCAATGATTGTTTTGAGGACATACCAGTCACACTCTGCTCCCCCTCTATCTCACGCTCTGTTGATGATGAATACAGGAGGGCAACCCCCCATTCCTTACACCCATTGATGTTAGCCTCACAGTCAATTGTGCAGAGGGTGTATGCCTTGTGTGCATTTGATGGTGCAACTGTGCATCCCACCCTGTGTTGGCATATGGTGCAAGAAGGAAGGCCATGGAGCCTTATAGTGCAATGCACAGGAACATATCATGCTTTGTGTATTGAGAGGCCCATCCCATGTGTGCAACACTCCATTCACACATCACTCACCACGCATTTGAATTGAAAGGAAAGGATTGGTCACTCACCCCACCCTCTATCTCACACTCATTGATAGATACAGAGGGCAGACCATATGCACATCCCCATTTGGTTAGGATGAAAGCTCACATCACTAAATTGTTTGTCAATGAAGATCTCTTCGTCTCTTATTGTCATCAAGGTGTTGAAGATAAGGCATACCCAGGGAGGCAGCCAACACGTCTGGTACTTCGATGATTTGTATGAAAGAGCGTCTGCTAGAGAGGGTCAGACGGATTGATGAAGTTACAGGGACAGTGCACCAAGGGAGGTATCTTGAAATTATATTTCAAGAAGTTTTGCTAGTGAGTCAGCTATCCTGAACTACGGGGTGTTACCACCTTTTCCACATCCAACTTCCCGCCCAAGGGTGTTTACCACCTTTTCTTGGAACGAGGATTGCTATGACAGGGAATTGCTTCCTTTTCTCCCATAGCAATTTGTTTGTGTGGGTTTTTTTGCTTTGTTTGTTTATTTTTTTTCATTTTCTTGTTTATTTTGTTTGTTTTTTTTTCCTACTCTCGAGGGTGTTTTCACATTTTCTCGAAGAATAAGTCGGCATGATAGGGACTAAGTCCTTTTCTCCCATACCTATATTTGTTTTTTTTTTTCAAAATAAATGAAATGGTTGAACTGCCAAGTTTTAGAACTATCCTCACCCAAATTGTTAGTTGAAAATGGAAGAGAGGAGAATAGGGGTGGGAGGTGGAGTTGAGGGGACAGAGGGATCAGGACACATCATTAGCAAGAATAGAATGGCTATCAGAAATAATATCAGGAACAAAAGTGACATCCTAGAGGGGGAGGGACTGTCAACTATGATTGTCAAGATCCCAAGGAGGGAAGTACTTCTTTAGGCGATAGCCATTGATAGAAAAAGGGATCATCAGAGGCATCGACAACTTGCACTTGGATAGAGCCATTAGGATTGACAGAAAGTACCTTATAAGGACCCATCCAGGGTTGTTGAAGCTTGCCAGGAAACTTCCCAAATCGCAAATCATAGGCTAGGAAAAGATCACCCACCTTGAACTCCTTGTGCTTGATGAAACTGTCATGATAGGCCTTGCGTCGCGCTTGAGTGGTTTCCATGCACTGTAGGGCCATCTTGTGGATCTCATCAAGACACTCCAAGTGCAAAAGACGGTGTTGTAGGGACTCGTCATCTCCCAAGCATTCGTTGATGGCCACGCATAGAGAGGGTAGCTCGAGTTCAACAGGAAAGACTACTTCTGTTCCATACACCACAACTGGAAAGGAGTTTGTCCTGTACCTGCTGCCTTATGGGAGGTTTTATATGCCCAGAGGGCCTCTGTAAGTCGATCATCCCAATCACGGCGATGTGCGGCAATCGTCCTTGTCAGGATCGAGTAGAGGATGCGATTGGTGACTTCAACTTGGCCTTTGGCTCTGGGGTAATAGGGGGTGGACTTACGATGGCGAATCTTATACAGTTTTGTCAACTCTTCCATAATCTTGTTAAGGAAGTGCGTACCTCGATCACTTATGAGCTCTAGGGGATTGCCAAAGCGGGTGATGATATTCTTGTAGAGGAACAATGCTACGCAATTCCCATTGTCCCGCTTCAGAGATTTAGCTTCGCAACACTCATTGACATAATTCATACATACCAGGGTGTATCTATTCTGCTTCCGTTTGGTGGGTGGATCAATGGACCCATGAAATCAATCCCCCACTTCTCGAATGGCTTTAGGGGAAGAATGGGTTGCAAGGGCATGGCACTGGATTTGGTAGGCTTTCCCATTCACTAACAAGCATCACACCATTTGCAGTAATCATAAGCATCCTTATAGAGGGTTGGCCACCAATATCCTACAAGTAAGGCCTTTCTAGCTGTCACTGCTCCTGTAAAGTGTCCTCCACATGGCTCATCATGACAAGCCTTAAGAATAATCCTGATCTCGTCTCCTGCAACACATCTTCATAACTCTTCATCTTTGTCCTTCTTGTATAGTGCACCGCCTAGCAAGGTGTAGGGGACTGATTCCAATAGAAGCTTATTTTTCTCTCTGCTAGAGAGGCCAGGGGGGTATTGTTGAGTTGCTAGGAGGTTGGCTATGTCTACATACCAGGGTTTACAGTCTCAACCAAAAATAAGGAAGCATCAGGGAGTTCCGAATCATCCTGTTCCTCTTCTGTAGTTTAAAGGATCCATGTGTGAGATAGATGATCGGCTAGGATATGGGAATGGCTAGGATTAGTGACCACTTCAAAATCGAACTCCTAGAACACGAGAAACCATGTCATTATTCGTCCTTTGACATCTTCTTTGTTAATCAGGAAGGACATGGCTTCATGGTCCATGTAGAATTTGAAATGCGTCGACATTAGATAATGTCGGAACTTCTCCAATGCAAACCCCATTGCCAAGCACTCAAGCTCTGTCATTGTATAGTTCCGTTCTCTATCAGTGATGTTTCGGCTTGCATAATGTATTGGTTGATCCAACTTGGAAGAACCCTTCTGGCATAAGACAGTGCCTAGCCCTTTGACCGATGCATCTATGTTCACATGGAAATCCTTTGTCCAATCACAAGGCTGTAGGATGGGTGCTCTGATGAGGCACTGTTTTAGGGTATTAAAGACTTCTTCGCAGCCATCAATCTAAAGAAAATCCACATCTTTCCTTAGGAGCTTGTGTAGAGGGGCTGCCTTGGTTGCAAAATGTGCAATAAATCTTTTGTAGTAGTCCACATGGCCAATAAATTCCCTTAATTGCTTAAGGTTCATTGGGGCTGTCAAGGCGGCAATCTTCTCAATCTTAGCACAATCTGTTGCTATCCCTTGTGCAGAGACAATGTAGCCAAGAAGAACTCTTGATGAGATGCCAAAGACACATTTGTCGGGGTTGAGAGAAATCCCATACTCTTGGCATCTGTCAAAACATTGCTCGAGGTGTCCCCAAATGCTCACCGATCAGGCTATAGACATAGAAGTCATTAGAAGTCATAGAGATAAACCTCAATGAAATCATGTAGATGGTTTTGGAAAGCAGTCGTCATCACTTGTTGGAAGGCAGCAGGAGCATTATAGAGCCCAAACAACATCATTTTGTAAGCATAGGTTTCCCATTTTGTTGTGAAGGTTACTTTGGATTGGTCCTCTTCTGTGATTTGGACTTGGTTGTATCCATTGAATCCATCCAAGAGGGAATACAACTCATGGCCTGCCACTGTGTCGAGCAGTTGGTCTGTGAATGGGATAGGGAAATGATCTTTCTTTGTCTTTGAGTTTAGTGCCTTTCACCTTCCACTTCATGGATAAATCTCCCATGGATTGCTTTTGGGTAGAGATTCGACTCCTTCAAGGGAGTGGTCTCATCTTTCGATGATGCATTGGAACTATTGTTGTCTTTTAATGGAGGCTTAGCTGCTGGGAGGCTGAAAGGGTATCATTGAGGTTTTGAGTTTGGGTTGGGGATGAGTTACTTCTTGACTCAAGAATTCGTCTTCTGAAGATGCATATAAGAATGTCACATAACATAAACTTCTTGTGTTCTGTTTAAACTGTAGGACTGGGGGTTGTTTGCAAGGTGCATTGTCATCATCTTCTTTAAGAAAGGGTAGCTTTGGATGACAAGAGCCAATGCCAAAGGAAGGCTTATTTTTCTTAATACATTTCTTATAAAGGCTTTGCGTATGACATGATTCATGGATCAGTCCAAAGGGTACCACAATCATTCCATCAAACAAAAAGGGATCTTCTGCTTCTGAGGCTTCAGGAACATCTTTCTCATCTCTGCCTTCTATAAGTAGGATAGATCCTTCTAGCTCGCTTTCATAATCTTTGTCTGCATTATCACTTTCTTCCTCTTCAGGTTCTATTTCTACATTTGTGGGTGTTTTTTAAGAGAAGAAGCTCTATGTTATGTCCTCTGCTTCTACTTCTACTTCTGCTTCTGTCTCTGTCTTTGTGCTGCCATGTAACAGGGAGAACAGTACATCCATGCTTCTATTTCATTGTCAGAGGTAATTTCAGAAGTCAATTCATGTTTAGGCAGGAGGTATTCTCCCATGGACAAAGACTTTGCTTCCCTTGGTAGTTGGCTTACGATGCCCATTGTTAGGGATTGTGCCTTTGTTTTCTTGGGAAATATTTGCTGGAGAACCTCTTCGTCTTCTGATGTACCATATGTTACTTCATTGGTGGAGTGTGTTATGACTTCGATGGATATGGATCCATTACCTTTTTGCGATCCATACAATTTCAACACCACTTTATTGGGTCCTTTGCCTAGGGTTAGGGTTCCTTTGAACCGGTCCGTCCTTGCTCTTGCTTCAAAAAGTCAAGGTCTTCCCAAAAACAGAGGGTATGAGGTCCCATAGGAATCTGGTTTGACCACCAAATATGTCAGCTAATAGTCTCTTCCTGCAAGGGTTGTTTCTACATATGGAATGATGCCCAACGGTTTGATTCTACTTTGGTCTGCCGATTTGATAAACCATTGTGTAGGTTGCATTCCTTGCAAGCCTAGATCCTTCATTGTCACATCTGACATTATGTTTACTGATGAGCCTCCATCAATCAATGCATCTACAATAAAGCATCCTTCTATCCATATGTCAATCCTGGGATTCTAGAATCCATGAAGGCATTAGCCAGATCTACTTCCTTCATGGGTTTTGAGGCTCTGTTGGACTTTGTTGTTATTGGGGGAGCAATCCTTAGGTTGCGTCTTCTTGTCAAGATGCTTTTGAATCTTTTGCATCAACTGGGAGACATCATTAGCAACTGTTGGAATGCTAGGTTTGATTTAAAGGTGTCTAGGTCTTTGACCAGATCATACTCTTTGATAGGATCCACATGCTTTTCCAATCAACTGGGAAATGGGGCCACACCCACTTTTATCTTCCCCTTTTCTTCCAGGAGCACCAACATCTGCGCTTCTTCCTCATGAGGAGGTACTTTTGTATCCTGTAGTTCCTAGACCTCTAGTCCTATCTTTGCAACTGTCTCTATAGCTCTCTATGGCCCTGCACTTCCTTATTCTGGATTGCATTGTTCTTCTTATCCCGAGGAAGGTTGAACTTCACAGTCTTGGCAGAAGGAACGTTCTCTTTTGGAACTACGGGTTCTCCTTTCTTTACTCACATTATTGCGGCCACTTTCAATTCCACCAAATTGGAAGCGGGTTCTTGGGTCTTCTGTTGGGTATCAAAAGTAGATTTCACAGGGGCTGGACTTAGACAATCTTTTGCAGTGTGGCCTTCTCCTTTGCATCGACTGCATAAGGGCTTGTAATCCATAGATCTTCCAGGGTTTGGACAATTCGGTGAGATATGACCCTTTTCCCCATATTTCTAACATTTCACCTTTGATCTCTGACCACCACCAGACTATCATCCTCTGCAACTTTGAGAGGGAAACCTCCTTGGACTGAAACTAGGACCAAACTCCCTAGGCTTTGGTCCAATGTGCTGCGTTGTCATTTTGGATTTCAACAAGTTGAATCTTGTGTCTTCATCTTTCTTTCTTCGTTCGTGCATCTCTTTCAGAGAGCAGATATCCTCTGTATGGTTCTTCCTCAAACACTATCAACAAAAGGCTCTAGAAATGGTTGGTTTTTGGGTACATTCAGTGGCTAAATGTCCCACTTGATGGCATTTTCCACACCATGTATTTGAGTGCATCACATCTCTCCCACCTCCCACAAGAGTGGATATATTGGCGGTATTTACCTTCAGTGTTTGTAGCTATTCTATAATCACATCCATAAGCTCTTTTGTAATACTTGCGACTGAGTTGGATAGGTAGTCCTTCAGATTTTCACCTCCTGAAGTACTTTTAGTAAGGTTTTGGGAAGCTTTTGTTATTGTTGTATACACTGGTTGGGTTGATCTAGGAGGTCCTCTATTCTAATTCTGATTCAGAGGTCATGTTGAGACTTAGGGTTGTTGATTCTAGTGGGTAGGATTCCACTGTTGTTGAGTTGCCATTGGAGGAACTTTTTGAGACCACTACTATTGTGGTTGAACCATCATTTGAGGCATTATCATTTGCGGCCACTATGGATTAGGTGCATTGTACTGCAGCATTGTTTGCATCTCGGGATAGGGGTAGGAAATTGTCCCTGGGATTGCATTTGATGGGTATACCATTCCTGGTATGGGAGAAGGTAAGACTCCTCTTCCTGAGGTCATTGACAATCTTGCTTCAACTTCGTCATATAGTCTTGCACCTGCCACTGCAGCTTGCAAATTGAGTGGTCATCTCAATTCCACGAACTTGCAAACTTTTGGTTGTAGGCCTTTGAGGAACACTCCTTTTTGGATGCCTTCATCCAAATGATGATTGGTCCATCTCTTCAGGATGGATTCCATTTGCGAGAAATAAGCTTCTACTCTTTCTCCAGAGGATTGACTTAGGTTCATAAAATTTTCTTACGTCCACTCTTCAAAACCTTCTTGCCTAAATTTAGTGAGGAAGGCCAACTTTAGGTCATCCCATGTGCCAAAAGTTCATGATGCTTGTCTGTCATACCACTGAAACGCCACACCCTTGAAAGTGGCGAGGAAGATTGCTAACCAATGCTTGGGGGTTCTGGCATTATTAGCCACACATGCTACCATAAACTCTGCTACATGAAAATCAAGGTCTTCATTGTACTCTCCCTTAAAAATTGGCAATGGGACTACATTTGCTAGCCTGTCATCATCAATATTTCCAAGATGAATCTGACTAGGAAGGGGACCTTGAGTCGCCATGGGGACTTCTATGAAGAGTTCTTTTAAGGCTTCAAAGGAGGCTTTTGCTACAAGCTCATTCTCAGCCTTGATTTTTGCCTTCTCTCTTCTCATGTACCGCTGGACTCATTCTAACGCTTGTCTCCTTATGGCATAATTCATGAGGGAGTTGGCTCCACTAAGTTGTTAGTGCTCCACAGAAGGATAACAGAAGGCTTTAGTCTTTGGAGGACTCTCTTGCCAACATTTCTTATACTTTTTTCTTTTCAACGTCTCTGAATTCAACTTTCAAACCACTATAGAGGGGGAGATATTCCATTCTGAAAGTATCAAAACTCATTCTTCTGAGGATCGTTGTTGTGCCATCATCATAATAATACCAGCTTATGATGATTTCAATTGTATATGTTATAAATAACACTCTGTCTACCAACTTCCAGTGGGTTTCCAGTTGGACAAACAGAAGATTGTTAGAACACCAAGCATCCCACATATCTTACTGTTGAGAATCTACAAACAAATTCCAACTCTTTTCTTTCTTGTTTTCGTGAACCTCCACTGACCAAAACTCTTGAAGCTTCTTCAAAATCTTCCACTTAATGATGTCTAGAATCTTCTCAATTAATGCCAAATCTTCCATAGATGGCCATTCCCTCTGTTTCTGCTCCTCAGTTTGTTCCCAAACAATTTGCCATCAAGATGCACGTCTCTGTTGCTTCAATAGGAAGAGGAAATAGTCCACCACATAGAGCTTGCATCATGATGGTAATATGCTTCCGCCATTGTGGGATGAAATTCTTGTAGAAAGTGTCTTTGGCAATAAGAATCTCCAACTCTTCAGTGGAAGAAAGAACTTTGCAAGCATCCATTGAATTCTCCTCTTCTTGGCAATGCCATTTCCTTCATTTTCAGCCTCTTTTGATGCTTGTTGATGACAAGTTTCCCCAGATATGCACCAAAAACATAGAGCCCCAAGAGAAAAACCAAGGAAAAGGGGTTTCTACTACAAGAAAATCTATCTTATAATATCAACAAGCTTTTATTTCATTCTTTAGAGAACCACCATAAGGAAAAGAACAACTCTTCACGCAACATCATAGTAGATATCTCCCATAGATTTGATAGAATCAACCGTAATCTTCAATATCTTCATAGAATCCATCAATAGAATAAGAAAAACAACAGAAAGACACCACTTTTGAATGGAAATAATCACATATGATTCATCTTCATTGTCTTCATAGTTCTCTCTCTCAATCTCTCATAGAAGGATACATTGCTTTTAATAGAATTGGCTATCTCTGACTCTCTCTTTCTCTCTCCATCAATAGTACATCATCTCCTCACTAAAATAATCAATAATGACTCTCAATAATCCTCTCTTGGTCGTGGATGCACCTCCCAAGAGGTATGGGAGGTATGAAAGGTCACCAGAGCCACTATAGTGACTCTTCATAGCTCATCATTGTCACTTCACTTTAATCTTCTCTTCAGACTTCAACAACTCCTTCTTCCATTTTTTAAAAATCTATTTTGAACTTAGATTCATTCTTTCCAAAAGTTAGAAAATTTTTCCAAAGTATACCCTCATATCACAGAACACTTATTTACAGAAGATCTACGGAGGATTTACAAAACAGAAACAGAGCAGGAATAGAGACTCTACAGAAGGTTAACAGAAAACATCAGAACCTCATAACTCATACTAAGACCATTCCAAACTATAAAAAGCTTTTCAATAAGCTTTCAAAAGGCCTCAACCTTCATCAATCATCAATCCATGCTTCATACAGAAGAAAATTAGAACAAAACAAACGCTAAACAGAAGGTATCAGAACCAATCAAAACCTCAACAGAACCTAACAAAACATCACAGAGCCTCATATTTCTACTGAAAATCATCATAAGCTTCCAAAACATAATCAATATCATCCAAAACACTCTCAAACACTTCCAAAACAACCAATCATCACTCAAAATCCATAAAAAATCAACCATTCAGGCCTCAAAAACAATAAAAATCAACAAAAAAATCTAGTTATTTCAGCATACAACACCAAGTGACCTTGAATGAGTCAATAGAGGCTCAGGAGAGGATAAGGGATGTAGATGTAATCGAGCTCGACCTTGGTACGTTGAATGATTCATGGCCAATTAAATTAGGGTCCATGCTTAGTTTGGAAGAAAGAAGGGACTATGTATCCTTAATTCAAGAATTCCACGATATTTTTTGCTTGGAGTTATGACGAGGTAAGAGGCATTCCTCCTAGTCTTTGGCTGTTCATACCATCTCTCTAAAGGAAGATAGCCATCTTGTGTGTCAGAAAGTCAGGTGTATGCCTTTCAAATTGAGGGACGGGCTATTTGAAGAGTTACAAAAATTGCAAAAAGCTGGTTTAATCTTCCCTATTCAACACACTGAATGGTGTTTGCCTATTGTTATTAGAAAGAAGAAAAATAATTAGATTCAACTTTACGTAGACTTTAGAAAGCTTAATAAACAAAAAGTTAAGGACTACTACACATTGCCTTTTATTGATCAGATTTTAGACCAGTTAGCAGGTGGGAAAATCTATTCATTTATGGATTGCTTTGCTGGATATAACCAGATGGCCATTGCGGAGGAAGACAAATTGAAAACAACATTTATTACTATCTTTGGTACCTTTTCATATCATGTGATGGCCTTTGGTCTATGCAATGCACCTCGATCTTGGCAACGAAAAATTGATAAGACCTTTGGTGATATCTCCCCAGAGGAGTTAAACATCTTTATTGATGATCTGGGGGTAGCCACCACAAGGGAGCAACGATTGATTATTCTTAGGAAATGATTTGAGCATTGCAGACAAATTTGCATTGCTCTTAACCCTAGAAAGTGTGTATTTGGTGTCAAGATTGTGGGAGAGAAGGAAGGAGTCTCACTTGTAGCTTTCTTGCTTGCACAATGGGGGAATACACACAAAGGTGGAGGCTGAAAACTATTTTTCTCTTCTTAGTTGTGTAAGCCAAAAGAACTCACATACAAAGAAATAGAAGAACCCTATATATGGGTCTCAAACCAAACTCAACTAACTAAGGTGGAATACTAACTGAGCCACGAACTAGAGTAGATAAGGATAGCTGTCATGTAGCTATTATTCATGGGCAGTGTACCAACCGCATCTACAACTGACAAGTCGGTGACATAAATGCACAACGGTCACCCTCGCATATCACGAGTGGAGCTCGATATCTTAACACTCCCCCTCGAGCTCAATCCCAATTCCTGCACACCAAGCAGGTCTCTGAACTTGCGCAGCTTCTCTGCGCCCAATGCCTTCGTAAATATGTCAGCTACCTGATCCTCTGTGCTGACATAAACTAGATCAATAAGACCTAGTAAAACCCTCTCCCGCACATAGTGATAATGCACCTCAATGTGCTTTGTTCTAGCATGATAGACTGGGTTATTTGCCAAGTGTATACTGCTCATGTTGTCACAATAAATGACAACTGGCCCATCTGTAGGCTGATGCATATCATAAAGTAGCTTATGCAACCAAGCTACCTCACATGCAGCCATTGCTGCACCCCTGTACTCAGCCTATGTGCTCGATAAGGCAACTGTAGGCTATTTCTTGCTGCTCCAAGTGACTGCAACACTCCAAAAAGAGAACACATATCCACTGGTAGATGGTCTATCAGAAATACTACCAGCCCAATCAGCATCAGTGTATCCATGCAACTGTATCTGAACCCCAGTCTCATAAAATAGTCCATACTGCAATGTGGACTTCACATACCTGAGTATGCGTCTAGCCGCATCTAAATGCGGTTTCCTTGGAGCCTGCATAAACTGACTTACCAATCCAACAACATAGCTCAAATCTGACCTGGTAATAGTCATATAAATCAAACTTTCTACTATGCGTCTGTACATAGTAGGGTCTTCCAAAAGCTCACCTGCATCTGCGCTCAGCTTCACATTTTGCTCCAAAGGAACTGAAATAGGCTTACAGCCTGTCATCCCATATTTGAACAGCATGTCCAATCCATACTGCCTCTGCAAGAGCTGTATCCCACTTGGTGATCTAATCACCTCAATGCCCAAGAAATAATGCAGCTCTCCCAAATCCTTCATCTCAAACTTCTGCTTCAATAGCATTTTCACATGAAGGATATCTTCATCACTGTCACCTGTCATAATCAAATCATCAACATAAATGACAAGTAGCATAATATCTTTCTCTGTTTTTCTCACATAAAGTGAGAAATCTGCCTTGGAAATCTGAAAGCCAATAGTGACAAGATACTGTCCTATCTTGTCAGACCATGCTCTAGGTGCTTGCTTCAAGCCATACAAGGCTTTCTTCAACCTGCAAACAAACTCAGGATGAATAGCATGCACATAACCTGGTGGCTGCTCCATATAGATCTCTTCTTGCAAATCACCATGCAAGAAGGCATTCTTTACATCCATCTGATGTAAAGACCATCCCTTTGATGCAGCCATAGAAATGACTGCTCTTACGGTTTCCATCCTTGCAACCGGACTGAATGTTTCTTCATAGTCAATGCCATATGTTTGTGCATACCCCTTGACTACTAATCTTGCCTTGTATCTGTTCACAGAACCATCTGCATTGTGCTTCACCTTATAAACCCACTTACAGCCAATTGCATTCTTACCTTTAGGCAAAGGTACCAATTCCCATGTAGCATTTGCTTCCAAGGCATCCATTTCTTCATCCATGGCTTTCTCCCATTTTTCTTTTCCCATGGCTTGCTCAAAAGAAGTGGGTTCTGGTTCCTGTATCACTTTGACCATATATGCATAGTGAATGGCTGTAAATCCATCATATTTCAGCCTATCCACAGGATACCTAGCTCTCGTAGACTTGCGCAAAATAGGCTCACTCCCAGGTGCTCTCAAAACATCCCTGGTCTTCCTTACTCCAGGTGTAACAATAGAAGGAATACCCAACTCATCATCAATGATCTGTTCTGAGCCATTGGATTCACCATCCACATAAGAATGACCTGCATTCACATCAAACATGGGCTGATCAACCTTCTCTTTTCCTTTTCGTGATACCTGCATACCACTATTTGCATTGCTTTGAGAAGATTCTCCTGATCTCAATCTGCCTGTCCATGGTGAAGAATACCACTGCTAGAGGACGCTCCAAGTCCACTAATATCTTGTGACTGCTGCTGTGAATTCTGTGCAGCATTACCATTTTGTGCATCTACATTATCAATCACATGTACTGGTTTATACCAGCTACTCATCTCATCAAAAACAACATCTCTACTCACTGTAAACTTACGAGTAGAAGGGTTATAGCATCTATACCCTTTCCTGCTACAAAGAGTAACCAATAAAGATGCACTTCTCAGCTTTTGGATCCAACTTGGATCTCAACTCATCTGGCACATGTACATAGGCAATGCAACCAAAAATTTTCAAATGAGAAATATCTGGTTTCCTACCAGTATACCTCTCCTCTAGAGTCATGCCATGTATTGCTGCAGTGGGAGTCTTGTTCATTATGTAGACTGCTGTAGCAACTGCTTCAGCCCAATAAAAATCTGGAAGGTCTTTTTCATTGAGCATGGCACGAGATACCTCTCCAATATGCCTGTTTTTTCTTTCTGCAATTCCATTTTGCTGTGGGTTATGACTGCATGAATATTGCTGCTTTATGCCATGCTCCTGCAAGAACCTTGCAAACTCATTTGAGAGGTACTCTCCCCTTCCATCTGACCTTAGGCATTTTATTTGCAGGCCTGTTTCTTTTTCAACCATAGCTTTAAGAGTTTTGAAATGCCCAAAAACTTCACTTTTCTTTTTCATAAAATACACCCAAACTTTTCTGCTATAGTCATCAATAAAAGTAACAAAATAATGACAGCCTCCAAGAGATGCAGCTTTAGTAGTCCACACATCAGAGTGGATTAATTCCAATGGCTTCTTACTCTCTTGAACATGTCTAGGAAATGATTTCCTTGCCTGTTTTCCAAATTGGCAGGCTTCACATACCTTATGCATTTCTGCAACCTTGAATTTAGGAAATCCTGCAACAATATTTTGGGCCTGTATTGATTTAAGTCGCTATACATTAACATGACCAATGTGTTTATGCCAGATATCAATATCTGCAACTACACTGGTCCCATGTGCAAACATTGCTGTATTCAATTCAGGCATGTCTGCATCCAATGTAAACATTCTGCCCTTCTTCTTTCCTTTTGCTATCAAGCGACCTTTATTTTTCATATCCTCAACAAAGCATCCATGAGGATTAAATCTGACCTGCAAGCCCTGCTCAACCATTTGACCAACAGAAACCAGATTCTTGGTGATATTCGGGACATGAAATATATCGGACAGGTATTTCTTTTTCCCATCCTGTATAGACAAATGAATTTTTCCAATCTGCACAATAGGATGTGCAGTATCATCACCAGTCTCCACAAATCCTGGTTTTTCCATTTTCCTTGCATCCTCCATCCATTCTGCATGACCTGTCATGTGGTTTGATGCACCTGAGTCAACATACCATACATCATTGCTTTCTTCTGCACTTGTCACAGAATATTTCATGTGCTGCACCATAAACAAATGCTCATTTCTGTCATCACCCTGTCTCCTAGAAGATGCATACTTCCCTTGTTGCAATTTTCCATTCATGATGTCATTCTGCTTTTTATAGCAGTCTTTAGCCATATGACCCATTTTACCAGAGTAGTAGCATTCAACATTGCTGTTTGCATTTTGGCCTCTTTGCCATCCACCACGACCTCTTTGGCTCCCCCTGCCTCTAGAGTTACCATGTCCTCCTCCATAGGACTGGTTTTCTTGAGTTTGCTGCATATTCTGATTTCTACCACGGCCTCCAAATCGGCCTCCTCTACCTCTGCCTCTACCTCTTCTAGCATTTGAGTAGAAGACAGCTTCTTTTGAAGTTCCTCCTGAAGAAGATGCACCACTATTTCTCTGTTCCTCAGAAATTAGAAGAGCAATCAACTCCTCAAAATCAAGAAATCTTTCACGGACGGAAATGGATGTTCGGAACTGTGCATAACCCTTTCCTAGACCATTCAAGGTCACAGAAACTAAATCATCATCTTCCACTGGCGACCCAATGGAAGCAAGTGCATCTGCAATCTTCTTCACCTTCATGTGGTAGTCATTGATGCTCATATTTTCTCTTTGCACATTATGCAACTCTTGCTTGAGCTGCATTTTCCTGGCTTGCGTATTTGTGCTATACATTTTTGACAAAGTATCCCATGCCTCCTTTGGCGTACTTGCATCCTGAATATGTACAATCATAGAGTGTGAAATACTGATAGATAGCTAGTACATAACTTTCCTGGCTCTCTCATGCCATGCTTTGAATGCCTGCATTTTCTTCTTCATTTCCAACAAATTCCCAATATCCTTTTCCCATAAGGAAATTCGTCATTCTAAACTTCCATGCTTGGAAGTTGTTCTTGTCAAGCTTTTCAGTGACAATTTGTGAAAGAGAATCAGACGCCATTACAGAACACTGCAAAAAATTCTATCACTGCAAAGAACACAACTTCAGCCTCACAAGGGCTAATCTGCAAAACTGACGAAAGTGGTATTTGACCACACAGTCATTTCCTAGTGACGATTTTGCATCAACAGGCAACGGGGATGATTCTATAACTCCCAATGTCTCTGCGCACAGGTATACGATGCAATTTCTACAATAACTTTTCACCGACCTGTAGAACAGTGGCTGCACAGCATAAAACTGGGCCTTTTCCTGAGCGCGTGCAGAAAACTTCCGCCTCCAAAACAGCCCCGAAATGGCCTCAAATCAAAAAAACAGGGTCTCCAAGGGCTAAAGCCTACTCCCGCAGGATATACTGCCCTCTTTCTTCACCGCGAAGGGCGTCTCAACCTGAGACAATGCACTCTTGCAATTTTTGGCTGTGCTACCTGCAGAGATTTGCTCCCAAAACAGAAAATGAAAGCAACACTGCTCCTCTTACCAGAACACCGCGAGCTTGGCTTGCTTTCTTGAGCTCCTTACCACGAACAAGGCTTTGATACCATGTCAAGATTGTGGGAGAGAAGGAAGGAGTCTCACTTGTAGCTTTCTTGCTTGCACAATGGGGGAATACACACAAAGATGGAGGCTGAAAACTGTTTTTCTCTTCTTAGTTGTGTAAGCCAAAAGAACTCACATACAAAGAAATAGAAGAACCCTATATATGGGTCTCAAACCAAACTCAACTAACTAAGGTGGAATACTAACTGAGCCACGAACTAGAGTAGATAAGGATAGCTGTCATGTAGCTATTATTCATGGGCGGTGTACCAACCGCATCTACAACTGACAAGTCGGTGACATAAATGCACAACGGTCACCCTGGCATATCACGAGTGGAGCTCGATATCTCAACATTTGGAGTGTCTTATGGGTGTTACTCGGCCATATGGTTAGTTTAGCTAGTATTGCAAAACTGACCTTGAAAAGATAAAGGTCATAGTCTTTATGAGTCTGCCGCATACTCCAAAAGAGGTACACAGCTTTTTGTCATCACACAATGGGATATTATTGAAGATTTATCAATGCAATGGCAGAAAGGGTGTTGCTACTGAAAAACCTCCTATCTTTTAACTGTCTGCTTGAGTGGAATAAAGCCTGCCAAGTATCCTTTGAGGATGTGAAGCAGGAATTAGCGAAAGCTCCAATCTTAAAAGCACCTAGAATAGGTGATGTTTTCTAAATATTTTTAACAAGCCATAGTACATAGTATCAGCTACAATTTAGCTCAAATTTGGGAGGAGAAATGGTATCATCCAATTGCCTTCGCTAGTAGGAAATTGGGGATATTTGAAGTTAACTACACATACATGGAGAAATTGTGCATGGGAATGGTCTTTGCGATGAAGAAATTCAAGCATTATATTCTCTCTATGAGAAGGTAGTATTCTTTAAGAAGGCAGAAGGACTCAGATTGTTGCTAAATAAGTTGCAACCACCTTGATCGTTTAGCAAAGTGGTTAATCACTTTTCCAGAGTTTGACTATGAGATTAGGAGCAAGCCATCAAAGTTACAGGGTATTGTAGAATGCCTCGGGGAGCCAAAAGAAATCCTACCTGAGGGAAGTGATATTGAGGGTTTGTTTAGAATCGATACAGCTTCCATCCCTTCCTAGTATGCGATGATAACACATTATTTATCTATAGAGGATTTGGGGTTGCGTTATTGAAGTCAAAGAGAAAAATCAAGCAACAAGCATTACGCTTTTTGATTATAGTGGGTGTCTTATATTGGAGAGGAGTAGATGATATCTATCGTTGTTGTATAGTACCCGATGAGGTACCGTTTATTCTTGAGAAGTGCCATGATTCAGTATGTGGGGGACATTTTGCTAGCTAGCTTACCGCCTAGAAGGCTCTCCGTGCTAGATATTGGTGGCCGTTGATTTTCCAAGATGCTTTCACTTATGTTAAGAGTTGTGATGTCTATCATCAAAGACACAATGCGAGAGAAATTTTTAGGTGACCTCTCAATCCCATTATGGTCACGTTACCCTTTGAAAAATGGAGTATTGATTTTGTGGGACCAATATACCCTTCATCAACTATGCTGAAGTGGTATATCATTGTAGCAACGAACTACTTTACAAAGTGGTCTAAAGCTCAAGTGACGATGAAGGACAATGCTAAGGAGATGATCAGTTTCATTATGGAGCAAATTGATTGTCGTTTTGGCCCACCAAAGGAGATTGTGTCTGATCGAGGGACACACTTCTTGAACAAGGTTATAATGGCCTTGACTGAAGCTTTGAAGATTAAGCATAACAAGACTACCCCGTATAATCCTCAAGTGAACAGTCAAGTTGAGAGTATGAATAAATAATTGGTAGGAATGTTATCTAAAATCATAGCAGAAAGCAAGCGCGATTGGGATACGAAATTATATGTGGCAGTGTGGGCTTACAACACAACCTTCAAGAGAGCCATAAGCCATATCCGTTCAAGCTAGTATATGGGGAGGAGTGCGTAGAAATAGAACTCCCCACTGTGCATTTTGCCCTCAATCATTTATTAGGAGAGGGAGAAGCATTAGGAACGGTATACTTCCCTGGAACATCTTGATGAGATTCAATTGCAGGCTTTATTATATCAAGAAGTAGGAAAGAGGCGAATGAAAGCCCTTCGTGATCTTTGGGTTAAGAAGTATACATTTGTGAAAGTTCAATTAGTGTTGTATTATGATGCTCGAAGGGAGCTCTTTCCAGGAAAATTAGAACCCAAATGGAATGGACCATGCAAGATTGCGAGTTTAGGAAAGAATGGCTCTATGGCCCTTCTAGCATATTTGTAGGGGGGTAGAGTTTAAGACTAAAGTTAACTTTAATAAGCTTGAAGCCTTACTATGTGCAAGGGATGACGTTGGGCTTGGTGCCGGTGCAGGTCCTTCAAGATTCAACTTTAACGTGTGATATGTACCAAGACAAGCGGACGGGATGCATCATTCCTTATTTGGAGTATCCGTACCTTGAGCAATGTTAGCACCAAGGTCGAGTGATCTGGTGGAGCAAAGGGTATCAGGTTAGTGAGTGGCAAGATGGGTCCTTTACATGGGAAATTAAGGTCTACTGCCATCATTATCAACAAATTCTGACTAGCATTCCTATTGAGTTCAACAAGAAAGAAGGAATTGTGCATATTATAGATCCTCTCTCTCGGCTTGATTTTGATTATCATAAGTACAAGTGAGCTGATTATTATGACGTGGCCTATCAATAAAGCTTGGGTTTATACTCCATACTTTGAGAGAGCTTAAAGAGGGCCCGCTAAACATGCAAGCATTGGTGTGGTCATTAAAGATCCTTGACGTAGGGTTATTTATGAGGATGGGAGTCTATTTAGGACTCTATTTTACTAATAATATGGCAGAATACAAGGCCTTGATCATGGGGTTGAGATGTGGTGGTATCTTTCGGTTATTGGTACCATCGTGCAGCCTTGGATATGTTGCATATCTTTGAGATGGTGACTTGTTTATTAGTTCCTCGACAATGGAATCACTTTGCGGATTCCTTGGCTAACTATGCTTTCATGGAAGTTGTCTTTTTCAATTGTGGTCTAGGAGAGCTCTTGCAACTACCTCTCCTAACATCATCTTTTGACTACTTTGGGGTCTTCTTGCTGACATGTCATATTTTGGACGCCAATGTTTAGTTTGGGTCATGAGTCACGTAGCAAGTGAGCACCTTCCTACTCTATCATGGATGCATAGGATTGTGTATTGTCATATTCGTCAGACACCCCTTACTATTTATGCAGGGGGGTTAGCTAATAACCTAATGCACTTAGTGTAGGGCCTACGAAGACTTATCCTTGGTTGATTTTGTGCCTTAGTAGAGCAACGTTAGGACCAAGGGATCGTTTTAACAGTGCATTGTGCTGAATGGTAGTAAAATGTTTAACTTCATAAGGCCAAGAGGGTCGTTTTTGTCGAGTTCTAATGTCTTATTTCCTTAGGCCACGAGGACCAGTTTTGTTGGTTGTGAAATGTCCTATCTCTTTAGGCCAAGAGGGCCATATGTTTGTTTGGAGAAGGTATGTTTAATGGTTTTTTGTTTTAATGATTGCATGACACAGGTTGACAAAGTCACTAGAGGAGGCCTTTGCTGTGGAGGAGCTTCTTGTGGCCATTCCAAGTGGTTTTGTCCCCTTTTCGAGTCTTTTTCCCTTAAGCAAATAATGTTATATGTGTATGCAAGGGTTATTTTCTTTTTGTTGTTGGGGGTCAGAAATCAAGACATGAAGTCATAAGGTTTGGTTAGGAATATCTGGGGGAGATTTGAGTAGTTGTCTACCTCATGTTAGGACATTATCAGGCATTAAAGACTTATGAGATAGAGGGCAGTCCTTGTGACCCTATCCTTCCTGCTTGCTAGGCAGCTGCCCTAGGAGTCCCTGCTAGTGTGAGGCAATTAGAGTAGCTTGCCAAAGTAAAGAGATGAGAAAGTTTTGAATCTATTTAAAGAAATAAACATTAGAATTGAAAGAATAGGAGCAAAGATTCATAGCTCTGGTGCAAAGGCAAGGGGAAGGCATGGAGGAAATGAAGAAGAGAGTCAAAGAATGGGCAGGACAGAATGAACGGAGGATGAAGAGCTTGGTGTGTTGCGTGGCTCTAGTGGAAAAAGAGAAAATCCTCGTAGAGAGCAGAGTAGAGTAGCCTTCAACACTCAACAAAAAGCCTTCTTGAATACACTAATGGATACCACTCAATCAGAGGAAGGGGAGTCCGTCGAGGTGGCAAAGAAGAAACCAAGCATAGCCCGTAGGGCCCTGAAAGCAGGACTGCACATGCCACCCCAACCCGATGTCATGGGGCTGAGCCTTGATGATCAACAAAAGTACTTATTGATGGCCAGCCTAACCCCCCAGGAGGTCAATGCACTAGGCTTTGAAGAGGAACCACAGCAAGCAGACCGACAGAGGGATGCAGCTGAACTCATGTTGTTTTATTATAGTATGAAGGTGGCATATACTATTGACGAAGCGACTTATTGGCAGGATGGCTGCAGTTAATAATGGCCAATAATAACAGGTTGATGACGAGCTCTAGCCTCTCAGATGTGTATGACAAGAATGGAAATGTCTTTGAGGAGGAACTCCACTCAGTTTTGACAAATCTTGGAGACAAGAAAGCCACATTGGAAGATTGCTAGAAGATGATTAAAGGCGTGGAGGACTGGAAGAACGCAAAGTCACAAACGGTGGAAAATTCAGATATGGCGGCATATTTTGAATGCCATACGGATGACAGCGGTACTTTTGACAAAGTTGGCAGTGTTTTAAAAAATGCAAAATAATGGCAGCTTACTCTACATGACGTTTAACAACATGGAGGGGTTCTAACCCCTCAATAAGAAAAGGAAAAGAAAAAGGAAGAAACTTCCTACAAGCAGTTTTTTATTGCCTTGCAAAGGCCTGGTAGGTTCCTATGGACGAGTCAGACCTGCCTTGTCTTCCTAGGGATGGCATGTAGTTGAAAAAGAAGAAAAATAAGGAAGGTTGGAGCGAAAATTAAAGTAAGCATTAGAAAAGGATTAAGTTTCACCTTGCGAGGGCTTGGTAGACTCTTGGGTACCAAGTCTTGACCTGAGACCGATGCCCTATTCTCCTTGGGTCACTCTATACTCAGCTCCCTTCTTTTTACACGCCCGAGTATGGAAACCTTGGGAAGACAATGTGTTACAAGAAAAATATGATGCCTAGACTATAGGAGTCCTTGCCTACTAGGAAGTCCTGGTCTAGTTGTCCTAAGTTAGGCAAGTAGTTTAGACCACCACTAGGATGACCTCTTTGATAGGCTTCTTAGCCAGTTTGTGTTAGAGTATTTGGTAAGCAACTTGCTCTGGATTTCTATCAGATATGCTGGGCCTATCCCTTGTGTATTTTCATGCCTTCATTCTATTAGGGAGTAGGGTGAGAGCTATTCTTGTGCTTTGTTGATTATAATTTTTGTGGCAGTGTGATGCTTGCTTTGATTGTTGTCTGTGTAGATCAGTTTGTGGGATTCAACGGACTGTGTCGCCCTATCCCGTGTGGTCGTCAATGAGAGCTGAATTTTGGGACCCATTTTTGAAGCGCTAGAGCCCATTTTCAGAGCAGAAAAGTGGCAAGGTGTATCAAAGACCAAATTTTCATGCAAAATTGAATGGTTGCAGATTGATGAGCTAGAGTTTTCCTAGATGGAGTTTGATGCCAGGAACCCAACGCAAGTCTCAGTTCGTCGATTGGAGTCCGTTTGACCCCCCATTTAATCTTGGCAAGGTTTCACATTATGAAGCAACTACATGATTTGAGAGCTAAAAAGTGCGTGGTGGTTCCAAGTTTATAGATTTTGATGTCACAAAGCCATTTGACCAGAGACGGATCTTGAATCCGAGCTTGTTTGCCCCTCCAAAAGTAAAAAATCCACTTTGGTTGTTGTAGTGTGAACATAAAGAGATGAACTAGATATTTTAAACATTAAAACCTTAAGCTTAGTTATTTGCGCCCCATTTTTATCTTGAGATTTGTGCCTCGCAGATGCTAAGATTGATCACTCATTGCACATTCTTGATCTACTCTCTGAGGGCTTCGTTTTGGTCCATGAGCACTCTGATTTTCATGGAGGGAATAAAAAATCTGATTTTTATGGAGGGAATCAAAATTCAAATTTTTATTGGAGGGAATCAAAATTTTGATTTTTAGTATTTCTCTCTCCTCTAAGAGTCTGATCACATTTAAAAAATCAAGAAGGAAGGGGGATGAAGGATGCTTGACCGGCATGGATTGCTCCAAGATCAAAAGGAAACTGAGAGAAAATGTCCACGACTATTCAAGAATTGAAGATGGGTCCATTGATAGCTCGAAACCATTTCATAAAAACCATGCAACATGCAAATAAGCGGTATGCTCAATTTTTACAAAAAAAAATCTCATTGTTTTGATGGTTGATGACGTTAATGATGTGCGTATGGAAATAAAATTTGTATGAATCATGTTTGAAGTATGTTTGAGGGCTATACATGATAAAATTTAGAACTCACAGTTCTACATAGTTGTAATTAATAATTTAAAATCCAAAATGTGTCATAAATGAAAGAAAATGAGGGTTTTTTCTGTTTTGGGTTGGGGAATGTAGTTCATATGGGATAAAATCATGATAAAAACTAGTGTTTAGCCAATATGATAAGTTAAGACACATAAATAAGAAAATACCACATTTTTATGAAAAATAAATGGGAAAAAATAGAGAAAATAAGAAAAAAAAAGTTTTTGCGTCTAAAAAATTAGAAAAAATTACATTTTACATTTGTGAGTATATAATAAGGCTGTAGCATGAGAGTTAAGCCTTAGTTAAGCATTGTTTCTATGTTAGAGTATGGTTTTTATCGATTTTTACATGAAAAAACTACATAAAAATGAACGTTATACCTACCCAACGAATGCAAAACCTAAACGATGGTAGGAGGGAAGAGGGATTATGAAAGTGAGTGGTTGCTGAAATTGTTTTAAATTTTGATTTATTTGATTATGCATAGCATACATGCCGATCACTATTTAAATTTAAGAGAGACTAGTAGCATGAGGAAACTCGGTGCTAGTCTCTAGCAACATGGCAATTACAAGTAGCTTGGAAATCATTAAAGGATTGGTTTTGCACCTCACATGGCTGGTTTTTTAATCATAAAATGCTTGAGAATGAGGTGCGTCATCCACAATTGCATTGCGTATATCACATGGTAACTCCTGGATGCATAACAATTAATTGCCAAACACATGACCTATGTGGAGTTGTGAGGAAACCCAAGCTGTAGGCTAGATGCTCGAATCTTTGGGAACTTGTCAAGAGAGGACATTTATATCTTGGAACGTTTGAAATATTGGTGCACTACTCCAAGATATGTGGGATCTTCCTCTGAGGAGTAAGGAAGGGTAATCGTTGAACTACATTCCACTACAAATGCAATATCTATAGTAGCAATTAGGGCAGTGTGTCTCTTGGACGCTCCTGACCACGAGGCCATGTGGGGTTGTCTTGTGAGTGTTAGATAGGCTCGGCCTAGTGCTTATAGCCAGTGTCAGGCCCGTTTTAGGTCTCGACATGCCACAATCACAAAGATTAGGGACAAAGATGAGGAAGCAATATCACCTACTTATCTACACGTGATGATCATTGCCGAACAACAGACACATGCCCTCGATGACTTGATTGATGAGGGAGCCAATTTTAATACCTTAACTTATGATCATTGGACTCTAATTGGTCAACCACAACTACAATCCACGCATGCTAAACTCATCCCATTTGGGGGTAAATCATACGCTCTTTTGGGAAAGTGCAAAAGTCGTACTCTCCATCGAGTCTGAGAGCATACCCATGGTCTTTTATATGTGTCCAGACACAAAGGATGCTAGTAAGGAATCACTGTTAGGATGCACATTTAAAAAGCAAATACATTGCAATGTTGATTACGAGTCAAAGCGCATTTACCTTGCCATCGACATGTATGCATAGTGACAACTTTCAACAAGGGTACCATAGCCATATCAAAGCCCTGCCGCAAAGCCATCGATAGAGAAACCTACAACCAAGTCTAAGGAGGGGGTTCGTGATGTGTCACAACCCACCAAAACTCAATGCTAGCACTCAATCAAGAGTGCAACCAAAGCCAATGAGCCCAAATTCAAATGGGTACCTAAACACCACAGACTCCACCTAGATATAAGTAGAAAATGATCTTGCAATGCTAAAGACTCATCCTCAAGACCTAGGAGGCAAAAAAGGCACTATAGGAATCGATGAATGGTTGCAATGGATTCCCAAAACCCTACTACAAGCACAAGGCTATTATGAGAACAATACCTAGATATGGGTGCTTAAAGACAAAACTACAAAGAGCACTACTCAGGTGCAACCCTCAAACTTGTCCAACAGGACAACACAACAGTTAGGGAGCTGATACCACAAAGACTCAAGCTGTGAAGCCTATAGAGCCCAAACCCACTACACCTACAAAGCCTCAACAAGTCTATCAACTAAACATGCAACTTGCTCCTCCCAAACCACCTCAACCTTGCACTACTAGCATTTCAAGAGCCTCACAAGCATCTAGCAATGCAACAACAAAATCACAACCCACGCTTATCGCACAAGAATCTAACCCAATCCCTCCAAAGCCATTGAAGCTACAGACATCAGCGCAGCAGCTGAGCTATCTAGCCCAATCAAACCCCAACCTCCTACAGGCCTTAAACCCTCTTATGAGTGGTGATCTATCCTTAAATTGGCCTCGGACTTAGTTGAGAATATGGGGGATGTCTCTATCACTTGCATTCAACGCTTAGATGCTACGTTCACTATGCTTGCTAAAAGCTATGACTGATTAGACTTAGGTATTCTAAACGAGCCTTTAGCAAACAATTGAAGTGCATATGCTACCTCCTGATGGGAGGAATTTGAATTCTTATTCATTAATGCTCCCATGGTAGCTGAAGAGTAGCAAGAGCAAAGTCTCTGCAACAAGCCAGGAGCTTGAAGAGTTGAAAAAGCTAGTTGGCTCTCACTCTTCTTTTTTGCCCAAATGGTATGTTCTTTGTCTCCAATGGGAATAAGAGGGTTATCAAATTAAGACCAATGCAAAGCAGAGAAGGGCAATCAAAACGTCCAAGTATGACCCATTGGCCCCTACCTCTTTCAGAGTGCTAGCTATTAGTCACAATTGACCATTAGAAGACCACATCATGGCCCACCCCTATTTCGATCAATCCTGACCAAGGAAGAATTGCATATCGCTAGTAGTATGAACTCCAGGGACTTCCTCACACTGATGTCTTGATCTACATTACACACATAGGCATTAGACCTCATGACATGGACTATCATGCCCACTTGGAGTATAACCCAAACTTCTATGATTGGCTCATGACGAAGTAAACCACAACATGCATGTGGTTCATGACCTTAACCCTTCATCCCCCAATTCTTGGAAGGATTTTTATCACTCCTTGGGGAGGAGGGGGTAAGGCGGAAAAGAAGACATGACTTGAACCTTAAACCAAACTTGAAAAATAAAAAAGGACTAATAAAAGTCGATTTGTACTTAAGGGTTCATGGAATTTTGGATTGAACTATGTGGACTACTTGAAGAAAAAATTTTCATTCTGTATTTGAGCACTTCATCTTTCCATAGCATATATTCATAACCTCGTCATCTTTTCACAAAAAGTCATTTTGAAGTAAACTAACAGTGAGATGTTGCATCATGATAGGAACCCAAGATGGCCGGGAACAACAAAGGCAACAAGCTCCCATTCATAGAAGAAGAGCAGGACAAATACGGCCTTAAAAAAAAAAGATCCTTTAATCAACTTAAGTTCAGAAGCATCCAAGACTTAGAAAGCATGGTGATAAGAGAGTAGGTGGTAAAACAGATCATTGACCAGGGTAATCTTGGCAAATACATGGAGAAGGTTGGTCAAGCCATTTACTACAACAAGTGTGCGGAGTTCTTGTGAAATTTTGATGGGAATAGGAATCGAGGTATTGTGGCACTAAGACAAGGAGGAGAGACTCACAAAGTAGAAGTAGAGTTGAACCCCAAGATACTAAAAAGAGCTCTAGGGCTAGTCAATAAGCCCGAGAGGTGGCCCAAGAGAAATGTTTACAATATACTAGGGATGGAAAAGTCCCAAGTGTACACGAATGATGGAGTTAGCCTAGCCAACATCTCCAATTTCAACATCAAACTGCAAGAAAAGACAACCCATGCTCTATTCTCCACTTAGAGGTATAATGCCTTGATGAGTAGGATTGGAGTGCCACTACTCGAGAGCCTAACAGCCAAGTCACTGGAAGAAATAAAATGAAATGGCTACATGCGCAAGATTGTGGAAACCTCAGTGAAAGCGCTAGCCACAAGAGCCAGTGCAGTAAGCGGGGAGTCTCCAGCTTCCATATCAAAGATGGCAAGGAAAAATCCAGTAGCTAAGACATCCAATATAGGTTTTAGAGGTGCGCTTACCGCCATCATCCAAGAGGCCGTGGGAACTTGGAAAGATAGAAAGTGATAGAAGAAACCCCCAAGTGCTCACCAAATAACAACAAAATCTCTTGTGAGCAAGCATGCAAAACGAAGATTCATCACATCCTATGACATGCGCACAATCTCTACTACGACCCAAAAAATTGAAGCATTAAAAGCCCTAACCAAAACTAAGTCTACATTCTTGCGTAAGTGGTATGCTCTGAAAGAAATCAGAGAGAGAGAGAGGGACATGCAAGAAGGAGAGCAGCCATGCTCTCTATTCATCTTCCATTATCTTCCCACAGACTAATTGTGTACTAACACAACCAAACATATAAAATCAAAGTAACCTAGTTGTAACCATGATTGAGTCAGTGTGACCCAAACCTTATTCAACTAAGGTAATTAACCCGAAACCAAAGGTTCATGAACTTGACTCTCAACACTCCCCCTTAAGCTCAAGTGTGGTACTTCACTCTAGGTAGCTGTTTGAAATGCACAAACTTATCGTTACCCAATGACTTGGTAAAGATATCTGCAACTTGGTCTTTTGTCCTCACATGGACCAAATCAATGTCACCTGCAATCACTTTTGCTTTGATAATGTGATAATGAACCTCAATATGCTTAGTCTTAGCATGATAGACATGATCACTGGCTAGGAGCACACTACTCATGTTGTCACAATAGAGTGTGACATGCTTGACTTCCTGCATGACTAAATCATCAAGAAGCTTCATGAGCCATGTTGCCTCACATGTAGCAAGTGCAATGCCTCTATATTCTACCTTAGTACTAGAGAGTGCAATTGTAGGTTGCTTCTTACTGCTCTAGCTAACCATACTACTATTGTAATATCCCGCCGCCACTATGAGGACCCCCCTTTTTATTAACGAATCAAAATGAATTTTTTTAACGTTGGCCCCCCTATCAAAACCGCTAGCTGGTGGAGGGAGGGGGAGATAAACTGGGAGTCAATGTAGGTGAGGAAAAAGGAGTCGACGTGGTGGGTAGAGGAGGCCGAGATGACAAGATGATAGGGGGAGTGGAACTCCAAGTTGACAGGAGCGAGGGAGGAGAGAACAGAGGTAAAGAAGGGAGGGGAGGGAGTTGAACATGTAGTTGAGGTAGGAGAATAGGATGATGAAGACGACAGAGCTACAATGGGCATCGACATCGAGAGAGGGCTAATAGATGATGAGGAACCCAATGGGGGGAGGGGCACACGTGTGCCACCTCCAACTCCCCACTACCCCTCTTTTGGTGAGGTCGCATTGGTGACAAGCACATGGGCCATTGGAGAGGAACTAAGGACCCCTTTCACATCACCTTTTCCCCCCAATCATTATCCACCTCACCCCTTATAAATCTCCCCCCTCCCTCCCTAAGAGGGACGATAAATCTTCTCTTTATTTTCTCCCTACCTATTGCCTTTCTTCCTTTGTAAATCTCCCCCTTCCTTACCACAAACACACTATTCTTCTTCCCCCTTTGCTGCCATCTTGTGAAGAAGAGAAGGAGAGGAAGAGGTAGTAAAGGGGAGAGAGAGAGAGAGAGAGAGAGAGAGAGAGAGAGAGAGAGAGAGAGAGAGAGAGAGAGAGAGAGAGAGAGAGAGAGAGAGAGAGAGAGAGAGAGAGAGAGAGAGAGAGAGAGAGAGAGAGAGAACATGCTCAAGAACAAATCCTTTCTTGGGTGAAGGCTTGAATACCGCCTCTCCCCATCGCAAGTTCCGTAACCTCTCCATTAATTACTTCTAGTTGACAAGGATATTGTGGAAATCAAGACAAGGTGTAGGGAACTTCGGCACCAAGGAGTCCTTCGAGAGGGGTGGAGGACGCATCCCAAGCTCCGAAATGGCCCTAAAGCGTAAACTCTCCCAAGTAACTAGAAAAGCTGTGACTTCGAAAGGAGGATCGGGCAAAGATGCTACCATCAACACGAACATGTTATCGCGCATAAACACTAACTTGAAACTCCAAAACCAGGTACTACTACTATGACTAGCATTTTTAACTAAACATTTAGGCATGGACATCATTAGGAAGAAGTCACACTTCGCATCACGCTTAACTTGAAAGGTAGTTGAAAAGGTTTAACAACCATGAATTGCGGTGAAAGACAAGTATTAGATTCCAAAATTTTGCAAATGCATCATAGATTGTCGGTATACATAAATATTATGTATAGGTCGATTGCATCTTGTAGACCATTGGTGCAAATTAACTCACATTTACAATGAACTCATGCACACTCACACTTAAATACTTAGGTCATGCCTTATGAATTGCATAAGTGTACTAGAAGAAATTTTTATGAATGGGGATGTGCATCGTATGATCAACTCAGGAATGACTTGCATGGCATCATGGATAGCCTCAATTGCACCATTTAATGGAAATGCATCTAAAAAGGTAGATTTAAGATGCGCATGTGAAATGCTAAGCTTAATTGCAAGGGCTGGTTTGATAAATGAAATCCTGCATGACAAGTGAAGCCAAGATTTAGCTCGACTCAACTAGGACTTTAATTGAAAATAGGTCAAGTTGTACTTACAACCATATTTTGACTTAGGGTCAACATGCTCTTTGGTCTCTATCCCAATAACCAGCCGCGATGGGTCCAAAACAGTCTTGGGTATATCTAAGAGCTGGACTTAAGGCAGGAAATGTGCCTAAAATTTGCAAAAAAATCAAGAAATTAGGGGAAAAATATGATTTGTTGAAGGCGGCGGCCGCAGCTAGGACGCTTTTAAGCAACAAGCAAAAGACGATTTTCAAAAGCGCCTTGAAGGTTGCCCGAGCAGCAGTTGCGGATTTTTCATAAATTTTTTGGTTGCCAGACGGGATGCTGGGAACTGCCGAGTAGTGCGGGATGTTGAGATGAACGCATAGAAATTTACAGAGCCTGAATCGGAGGCCGTAGCAAAAAATTGGCCAAAAATTGGAAAGGTGCCCAAGTGAGAGATGAGAGGGGGTGCCTTTTCAAGCCCCCCCGGTGAGATCTATGGCTGCAAAGAAGCCATACAATAGAGGGTAGTCATGATCTTGTATATTTTTACTAATTCTATTGCCTGCCGTCGTGCGATCTATGGCTGCCTGGATGGAGAGATACAAATCTAGTCTTTCTCTCTCCTATTTCTCTCTCTTGCAAGGAGGTTGTTCATGTGGATGAAGAAGAATGAAGCCCGGTTGAGGATTGCTTGCCCGATGTGGATCGGGTTGCTCCAACATCAACTTGAGGCTGAATATGGCAATGTGAAGGTGGGCTGAGCATCAAACAAGGCCTAGTTTGCAGACCCACAACAAATTTTCAAACCTGAAAAAATAAATAAATACATGGTAATGGTATTTTTACAAAGAAAATGGCTCTTTTTTCACATTTGATGAGTTTAACAATGTTCTTATGGGTTGAAAATTGATGGACATGTTGTTTGCTGTTGGTTTCATGTTTGTATTATAGAAAAATCAGAAAATATACACCCAAAACATGGAAATTAATTGGCCAAAACCCGAAAAGCATGGTTTTTAGAGGGAAAATGGGGGTTTTAGGCTTCAGATCAAATAAATATGAAACAAAACACCAAAAAAATCTAATTTTTTGCTATTCTAAGAATCAAGAGCCATAGCTCTAAAATAATGCTAATTTTCTTCCATTTTTATTAAGAATAAATAAGGAAAAATGGTAGAAAATGGGAAAAAACATCTTTGAAAAGGGGAAAAATTAGAGAACGATGAAAGAAAATTATGGAAAATTAAGTATGTTTCTGTGAGTGTATAATGAGGATAAAGGGTTTGCCTCAGTTTATCCCCATTTATGTGTTTTAGTGCGTATTTACTGCTTATTTTATGAGGAATACACATGAAATCGCCTCTTTTACCTATCACCGCAATCAAAACTCTAAATGGTAGGGAGAGAGGGGAGTTTGAGCATTGAAATATGTTATAAAATCTGATGTGTTTGTTGAATTATTCATATAGGATGACGTTAAGTTAAATAAAGGGAAGTACAACACGAGTGTAAGGCTCAGTGTCTTCTCTCATCGCAACAATTAGATGTTAGTTGTGGAAACATGAAAAGAATGGATTTGCACGATGCACAATACTATTTTCTAAATGTTTGAGCACTGAATCATATACACATTTGCATTGAGTATCATTAAACGATATCAATTACAAGCTCCTGGATGCATAGCACTTTGTTTCCTTAGGACTTGACCAATGCAAAGAGAGTGAGCAACCCAGCTATAGGTCTAGATGGTGGGTCCAAGGGGACACATAAGTGAGGATCAGTACATTCCTAGAATGATAAATATATTGGCACCAAGAGGGGAGTTTGTTTTGAATGTGTCTATATGTGAAAGCAGTGCATTGAGGGGCCAATCCCCAAGATGTAGGAGAGCTATAGTGGGGCCATGTCAATCAGTCGATGGGGTGCCTCCTGTGTCTGTGATACATGGCATTTATTGTCGATATGTGTGTGATCTCCCTCTGAGGAGATGGAAAAGGAAACATTCGTTGGACTACAGACTATAAACGCGTAGTGATTAGTGTCTAGGATAGTGTGTCCCTCGACAGACGCTCCTGGCCCGCGAGGTCGTGTGGTGGGGTTGTCTGTTGTGTGCATGAGGTCTGACTAGTGCTAGCCCATTTTAGGTCCCATCAGTGGTGCGTCTTTCGGGAGCCGCCTAAAAGTGGTGGTCCTTGAATCTAGGGTCTTTAGGGACCAAGTAGTCAATTTGTGTCATTCGATAAGGACTGTCAAGTCAAAATTCAAAAACAAGAACGTGTTGAGAGGGCTAGATGGTGGGACTAAGATTTCAAGACTCTATTCTCCTCAAAGGAGCAACCCAGTACGCAGAAGTGGCACTGGTCTTAGCAACCCAAGTGCTGTAAGCAGTCCTTTGAGTGCGGGAGAAAGCCCAAGTACTTCTTCTCCGCCGATGAGTAATCCCACTTCGAGTGGGGTTGTAATCTCGCCAGTCCAGACTCCGTTTGTAAATCTAGTGGTGATAATGGCCCAGCCTATTGCGATCCCTGTAGGGACGGCGGATCTACCTGCTTTAGGGTTTCCTTTGCCCATATTTAATGGGTTAGCAGAAGAGGATGCGAAACTTCATATCCATAAATTTCAAAAGCTTATGTTTAATTATTGTATCCAGGATGAGGGACACCTCATGATGTTTTTAACATGACGTTAAAAGGACGGGCTGCAGTGTGGTATCATAGCCTAGAGGCTAGAACCATAACCATGATTGACCTATTTTATGCAGCCTTCCAATGAGAGTACGATCTTGAAAGAGGCAGCCAATATTGGTTGAGGGTTCTGAACATAACCCGCCAGGAGCCGCATGAGAATGTGAAAGCATATGCTAAGAAATTAAGGGAGGTGTTTCGCAAGTTAGAACTTTATATCCCTATCCCGCCAGCAGCTTAGCTGCAATATTTCTTGCACGGATTGGATTTTAATATCCAAGTTTAGTTGAGTAGCGTCACCCTTAACGATATAGACACTGGCATCACTCGAGCAGAAAAGATAGAATCACGGTTGCAAGCCGCCTATTCCTCTCGAGTAAATGCCAATGCAGGTTTAGGTCTTGGAGGAAATCTGCCATTGGTAGTCAAAAATCAAGGGGCACCTATGAGTAACCCTAATGGGAGAGGAAGCATGGCTCAAACTATCCCTATGTTTCCAGCTTCTCCCAATGTGACGAAGCCTATGGCTAGTCAGATAGCTCCCAACATGGGAACCCAAGGGGTCAACCGTCCTTATGGGTCAGCAATCAATGCAAGCAATGCCTCATCCAATTGTGTGGCCAATGGACTGACGGGTGGACGATCATGGGGTATGAGTCGACACTGGCTAAAGAAGCAGCAAAACCTAATAGGGAGTAGACGCTCTGAAACGAGGGTGCACCCTCAAGATTTAGCTATAAGTGGTGTGGCGGTCAGCATTATCCATGCAATTGCCCAAATGTTAAATGTGACATTTGCGGGAAGTCCGGCCACTTAGTTGCCACCTGTTGGAGTAAGATTAGCTCCCTCTAGCAAGGTAATAGACGGCCAGGTCCAGTCAACCATCATGCATAAGGGAATAATCTCCAGAAAGACGATGGGCCTAAGCAAATCCTTCAGAGGGAAAAAGCGACTGTAGAAGAGCTGCCCTAGTGGCAGTGGAGTCAGCCTTATCAAGGCTGTATGTGTCAATGGCATGGAAGCTGCTAATTTACAGGCTAGTACGTGAGGTCAAAAGGGTAGAGATGATGACAAGGATATTGTGAAGCCTGTCGATGGAAACCCTAAACAAGACGATAAAGGGACTCAAGCCCTTAACCCCGATGTAGAAGGTGGACCTCTAAAACCTGTAAAGAGTAAAGCTGATGCCAAGAAGGAGAAGGAGTTTCCCAGGAAGAAAGTAAAAGCTAGGAAAGAGTCACCAAAACTAGGTCCAAGACCAAAATAGAGAATGGTCTGGCGAGAAGAGAGGGCTTTGGCTAATTATCAAGATTTTGATCTAGCGAGTTCTCTTTGTGAAGTTAAGCCAGGCGTAAATCTCTTGCAGCTGATTAAGCTGTCGCCAGGAGTACGCAAAGAATTCAAAAAAAATTCTGTGTGTACTGGGTATATCGTGGAACCCTTGGGCATAGCGCGAGTAAGAGACGACTGGTTAGAGCATGCTGAAAAGCATTGCCCGAGGGTTGCGGCATACATTGACAGAATATGGGTGGATCATGCTATTGTAGATATGGGATCCTCCGTTAACATTATGAGTTCGGGATTGATGGAGCGACTTGGGTTGGAAATCCTGAAAGACACCTCCATGATTCTTAGGATGGTAGACGATAGTCTTAGACAGCATGAAGGTTGCATCACTAAAGTTCATGTGACAGTGGCTAATGTGGAATGTGTTTTGGAATTTAGGATGATTAGGTTTGTAGGGCATCCTACCTATTAGGTCTTGCTAGGTAAGCCATGGATCCTGCAATCTGACTGTCAAGTTGATATACCCATCGGTCGATTGATATTTGGTCGAGGTGCCAATCGAGTCATAATTGATGCTTACCCCGAATCTCCTCAGAGTGAGAGAGCTCCTATATCCTTGACGAATTTGGAGACATTAGAAGATGCATCCGTTAGTGGCACATTGTCAAGCGATTAATCCGGGGAAGGATCTACCACGGAAGATATTTATCAAATAACACTGAATGAGCTGATGGAAGCTCAAGATCGGATAAGGGATGTAGACATCATTGAGCTAGATCTTGGTACGCAAGACGATGCGCAGCCAATAAAATTAGGGTCTATGCTTAGTACAGAGGAACGGAAAGATTATGTTGCTCTTATCCAGGAGTTCCTAGACATTTTTGCTTGGAGCTACGACAAGATTATCCCTCCCAGACTTGCCGTCCATACAATCCCGCTAAGGAAGGTTGCCGTCCTGTGTGTCAAAAAGTCAGGCGTATGCCTTTCGAATTAAGGGACGGACTATTCGAGGAGTTACAAAAACTGCGGAGTGCTAGTTTGATATTTCCCGTTCAGCATACTGAATGGTGTTCACCTGTAGTTATTAGAAAGAAAAAGAATAATCAAATCCGGCTTTGCATAGACTTTAGAGAGATCAATAAGCAGACATCTAAGGATTATTATCCATTATCGTTTATGGACCAAATCTTGGATCAATTAGTGGGCAGGGAGATCTATTCCTTCATGGACTATTTTGCAGGGTATAATCAGATGGCAATTGCAGAAGAGGACAAGCTGAAAATGACGTTCATTACAGTCTTTGGCACCTTTGCATATCATGTGATGGCCTTTGGTTTGTGCAATATGCCTGGTTCGTGGCAATGAACGGCAGATAAAACCTTCGAGGACATTTCCCCTGAAGAGTTGAAGGTATTCATAGATGATTTAGGGGCAGCTACTATGTGGGAAAGACAACTGATTATCTTGAGAATATATTTCGAACATTGCCGGCAATTTTGCATAGCTTTCAACTTGAGAAAGTGCGTATTTGGCGTACCCTATGGACTCCTGCTGGGCCATGTAGTCAGCTCAGTGGGGATTGCGACGGATCCTGAAAAGATCGAAGTCATAGTCATCATGAGTCCGTCGCGCACTCCCAAAGAAGTCCACAGCTTTTTGTCATCAGCTAGATATTATTGACAGTTCATAAATGCCTTGGCAAAGAGAACGTTGCCACTGAAAAATTTATTGTCCTTCAGCTGCGTGTTTGCATGGAGCGACCCTTGTAAGGTAGCATTCGAAGATGTAAAAAAAAAAAGGCATAAAATGGGAAAAAGTACATTTTAAAAGGGGAAAAATTAGAGAACGATGAAAGAAAATTATGGAAAATTAAGGATGTGTCTCTGAGTGTATAATGAGGATAAACATGATGGTTTGCCTTAGTTTATCCCCATTTATGTGTTTTAGTGCGTATTAACTGCTTATTTTATGAGGAGTACACATGAAACCGCCTCTTGTACCTATTACCGCAAGCAAAACTCTAAATGGTAGGGAGAGAGGGGAGTTTGAGTGTTGAAATATGTTATAAAATTTGATGTGTTTGCTGCATTATTCATATAGGATGACATTAAGTTAAATAAAGGGAAGTACAGCACGAGTGTAAGACTCGGTGTCTTCTCTCATCGCAACAATTAGATGTTAGTTGTGGAAACATGAAAAGAATGGATTCGCATGACACACAATACTGTTTTTAGAATGTTTGAGGACTGAATCATATACACATTTGCATTGAGAATCATTAAACTGTATCAATTACAAGCTCCTGGATGCGTAGCACTTTGTTTCCTTAGGACTTGACCAACGCAGAGAGAGTGAGCAACCTGACTGTAGGTCTAGATGGTGGGTCCAAGGGGACAGATAAGTGAGGATCACTACATTCCTGGAATGATAAATATATTGGCACCAAGAGGGGAGTTTGTTTTGAATGTGTCTATATGTGGAAGTAGCGCATTGAGGGGCCAATCCCCAAGATGTAGGAGAGCTGTAGTGGGGCCACAGTAATCAGCCGATGGGGTGCCTCCTGTGTCTGTGATACATGGCATTTATTGTCAATATGTGTGTGATATCCCTCTGAGGAGATGGAAAAGGAAACATTTGTTGGACTACAGACTATAAACGAGCGGTGATTAGTGTCCAGGATAGTGTGTCCCTCGACAGACACTCCTTGCCCCGCGAGGCTGTGTGGTGGGGTTGTCTGTTTGTGTGCATGAGGTCTGGCTAGTGCCTTAGCCAGTGCCGGCCCATTTTAGGTCCCATCAATATCATTTTCAAAATATGACACATCTCAAAGCTAACACGAGAAAGCTCGAATGTCATATCTATAAGAAGAATGACTATTTGCCAAGGTACATTCGATGCTCACAACTATTTTGGAATGGTAAATAGACTTAGTTTACGCTTGACTTCCGAGAGGAGTGAACAGAAGTTCCTGCTATCTTGAGGGAAGGAAACCCTAGAGTAAACTTAAAACCCCAATAAAATTCTAAGGTGGAAAAATGGTTACCAATACGCTAGAACCCGATTCATGCCGTTTTAGGGGACCGGAATGGGACTATGCCCTATGGATAGAGAGGTTAAGTGGTGCATTCCTCTTGTTTCCCATTCTCTTTGAACCAAGTGTGGCATGGGTCTGGTTTGTCTTGGGTATCTCTACGTAAAGTAAGATACCTAAGAACTGACATTAGAATACTGTTAGGAGACCTTGACCACTTGAAACCCAGATTTCAGGTCAATCCTAGTGGCCGCAAATGCTCCGTTGCGAGGTGGACTTGGGAAACCCTAGGTGACAAACCCCAAAACATTCCATGGGGATGCCGGGCGGTGATGCTTAGATTTGTTTCTTGATGGACCACTAAAACGTGCTTGGATAGCCGATAGGCAGGCACATTACAACTACCAAGGGAAAATGCATATCCACTAATAGATCTTCTATCATAGGCACTTCCTGCCCAGTCAACATCTGTATATCCTGTAAGTTCCAAAGGCTTACCATGCTCATAGAATAAACCATAATCTAATGTAGCCTTGACATATCTCAAGATCCTCCTCATTGCATCCAAGTGAGGCTTTCTAGACTTCTGCATGAATTGGATTATTAGTCCAATTTGGTAAGGTAAATCAAGCTACCCCCATCCATCTATAGATAGTGACATTCTCAATCTCATGCTCAACATTTTCAAGTAGCTTAACATTTTTCTCCAATGGAGTGCTCAAAGAGGCTTGCAATCTAACATACTATACTTGGTTAACATGTCTTGTGCATATTGCTTTTGCAACAACCAAATACCATGAGGTGTAGAAACAACCTCAATCCCAAGGAAATACTTTAGTTCACCCAAATCTTTGACCTAAAATTCAACATGTAACATTTCCTTGAGCTCTCCAATTCCGCTGGCATCATCACTTGTAATGATCAAGTCATCCACATAGATGACTAAGATCACATAACTAGTCCTTGTCTTCTTTGTGAATAGGCTATGATAAGCCTTGCCCATAGTGAAACAAAGTTTCTATAAGCATGCACTTATCTTAGCATTCCAAGCTCTAGGTGCTTGCTTCAACCTATACAACGCTTTCTTCAATCTACACACACGTATAGGAAAATCAAGATATGTACATAGCCCTTGGGCTGAGATCCATGTATATTTCCTCAACCAAATCACCATTGAGGAAAGCATTCTTCACATCCATCTAATACATACTCCATCTTGTAGATGCTACCAATGCAATCATTGTTGTTGCAGTTGCCATTTTAGCAATGAGGCTAAAAGTCTCCTCATGTTCAATATTATATTGTTGTGCATACCCTTTTGCCACAAGTCTTGCCTTGTATCTTTCCAATGTGCCATCTGATTTGCACTTCACCTTCTATACCCATTTACAACCAATAGGCATTTTTCCTTCAGGAAAATCAACCAAATACCAAGTGTCATTTTCAGCCAATGCTGAATATTCCTCATCCATTGCCTTACACTAATGATAATCCAAAATAGCTTCAAAAAACTTTGTGGGTTCCTTGAAGCTAGTGAGTTTTGCCATATATGCATAGTGCCTCATTATGTAGCCATTGTATGTAAGCCTATCCACAGGCTTTTTGACTCTTTTTGATCTTGTCAACTGAGGTGCAGTATGAGACTCACCTCTCTCATGAGGTGGTATATATCTATGTCTCACACCAACAACTGATGGAATGCCAAACTCACTATCCAAGTTGTTAGTTTAGGTGAATCATAACCACAAGTGAGTGACCCTATAACATCATCAAGTTTTCCTTTGCCTTTATTCACATTTCTCCCCCTCATTTAACATATCTGTCTTAGTGGATAAAGATGTTGAAGTCCTCATTCTACATGTCCAAGGACTAATTGATGTAGTAGCATCTTTAGAAGGCCCATAAATTTCTACACTCTCATTTGTACCTACATGTACATAAGTCTCTTGAGACAAACATCATCATCATTCATCAATATGGTCTTCTTCTCATGCCATGACTTTAGCTCATCAAATACTACATCTCTTGAGACCAATCTCTCATGAGAAGAATGATTATAGTATTTGTAAGCCTTCTTATCTTGTGCATACCTAATAAAGATGATTTTTTCTGCCTTTGGGTCAAGCTTCTTCCTCTTCTCATCTAGAACATGTACATATGCCAAACATCCAAAGACCTTAAGATGGCTAATGTTAGGCTTTATCCCATAAAGCCTCTCATGAGGAGTCACCTAATGTATCCATGCCGTTGGTGTATGATTCATGACATACACAATAGTCATTATAGCCTCTGGCCAATATGCATTTGGTCTTCTCATTCAATATGGCTCTAGCCAATTCCATGATCACCACGTTTTTCCTTTTTGCCATACCATTTTGTTGTCGTGTGTACTTGCATATCAATTGCCTCTTTATCCCATGGGTTAGCAAGAAGTGATCAAAGTCTTTGGAGACATATTCTCCACCACTATCAAATCTCAAGCATGAGATGTAACAAGCCAATTCTTTCTCCACATGTCTCTTGAAGTCCTTAAAAGCATCCGTGACACCACTCTTGTGCTTCAGCATGTACAACCATGTGTATCTACTATAGTCATCTATGAATGACATATAGTAGTGTGACCCCCAAAGAGATGCATTGTAAGATGGTCCCCATACATTAGAATGTACAATTTGTAATGGTCTAGTAGTGGTGCTTACATGACTCATAAATGGAAGCCTTGATTGCTTTCCAAATTGACATGACTGACATTGTAACGTGTCCACGTGTTTCCTTCAGGACATGTCTTAGCAGCTCATCAGAAAGAGGGTCCAGAAAGCTCCGCCCAGCACTCCCATGGAATGCTATGGGGTTTGCGATCTAGGTCTTTCTGAGTTTGCCATGTAGTGGAAGTATTCTGGCCGTTCCCACTTAGGACTGACCTGAATTAGGGTTTTCCTAGTGGTCAAACTCCTAGAACGGTAGCTAGCGTCAAACCCCAGGCTAACTACTTTACGCAGAAACATCAGGGTCGAAGCAGATTCATGCTGCACTTGGTTCAAGGAGAATGGGAAACGAGAGGGATGCAAAGCTCGACCTCTCTGCTCATAAGGCATAGTCCCATTCCGCTCCCCTAAAACAACATAAATTGGGATTCTAGTTACCTAAACTCTAGGTCAACGCCCTTGCTATTCATTTCCTTTGAGAATAGCTCCTTTTTGTCCATTTCATCTGAGAAAAGTTTCCGGCCAACCGGGACCACCCATCCATAGGACGGACCCATGGCCACATCCACTGCAGTTTCCTCAGGGTTGCTTTAGTTGTCTAATAACGTACCACATTTAGTTGGACATGCATAAAACAACTTCCTTAATTAGCCAGTTAGACACAGGTTCCTTCACGTAATCTTAGCACTTGTGTAATCCAGCCCGTAGGCTAATCCATAATATTCCCGAAGGCTATCCATAATCCGCCTGAAGGCAATCCATTATCCACCCGAAGGCTATCCAACAATCCACAGGGATTACTAATCCAAGATTCCGCTCGTAGACTAATATGCGGGCCTCGAGATCCAATCCCAAGTCACGTTGGCCTCTTGTGCAGGGCCCAGAAGGCAAGGGATTTACGGCCAGAGCCCCCCTAGCACCCAAGCATCCTCCTGCTCCAAGTAGTGACCAACGGAGAGATCTCACGCGACGGGTTCGGTCCACATTCTCAGTGCTGCCAACAACCCCCTTGGTTAGAGTCAGGCAGACAATCGGGGGTAACTAATGCTGCCTCTCGCTCCAGGCCTTCAACCTGAAGCATTAATAATCTTTTCATCTTTAGTTCCTTGAGCAAACAATGCAAATAGTGCTCCTAAACTGTTACAAGCACAATCAATCCACTGGTCGTTTATTTGGCCAACTGCTAAGGAGTGAATCCTTTTCTCCGAATGCATCCAACATTCGATCCGGGATCAATTGTGACTTGGCAAGATCCCGAAGTGTTTGTTTGTTACCCTTTTGTCTTTGGGTTAGGGTCATACCCTATCAACCCAACTCAATCAATACCTTAGGTTCCATAAATTAACATTAAATCTTGGCGACCATGTTGCCCTAACTTGATTGATCCTTTGCTTACCAAGAAATACATAACTTCCCTTAACTTGGCAAATCAGCCCAAGAAAGGTGATGTAGTAGGATGAGCACTCATCCTCTTGCAAGTTATGCTTGTGCTAGAACCTGCCAACCTCATTCCAAGGAGTGGCAAATCTACCTTGTGTTTAAAACACAAGCCATGCGACGTTGCAGCTTGTTGCACAAGTGTCGCACCTAACTCATGGGATAATTTCACCCATCAACGGCGTTTCTTGGTCAAGGAATTTTGTTTAGACAAGAAGCGGGATTTAGGGTGTCTTCTTACCCAATCCAATCCTAATTGTACTAGGCTGACAACATTCGGTCCTAGGGTTTCCAATCTCAATCCGAGTTTTAGCATTAGGTCGAACGATCCTTAGGGTAGAAACCCTAGATCGTGGTTTGCATGAGCCTCCAATTGACCCAACATTCCGTAAATGTGGGTAGGACCTTAGGGTTTGAGGGTTTTGACTTGACGTTCCAAGTGCGATATTAGGTAGCACTTCCAACGTGCCAAGCCCTAGCTAGTACTTGAGGTATTTATCGTATCAACCAATTATGCCTATATGAATCCCTAACGGTTGTAATATCACAAGTGATTTGGGTCAAATTGATCTACTCGACTTGTGACAAGGAGGAGCCTTTCCCAGAGGTGCTAAACCTGATCTAAAGGTGTGAATAATTTCAAGACGTCACAACAACATGTAAACCTGCAATTCATTACTTCCATGCACCACAAGGTTCGCAATAACCCTATCTTTTCTTGCTAAAAGTCAAAACGCATGATGATTTGCAGAATAACTTTCATAGGACCTACTAGGACTTACATCAAAGAATCATGCCTACAACCTTTTTTTCTAGGAATTTGAGTTTCATGCTTTGATAAGCCATGCAATCCTTTCTAAATGTAACTCGATGAAATGAAATTTACGCACGATGAATATGCAACATGCAACCCTTTCCTAACTACAACGTAGTTAATGAAGTTCATGCAAGTGAATATTGTAGGACTAGTGTTGACTTATTCCATTTTACAAGCATACTTTTTCATGCAACTTACAAGTTCATGGTTCCATTCCCATACTATGCAATCTTTTCAGACAACAACTAACAGATGATAAGAATTTTTCCTCATGCAAGTCATAACTATGGAAGTTATTGACTGAATGCAAGATACTCTTTTCCTTCACGGCCAATGCACTTAACAATTTCCTCTTTAACCCTAGGCAATATGTGTCTTAGGCTTCCACTTTGAAAATGCATGACAGGGCAATTTGCAACTAAGTTCATAGGGCGAGTAAGTGCTTTTCATTCCTAACTTTGGAGATGCATGATATGCACAAATCCTTTATCTATCATTCGAAGAGATAATCTATCAAATGTACTTTTATCACTACCCATGAATTAACGATAAACGTAAAATGCATTCTCCCTATGGAATTAAGTGTGTTTAAAGCATTTCTTATATGTGGAAATAAATTTGTGGGACCTAGGCTTGTGGATATGTGGTGATGTCCATGTGTAAGTTCGAGGAAGAACCACCCGCGGCTGCACCTTGCAACTTCTTGGGAGCCATCGTAGACGTGATTATGGACTTTCGGTTTGCCTTCACCCTTATGCGATCGCCGAATTTCCTCGAGGCTTTGTAAATAGCCTCAAGATCTACCCTCTTCCCCCGTGCACAGGAAAACCTTTTACCAAAATGCAATTCTTTAAAAACCCGGGGAGGCTTGTGGGAATGGGACTTATGGAAGCCCCCCCCCTCCCCGCTTAGAAGCTATGGGAATGGGACTTATGGAAGTCGCCCCCTTAGAAGCTGTGGGAATGGGACTTATGGAAGCCCCCCCCTTAGAAGCTATGGGAATGGGACTTATGGAAGCGCCCCCCCCTTTAGAAGCTGTGGGAATGGGACTTATGGAAGCCCCCCCTTTAGAAGCTTAATAAGAAGCTTCTAATGTATACAGAAAACGTGATGGAAGGAAATGATTGGGGAGGAGGGTGATGGCGTAGAATTTGAAGGAGGCGAGGATGAAGATGATGACTATGACGTTGAGGGCGGCGCCTGGCACAAGCGGCGATGGCGGATGGGGGTTGGCATCGATGGCAGCCTTCCTTCAGTAGCACGGCCACCTCATTCCTCCCCTTCCCTTTGAACGATGGCGCGGTAGCCTGCTCTCTCTTCTCCCTTATCCTTTTCCCCTTGTGCCCCACTAAGGGGTGTTTTTATAGCCTTGGGGGGGGAGGGTAAAGGGAAGCCACCACGTGGCTGGTGCATGAGCTCTCCCCCCATACACCAACTTCACCTCATCACCTCCTTCTCCCACTCCCTCCCCTCCAGCCATGCATCGGCTGGGGGAATTAGTAAAAAAATTTGCTTAATTTGCATCATTATCCATTTTGCTCCCTTTAAAAAGGGTGTTTCCCCGTGGCTTTCACGATCTTAAACCCCAGCCTCGATTTCACAAAGCGGAGGCCTCATTTTTGCGCGTGTGGGGTACGGATTAAGCTGCCGGTAATTACAATGCGGGAGATAACCTTGCACAAGTTTTACGTGGCATGCGAGGAGTCAAGTTCAACAATATTTTTGAGCGGAAATATTATAGACATACATGTCCCAATTCCACATGCTTGAACTTAGGAAGTCCAAGTTCAACTTGCTTATGTTGCATATTTTTCAACTTTTAAACATTTACACAACCAATCCTTTTATGCCATATCTCAATGTCCCTTATTGCAACATTGACATGTGAATACATAGCAACATTCAAGGTTGGAATTTTTGTATCCAATGTAAACATTCTGCCATTTCTTTTGCCTTTAGCAATGAGTTTGCATCCTTGACCGTACTCTTTAATGTAGCATCCATCTCATTGCCTTTAGCAATGAGTTTGCATCCTTGACCATACTCTTCAATGTAGCATCCATCTCTATTGAGTCTAACTTGTAGATTCTGTTTCGCCACTTGTCCCACACAGAAAGTAAGTTTTTGGTGATGGAGGGTACATGTAACACATTATATAGACTTTTTTTCTTGTCACCATGCATCATCAAGGGAACTGTGCATGTATGCTTAATGTCATGCTGTGTATCATCCCCTGTGCAAACATATCCACGAGCACCTTCTACCAATGTGTCAAATTGCTCTCCATGAGGAGTGATGTGCTTAGATGCCCTTGAGTCCATATACCATACATCATTTGCTTTTCCTTGTGTAGGTAACCCCTTCTTCACATGTTGCATATCATTAGGGAAAAAAACGCTTCAAAAAATACACTTTTGTTAATCACGGGATTAAGGAAAGGGCCAAAGAGAGTTCGCCACGTGTGCAAGAATATGGTATTCTTGTCTCCTCTTTTTTAGAGATAGTGGAGTCCATTTCGTGATTCTCTCTTCTTTTTTAGCCAAAACCCCTAAAGTCTGACATGTTTTGGACTCCCAAAGACGTTATTTACTTACAAATCTGACAAAATACGTGATAGAGATGTGATGAAATTAAGAATGAGTTTTTTGAAAGTCGGGAGATCTTTCAATATTGTTTTTGGCGCCCAATACATACTCATTTGTGTTCTTGGCGCTACTTTCTAGTTCATTCACTCCTCTTTGAGCTTCTTTCTCTGTGCTTTCATTCTTTTCATGGCTTCCTCCAGGCGCCCTTCTCGTTTAATACACTCTTGCACAGTCTATAGCCAGGGAGCAGATGGAAATTTTGAGCCCAAAACCTTTGCTGTAAACGATTGGGTTACCATGCTGCCATCTTGTAAGGGCTCTCATAAGGTGAAAAGAAGAAAACAAGAAGATATAAAACATCACTGGAAAGGGCATATCATTGCCTTCAAAATTATGCCCGAAGGCTGGTTTGTTAAGGTGCAACATGTTTACATGGCCAAGGATATGCACTTGCCTCCAAACAAACGTGTTCCCCAACAAACACATTGTAAGTTATAAGTTGAATAACGTATATAATTCTTTTCCATTTATGCAAGTTCTAACAAACGGTTCGTCATTGTAGATATCTTTCCGTCAACAAGTATTGAATGGAAACCTGTGGAAAGCCTAAGTGGGACTTTCCATGCCATTCATAAGGTATTGGTAGACATTATTTATGCCGATCAAACTGTGTCTTTTTATAGTGAATGCAAGGTTTTTATATATTATGCACAGTACGTGGTTCCCTCTAAAGTGGATAGGTATGGGAATATCGAAGATTTGCCATTGCCAAGTCTTTCATCTCTAAACTGGGAGATTCCTGACAAGGTAACGGTGCAGAGTTTCAAATTCAAAATATCTCAGGATATTAAAAAGTCCATGACAGCTGGAAGGATCTCAAGAAGAATACGTTTATCATGGTTTATACCCCTCCATATCTTCGTGGCTTGCTTCAAATCAGCAAATTTACAAAGAACGAAGGTATCCTGGCTAAGTAGAAACTTTTCGGAAGAGGATTTGGACAACGCTATAGGGACGCATTGGAAATCTAGAGAGTGCGATCATAAGGGTGATATCTTGAGGTGCATAGCATGGCCTCAATCCTTGGCTTTGGCTTACAGTATCCCTCACCAAACTCTTGCTTTGGGCTTTGATTACAGGAGATACAAACTAAGATTGGGTATTTGGGTTCCCTTGGATTCCGATACAGATTACACACCATATAAACTTGCGGTGCACATTTTGCCGCATGAAGAAGTAAAGAAGGTGAATGTTACTTCCAATTGGAGTCTGAAAGATGTGAGGGATACCTTGGAATTGCTAGAGAATACATCCCCTAGATATAAGTTCAAAGTGAATGGTGTAACAATTGGTAAAAGAGCCGAGCGCTCTTTCGTTGTTTGTCTCCCACAATTGTGATTTTTGAGCCTTGAGAATGAAAACTTGCCAGGAATTTATCTTAATAGACTGTCCTTAAGATATTTTTTAATGGGAACTCATAAGGAAGCAAGATGCCTTTCGAATGTGTATAAATAAAATGTACATTACATTCAATTTACAAGTGAAAATTTTCATTACAGAATGAGGTACAAAAATTGCATAAAAATGTACAAAGCCAAAATAATAAGGCTCGTGTATGCTTATGTTTGCTATTTTCATTCTTTATCGATTTCTTCAAAGATATTTTTTCTCACAGGGCCTTTCTTTGATTGTTGAAAAAATTTCACCTTTACAGGTAGTCTCTTTTCTTGGGGCTTAAGAGGGGATGGATCAAATTTAAGAGGAGAGAGCATTGGCATTCCTTTTTTCTTAGACTCTGCAGCAGTGGTCCCATTGCCTTTGCCCTTGCCTTTACCATTGCCATTGTCCTTACCCTTTCCCTTGACCTTTCCCTTGCTTGTGCCCTTGGCCATTGAAGTTTTGGGAGGAAGAGGGGAGTCAGGATCATACGGTGTGATTGCCTTGTCCAGAATTAGCTCGATGCATCTCTCCCTTATCCACCAAACATATGATTCGGGATAGTCCTTACACTGTAAGAATAAATATTAAAAGTTAGTGAAAAGAAATGATGATAAGGGTTGCACAAACATCAAATGAAATTAACTTACATTCACTCCTATTTGTAACAACTTTGAATCCACTGTTCTGCAAATGTTTGAGATAACTCTCCATCCACAAGAATGCGCATCGCTTTGCAATGGAACTTCTTGTAGAAGAAAAGTATAGGGCCTTTGAGGATCAGCAAGATCCTCGTATGCTGTATCCAAAAATGTAGAAACGAGTCTACCAGCACTGCAAAAGGAAGCTTTGTAAGTTCAAAATATTCTTTATAAATAAAATCAAAGTAAGTAATTTTCTTTCAACATACATTCGTGCTTGACCATGAACACCGCTGAGAGAATTCATAAAGATAATTTCCCTTGAAAGACAATTAATGTAGATGAGACTCCAATGCCCTCTGCAAATTCATAAAAGAGGTGAGTAGAAGGGTGAAAGCAAATGAATATAAATTTTCCTCTACAGAAAAAGAAAAATACCTTTCTACATAAGGGAAAAAGATATGGTAATTTGTCACACTATCGAAGCTACGAAAAAATGGTGAAATATTAGAACCATATTTTGCAAAAAGTTCCACAGAGAGAAGTGGATCAACAATGTATATGGTTCTTCGGATATCGAGAGTGAGCGAGGAGACCAATGCCCTGTAGACAATAGCAAAAGCTATTCAATACAAATTTCATTCAAAATATACTTGAACCTAAAAGACTTAACTTACGCAAAAAAAAAAAAAACCTTACCTTATGCAACAAAAAACCACGGAGTCAGATAGTTGGACATCCCTTTTTTCCAACATGGGCTTGTCCTCGGGAGATATACTAAGATATTCCTCCTCAGGTTCCGCAGAGACATTCACAAGAATCTGCCCATACACTTTGCCCATCCTCTCGCTGTTGACGGGAGCAAGTAATGCGGCTTTCCTCTTGTAAACATCGTCTTCAGTTTCAAGCACCTCCTGATTTTTTTCACTCAAGAAAGCCTCCTGCTGGGTGGCACCCCTTGTAGGGTAAAGGTGAGTAACATCCTCAACATTTAGCTTTTTCTCTTTTCTGGACAATTTTGGGGGAATGTTAAGGATTTCAAAGGCTTTTTGATCATTGGAAGGCAAGGGCCTCAGCACTTTGTCAAACCTATACCTGACTCTGCTGATGATGCTGAAATCTTTATTCATAAGGGTGATCCTATGAGCATGGGCGGCAGCAATGTAAGCGTCGTTCATGAAATCAATAACAAAATCTTCTGCGGCCTCTTGCAGGGCAAGAATGGCTGAGAGTTGCCACTTCTTATTTAGACCAGAGACAGTTGCCACTTGAGACAATCTATCAGAGATCTCTTTAACGACCCTTATAAAAGCAGCTTTTGGAATGACATGCTGTGTAGCCCTCTGGGCTTTCCTTATCTCACTGAAACATCTCTGCATATAGAAGAACCTGTACTTCCTCTTTCTCTTTTGTGGCTTGGGAGGTTCAGTGGCTTCAGCAGATGTAGCCTCAGGTGCCATTGTAGGGAATGAGTCTTTCACAGGGCAAGAATCACCCTTTGCTTCCTCAACTTCAGGAGAAGAAACATTTATAGAAGATGTAAGGCCAACACCAGGTGTAGGGGGGATTTCTGTTGTAAAATGCTCTGGGGCCTGTGATGGACCAGCTACAGTAAACTTGGTAGAGGGCTCCTCCTCAGATTCATCAAATTTTAACTTTCTTTTTCCCCCACTGTCCTTCCCATCCAGATACACTCTTCTTGCAGCTTGCTTTGTCCTTGCCATCCAGAAATGCAAAAATAACAACCAGAAGGACAATTCCAGAAATAGTAAATCAAACAGGCTGATTGGCGCGAAAAGGGACGAAATGAGCAATTCCGATACGGCGCGATATGAACAAAACGAGCACAACGGAACAGCGCCCTCGCTCCGTATTGGACACCAGAATGTCGATACGGCGCGATATGGAGGAAACCAAGACTGCGTATGGTCGCCCTCGCTCCGTATTGGCAATGCCACAAGGAAGAGACCGAAATGCTGATACGGCGCGATATGGAGCAAACGAACCCAGCGGATGGACGCCCTCGCTTCGTATTGGCCTGGTCCGTATTCGTGAGACGAAACTGCTGATATGGCGCGATATGCAATAAACGAGAATAGCGTTCGGACACCCTCGCTCCGTATCGGCACACCTCTTTTTTAAAAGCGAATAAGGAACGGAGCCGAAAGACCACCGATACAACGCGAGAGTTAAGGAACGGAGAAGACGCGAGAGTTAAGGTGGGAAGAGCTCGAGAAATGAAAAGTGTACACGTAGGAAAGATCACCACTTATATACCCACGTCAATCATGATACGTGTCGGACACGTGTCCGACGCTGATTGTGCCACGTATCTGCATTTATGGTCCGTGTGCTACGTGTCAAGTAACGACCGGTCCACTTCTTTGCCACGTGGTTATCAGCCACGTGTTGGCCAACGGCTACTGCCACGTGTCGGAAACCAACGGATACTGCCAGGTGGCATAATTCCGCGCCTACATAAGGGTGTGTTCCGTACGTTTTTTTTCGGTTTTTCGGGAGCTCTGTTTGTATTGCTAATACGGCGCGAGGGCGACTGTTTGCCTTCTTCGCTTTTCTCTCTTCGCATTGTTTTGGAGGTTCTGCAGAGTCTTCTTTCGGCTCTCCTCTCAAGGTCATTCTGCCCAAGCTCGTGTGACCACCGTTGTGGCGTTCGCGCTTCTTACTGGAATCACCGATACGGCGTGAGGGGGCCTATCCGTCTGATTCGTTTCTCTCTTATCGCGCCGTATCGGCAGAAGTTGCAAACATGTCTGAACCCATAGAATTCCTAGGATCCAAGGTTTCTCCAGGAACTGGTAAAAGAAGAAGGCTTTCAAAAGGCTCAAGGGCATCAACATGTGATTCTTTTTTCTCTCCATCCTCTGCCACCAGTGTGAGAAGGCCAAGTACATCTCCAGGGAAGCGAACGTCGGTAGTGAGAGGTCAAGGAGTATCAGAGCTCACTGATATCACTCCATCAGAGAGGCTACTTGATTTTATGCTTCAGAATGGAATGGATGTCTCATTCTATGGAGTTGTGAAAAATGTGTTTAATCCTGATTGGGAACTTGACAAAGATCTGAAATCTTGTGAAAAATATATTGTGGAGGACTTTTTGGAGTTTGAAAATCTTGCAAGTCCTTCTGTTGAAGTTGGCACAATTGAATATGTCCATGTTCCCATTGGGTCAACAGGAAATGAAAAGTCAGTATTTACTAAAAAGTGCAGGGCCCACTCTCTGGAGAGGTTTTATTCAAGAGACATATTTTGCTGCACTCATTCCAAAAACTGCAAGATGATGAGAAAATCTGCTGCTTTTATTGCTTTCAGCCTTGTCAAATACCTTGTGAAAGCTGAGGAGCAACAGTTCGAAGGAGCAAAGTCTGCCAGCTTTTGCATGTTAGATGATCTGGTAGATGAAAAGGAAACAGAGGAGGTTGTAGATACAGATTTTGAGGCTTCTATTGCTGAGAATTTGGATGTTGCTCACTTCAAAGCTGAGACTATCATTGAGGAGAGCCAAGGAGATACAAACCCTCAACCTGATGAGAGTTCTCACCATATTGTTCCTTCCCTACCATGTATACCTTTCAAGGACAAGGAGTACATTTTACTGTCAGATATTCAAAAACTTTTTAATCTCAGGGAAGATTATTGTCTTGCAATTATTGCAGAGGCTTCTGAAGCTGCAAATGGGATAATTGACACAGAAAATGAATCAAAGGAAGAGATTCTGAAACTTGATAAAGAAACTCTAGATGATAAGTTTATTGATGCTGGTGAGGCCCTCTCTCTTTGTTTTGAAAAGGCCAAAGAAGCTGAGAAAGAGTTGAGTATTACTGATGAGGACTTCGATCTCATTCAAAGCGAACTCCGGATTTCCAATTTTGGAAGAGAGGAGCCTGAATATGTTAAAGAATTGACTAACACCAATGAGACAGCATCATCAATTAATTTATGGAATCCATTTAAATTGGAGTACGATGAAAATCAAGTGGTAAGATAATTTTGAATTTGCTTTTACACATTGGTAGGTTTACATTTCATGCTCATTCAGTATGGGTTTTATTTGCAGTTGGAGATTGCTGATACAGATAACTTCTTGGGGCGTGGCAAAGGATCGAGAGCTGCAAGTAACACTACCAAAGACATTGCACTCGGCCACTACTTGGCTAGGATTGACCTTGATTCCTTTTTTGTACTTCATAGTAGTTTCTCAGAGGATGCAGCATGGCCGATACTTTGTATTAAAGCTATTACAAGGCTTCTAGGTTTCTCAGGATTACAATATAATGCCCACAAAGTAATGTTTTTGGAAAAGATTGCAGCAATTAGGATTTTTGGCTACGGTCCAGGTTACTCTGCTTCTAGAGCAGGATACTTTTTGGCGTTTTCATCCTATGCCTTAGCTGCAGACCGAACTGATGTAAAATCTATAGCTGGCTACAAGAGAAAAAAATTTCTACGATATAGAGGAAAGATTCCTGAGGAGGAAGAGAATGTGAGAGTTTTGGAAAACTAGCTTTGTATATATTCTTTCTTATATATAAAAGTGCGATTGCTCATGTGTCATTGTCGTCTTTTATTTGCATTCTTTGAAGTTGTCGTCGAAAAAACCAGTTGAATAGCTCCTCCAAAGCATTGCTTTTTGTAACTCCTCCCCCATGCCTTGTGCTTCGAAAATAACTTGTGCGTGCTTGATAGTGGGATTTTTCCATGCCTTGGTTGCTATAAGTTGCTAAGGGGCCATGCTCCTCCACAAAGAAAGGTCCATGAATATGAAGAATATGCTGCAATACAAAGTAACACAAATTTTATACCAATTGAAAAACCTATCAAAATAAGCCCATATTAAATAATTATTACTTTACCAGATAAAAAGTGATATCTTTTTCTCCCCATGCCTCTTTTATCGCCTAAACAAGCTTTGTGATTGATCTTTTGAACTCTTCTGCATATGTATATGTTGTCTTATGTTGCCTGAGGAGTTTCAGAAAAACATCAAGGTGTATCCAGACCTCCATTCTAAGAAACGCAAGCCTCGGCGTGCTTGCAACATTTGTTGTGATCTCACATAGCTCTCTCCAACACTCCCAAGCTGCATTCACCTGCCTTCCTGAATGGTTTCCTAAGAATCATCTAGCTTTTGAGCCTCCCATAGAGACATTGGCCAAGATATCTCTTGTTTTTCCTGAAAGTATTGGATCCTTTCTCAAGTGAACTTGGCCCCCATGAAATCCCATTTTCGATAGCAATGCCTCGCATTTATCAATACACTCATCTGATAAAGATAATGGCTTAATGGAATATGCGTAGTCAAGATGCAACCTGAGAAGCTTATCGATTATTCTAATCTCTGCATGCAAAGTACAAATATGAACATTCTTAAGAGAGATGGAAAGAATGGGATCCCAGATGTCTTCTATGTTTTTAAATTTACTCAAATCTATAGAGTCTCTATTTGGGGCTCTTCTTACTAGTCGCAAACTACTCCAATCTTTGGATCCAATACTTTCCATGCAATAAATACAAGGATATTTTGCATTTGCACCATTACATATTCCAAGCATACATTTGATAGTTTTCAAATCAGCACTCATATGCCATTCCACATTAAATTTACCAACCCCATCAACTACCAACATTTCGCCTTCACTTTGAGACTTAATGATATTTGGAATACCTGTATGGTTGAACAACCATTTCAACGTTTGATGATTTTCAATTGGTACCTGGGCTGCACCAATCCACCAAATCTCCATCTCGGATTGGATCTTATGCAATGGAGCTTTGCCCTCGCCATTGCCATGGTCCAATGGCATGTTCATGAGGCAAATGCTAATTCTTTCCATCTTCTGTCCCTTTTGAATCTGTGCTTCATCCAACTTCAAGGCAAACTTTAGAACACCATAACTTTCTTCTACTATGATTTTATACATGTGAACCATTGCAATTTGCACCTTTTTTAGATCAACCCATATATTGTTAAACTCATTGTAATAAAAAATTGCCTGTTTTTTTTGTTTTTCATAGGACATAGACCTTTCGATGTGAATGTAATCTCCAAAAACATGTAGAATCTTGCGATTCATGGAATTCTTGCAGTCGAAACTGCAAGGGCTCGGGGCAATCCAAATATAGTTACCCTATTGCGTTTAAGATTTTTAAACCATAATCCAGAGATAGCACGATAACCTTTTCGACTTATACCCACAGTATCACATGTCTCTACGATTTCATTTGCTTTCACTGTGCCTTTTAAATCCTTCACTAACTCTCTCAGAGTTGGACCTCTCAAATCCACATTTTCTGGTGACTTAAGAATCCTCAAATTGTCTTTCTTATTCATGGCTTCCTTCAAAAGTTTGATTCTTTCCTCATTCTCTCGGATATTTATGCCTAGTATGTTAGAGACATATTTCTTTGTAAGATTTAGTCTCCTTTTCTTTGCTCTCTCACACAAGCTGGTTATATTTTTTAATGGTCTCTTCCTCTCTCTAAATCCTACTGGAGTTTCTCTCAAGCATGTTAGCTTATCCTGCAATGAATTGTTAATATTTTTCAAAATATCAATTTGACTTGTCAACTCTAAAATATTTGTTTGTGTAGTTTCTAGTGCTTTTTTCATTTCGTGCACTTGAGCTATATATGTGTAAGATGCAGAGTATAACCTCATACAGTAGCCAAGCATTCCATTGTAACCTTCTCCAGCATATCTTATATAGTCATGGACATTCAAAAAAGGAGGTGGTTTACCTGTAGAAGGATCCCTGGGATAGATATTTCCATCCACCCACAAATCTATATGCTTCATTCCTTGTGTTCGCAACCTGTTGGCTTCAATCTCATCTATCAATACTCGATGATGTATACTTCTCCAAGATGTGTAAGTCGGATCTAGCTGAATAGATAGCTTGTATTTACGTGTGCTTGCACCTGTGTTATTTGAAGTAGTATTGCTAGACATTCTAGCAAATGAACCGAGCAAGAATCTCACAGTGGTAGGAAGCAAGTGCAACAAAAGGAATGGTAAAAGAGAATAGTGTATAGAAAGAAAACGCGGGAGCAAACAAATGCGAAGTTCGTACGAAAATCTCGAAAATACAAAATCTCTCGAGTTCCAAGACAATAAACGGCCGAAAAGGTGACCCCTGACCTGGATTAAAAGATGAGGGCAATTAATAGCCGACCTCTTCAATGAACCAAATATTCTCTCATTAATCACATCTGGACAACCAAATTTAGAGGTTTTATTCTTCCTAAACCTCAACTAATTAGCAACTTAATCACTTTCTTACAAGTGCCATTTTTGAAGCGTTTTTGGCCCTAATGTCAAACAACCTATCATCCTCATGTTGAGATGGCAAGCTCAACACCTACGGACATTGATGATGGACCGCTTGGCTAGATGAGTCTGAACATCTATACTTAGCACGTTGGTGGTCATTATGAAACTCACATGGCCACTGACCTATCACTTATTATATTTAGTTTGTTACACCTACCTACAATTGGCAAAGATATAGCGCCTGTTGATTAGTGTAGTCGGTTATGCACTGTTTGACTTAGAAGGCCACTTTCCTTTATGTTGTATCTTATCTATACTTTGTATACATTGTATACTATGTGAAAGAAGAAGAAGAAACCAGCAATAAAAAGTTTTGGCCTCCATCTCTCTTCTTGTGTTCTTGAGTGAGCTTCCACTTGTGTATACAGTGTGTGTTTGATGCAGCAGCTTAAGCAAATCCCCCCATCACGCGATTCCTGACATGGTATCAAAGCCGCGCCACTGAGAGAGACTGATTTTGAAGGTTGAAGTGAAGGAGAAGAAGCAAGGTTTGAGAAAGCAAGCAACGGGTAAGAAGCTCTCCCATTCTTCCATTCTCTCTCTTGGATAGTGTCGTGGAGGCACCAAAAGTAGGGTCGAGCAAAAATCTCAGATTGCTGTGAGATTTGGTGTGCAATAAAGTCACTGTATATTCTGCAAAGGGCTTATCTGCAGTTATTTTGGGCGTCTAAGGCCGTTTCAGGCCCTATTTTAGAGCCCCAAGGTTGCGGACAGCAGTCTCAAGGTACACTGTGATTTCGGCTGTATTGACCGAAAGTGGGTGCGCAGGTTATAGATTGCAAATCTGTAATTTTTGAGTTGTTTGCAAGAAGCAAACATAAGGTATATCTGCAAACAGGTTGCAAATTACATGTACTATTGAGCAATCAGTGAAAAAGGTTGCTTGGTGTATTGCTGTGCACATGTTGTGAAAGATTGCAGAAGACTAGCTTACTGCGTTGTATCCTTGTTTGTGATAATGGCAGAGAACAATGGAAATCCCATTATTGAGAAGCTTGACAAGAACAACTACCCTTCATGGAAGTTCCGTGTGACAAATTTCCTCATTGGAAAGGGCCTTTATGAGTTTGTCTCAGGTGAAAAAAAGGAGCCAGAGCCGGGTATCCCTCCAACTGCAGATGAGTTAAAAGCATGGAAAGAGTGGAATGCGAAAGACAAAAAGGTGATGTACTGGCTATTTGCAGTCATTGATAATACTATGCTAGGACATATCAGGAATGCAGAAACTTCACATGTAGCTTGGACAATTTTTGAGAGCATGTTTTCAGTAAATACAAAGGCATGAAAGATTCAACTCAAGCAAGAGTTGAATGCCTTGAAGAAAAGGAAAGTGTCTGTCAATGAGTATGTGTTGAAGGTAAGGAGCATTGGAGATGCTTTAGCGGCAATTGATGCAATGCAAGATGATGATGATTTGGTTTCATCCACTCTGAGTGGCCTTAACAATGAGAAGGCATGGAAATGATTTGTTACTTCAGTAGATGTACGGAAGCCATTTCCAGATTTTGATGAGCTGATCTCTCTCATGATTACTGAAGAGATCAATATGCAAGGTGATTTGTCTGAAAGAAATGGTGAACAGGTCCAAGCATTTTACTCGAGTTTAGGAAGGGGACATGGTAGATTCTCTTTGAGAGGCCGTGGTATGGGACTTGCTAGCGATAACTAACAAAATAGGTTCAATCAATAGTTTGGTGAAATGCAGGTTTCTAGAGGCAGAGGAAACTTTAGAGGCAGGGGGAGCTCTAGAGGAAGAGGTGGATGGCAGAATAGAGGTTCTGGAAATTCTACTATTGTTTACCATTATTGCAGCAAAACAGGCCATATTGCAGCCCATTGCTATGCAAATAAGGATGATATTTGCAGTGGTAAATTGCAGTAAGGAAACTATGCATCTTCTTCATGACATAATGAAGACAAAAATGAGTGTCTTTTTGTTATGCAGCATATGATGAATGTAGTTACTAGAAAGGGGACACATGATGATGTATGGTATGTTGATTCAGGTGCATCTAATCATATGACCAGTCGTTGAATGGTTTGGAGAGATGCAGGACTTACAAAACCCAGGTTATATGCAGACGAGTGATGATTCATGCCACCCAATTTCACACATTGGAAAGGTTCCCTTTGTCCTTGTATGATGGCTAGAGAAAGAGTTTGACAAATGTATTACATGTGCCATCAATTACAAAGAATCTAGTGTTTGTTGGCCAAATGGTAGAGTAGGGGTTGCAGGTATGATTCAATGCAAAAGGTTATTTTGTAGAAGGCTTTAATGATAAGTGTAGGTTAGTCACAAAAGGAAGTAGAGTTGGCCGAATGTTCACCTTAGATGCTGAAATTCCTACAATGGATGCTGTTATGTATGCTAAAGGAAAAGGAGTAGTTGTAGATATTGAAATATGGCATAAACGTATTGGACATGCAAATGTGCAAAGGCTGAAATTAATGCAGTCCAGAGGATTGGTTACAGGGTTGCCTTCTTTTAGAGTTGTAGAATTGCATAAAGTCTATGAAGCATGCCAGTTTGGTAAGCAGGCAAGACAACCCTTCTCGCATGATAGAGAAGTGAGCAGAAATATACTTGATATAGTACATATAGATGTTTGGGGGCCTACACAGAATGTATCTCTTGGTGGAAGCAAATACTTTGTCACATTTATTGATGACTGTTCAAGGAAGCTATGGGTATAGTTCATGAAGGAAAAGAGTGATGTGTTTGAGCACTTCAAATCTTTTAAGGCAGCTATTGAAACAGAAACATGCTTAAAAGTGAAATGCTTGAGATCAGATGGAGGGGGAGAGTACCTCTCTAATGAGTTCAGTGGCTTCTTGAGGACTCATGGGATAAAGAGGCAATTTACTTGCATGTATACCCCACAACAAAATGGTGTTGCAGAAAGAAAAAACAAGCATATTGCAAAAGTTGCACGGGCATTAATGGTTGAAAAGAATATGCCCAAACATTTTTGGTTTGAGGCTGTCCATACTGCTGTCTACATTATGAACAGAACTCCCATAGCTGTAGTTCATGGGATGACTCCTGAAGAATGCTTTACTGGCAAGAAGCATGATGTATCGCACTTGAAGGTATTTGGCTGTGTTGCATACGTTCATGTGCCAGATGAGCTACGGAAGAAGCTTGATCCAAATGTAGAAAAATGTATTTTTATTGGATACTCTTTAGAGCAGAAAGGGTATCACTGTTATAACCCTGTCACAGGTAAGTTCAGAGTGAGCAGGGATGTTATCTTTGATGAGATGGGAAGTTGGTATACACTTTCTGGTGATGTTTTGGATGATGATGATGATCAGGACAGCTATCTGCAGAAAGATAAACAAGAATCACGGAGTCTTAGTGGACCAGAAACATCATCTCATACTACACCTATAGTAAGCCCTTGGTTTGGGAGATTAAGGAGTAGCCCCACATCTTCAGGTGGATCTATAAGTATTGCAGGGAAGGACAAAGGAAAGAAGAAAGTGCTGGATGGTAATGATGCATCTACCAGTCATTTGAGATTTGATGGAGATTCTAGTGGTTTCAGAGAGTTTGGATGATGAGCTTGGCATTCCTTCAGTCATAGGACACCAGGTGTACAGAGAGCTCATAGTAATGTAAAGGCTCCATTGAGTGATCCGGTGGTACGCAGATCTAGCAATGTCAGATACCTTGTTAAAAGATTTGGTTTTGAAGGTTATGCAGCTCACCATTATGCTTATATGGTGAAACTAGTTGAGGATGTTGAGCCCACTTGTTTTGAGGATGTTGTTGGTCATGCTCATTGGGATGCAACAATGGATGAGGAGATGGCTACATTAGAAGCCAATAAGACTTGGGATTTGGTACCTTTACCTAAGGGTAAGAAAGTTATTGGCTGTAAGTGGGTTTACAAATTTAAGCATAATGTAGATGCTTTAGTTAGTAGGTATAAGGCTAGGCTGGTTGCAAAAGGCTATGCTCAAACATATGGTGTGGGAGCTTTCGCTCAATCGCCAAGACCCACGGACCGCTTATTGTTTCAAGCATTCCAAGCCGAGCACTAATGGTTACCTCTCACATAGCCGACACGCCATCGATATCTACGGGTGTAGTGAGCTTACCTCCATGCGGATCGAGTTACCTCCTCTCCTGCGCACTCCGGTAGCTCCACGATCCAAGTGCAAGCTTCAAGCAAGCTCCATCCTAAATCTCCATGCTCCAAGCTCCATCGTCGCGAGTAAGACAAGAGAAGAGAAGAGAAGAGAAGAAGAGAGGAGAAGATGAAGAGCTTCTCCTCCTCGGTCCACTCACTCCCTCACACTCTCACACTCCCTCTCTCAAGCACAAGCTCAAGAAAGCAAGAAGAAGAAGAAGAGGAGAGCCACTTTTGGCCACACACAAGAATGAGCTTCTCATTCACTTTTCAACTTTATATACAAAACCCTAAATCCCTTTTGGGCAATTATCCCCTTATCCCCTTTTTTACATGGCCGACCGTGGCCTAAGCCCTTTTTCCCATTGCCCTTCTATCTTCCTAGCTTCCTTCCTACTGCTCATCTACCTTTACAAATTGCACGGGTGAGAGCCCGACGCTCTTTAAATTAAACCATGATGCACTTGCACTCTTTTACAAAAGTATTGATTCACGCTTTTTCTTGTGCGCCCTTTTCCTTTATTTAGGACTTTTTTGCATTTCTTGTGCTTCCATATTTTTCTTGGCGCACCTTTATCTTCCGTTTCACTTTTACCTTGGCATTTGTCTTCTGCTTTAGCTTTTTCAGTTTTTTCACCTTGTTCGTCTAACGGTTAACATTACCCCCCTCCTAGATGAGTGCCAGTCCCATGGCACTCACCGTCGTAGGTAGCAGGCTTTAGCATGCTTCAAAGACGTGGGTGGCAGGGATATTGGTGGCTGCCGTGGAGGAGTGTTGGTGGTGGTGTGGAGGAAGGTCGTTGGGGGCACGTTGGTGGCCTAGGTGGCTGGTGGTAGGGTTGTTGGAGTTGGTGGTAGGGTTGTTCTTTGTTGGGGATTCGGCACATGATGATTCTTGGCAGGCCTGCAGGACGATAAAAGAGTGTTGGTGGTGGTGTGGAGGAAGGTCATTGGGGGCACGTTGGTGGCCTAGGTGGCTGGTGGTAGGGTTGTTGGAGTTGGTGGTAGGGCTTCTTTGTTGGGGATTTGGCACATGACGATTCTTGGTGGGCCTGCAGGATGATAAAGGATAAGAATTCAGAGTTGGGTGTCGATGAAGAGCGAATGACACTGTTGTTGGAGTCTTCAATACCTGCAATTGAAAACCTCTCATAGGTGGTCTCTCCCTAGGGGTAGTGCTAGTCTTCTCTATTGTGCACAAGACATAGTGCAATTAGTTTGGGAGACATGTCAAACTCTAAGCAAGCTGAGAGTATTGTCCTGCACTTGAGGACCCAAACTGTGTATATACTTCGGTGCAGATATTATGTGAGTGCTCGTGCATACTTAGATATTACGTAGTTAGAAGACCGCAGGCTAGTTTCTCGTAACAATGTGTGGATGAAGCAAAGTTGTCCATGTTGAGAAGAAGTACACATGAAGGTATATGAGACATCCTTTGCATTGTGACTGCACGACGTAGCATAATTGAGTACATGTACACCGCACTTTCGGTAGCTGGAAGCTATTGGACTTGCTTGATGAGGACGATGTACTTTTCATGGCCAATCATGCGGTGCTTACCACAATTGATTGCAATGGTATTAAGGCAGAGTGCAAGAGGGAATTGTGCAAGTGGGTTAGGGTGATAGGTCTAACCATAGGCGAGACAAGCTCCCTAGGTATGTCCTGCCCTTGATGTGCCCTTAACAATTGTGGGTGATGCTAAAGGGCTAGGGGACTAGGGATGGAGCCAATCGACCAAGGTCACTAGATGTACCTAATTTGAGGACCCCTAGGTGTTGTGCTGTGATTGTGGGTGCTTCTTATCTTTTTGTTCATTTTTTTTTTCTTTTCTTTTCTGTTTTTTTTTTGGTTTCTTTTTCTTGTGCTTTTTTCTTTCTTTCTTTCTTTCTCTTCTCTTTTCTCTTTTTTTTTTTTTTGGACTTGCCTGAGTACAACCATTGCAATATGTTGAGGCTATCAGCCTTTCAATGGGTTGGAAAATGTCAAGCTTCAAAGGCTCAGGAAATGGATATTACAGTGATGATTGTGCCCTAGCCTCGTTGTTAGAGAAGTAGTTGTTGAGATGGGGAGATACACTTGAGATATTGCAAATCTCTTTGCGACACATGATGTTGGTACAATTGAGATAACAATTGCCGTGAGCCAACTATAGATCTTGACCCAGAAAGAGAGCGTAGCCCATGAATATGCTTTGGGCCATGCGATGTGGGCAGTCGGCAAGGGTGATTTTTTCTTTCGGCAGCGTGGCTTTGCTGCGGATCTTTGTGGGGTTGATGGTCTTGCGGTGATCGGGCATTGAATACTTTCGCACAAAGACCTGTATCATCCTGGATCCACTTGTCACTTCATGAGAGTACATGCATGGTATATGCCGTAACTATAATAAACCATTGCAATGTACAAAGACATCACTTATCAAAATTCCATGGTGTGGACTTAGATACTTATCACTGCACTTGATTAGCTTTTTCTTTTGCTAAAGATGTGAAATATATTAAACGCAGATATAAAAAGTTTGTACAATTGGGGAACATGTCAACACTTAACCATTTAAAGACAAAAAGTCATGGCCAGGTAACATTTGATAAGCCTTTTATACAACATGGGGCTACTCTATTTGTACGAGGCGGGGCGAGTTTGGGTGGTCGGGCGACTGAGGCTGTGCTGGTGAGGGGCTCCTATGAGGCTGGGAGGGGAAAATGTCGGCCAGGACCCGGATGGTGTAGTCCCTGGCCACAACTGTTTCCAGAATGCTTTTAAACAATGCGTAAAATTCTTGCTTGTCTCGAGCTACCTTCTCCTCTTTCGAGCACCTGGTGCTTGAGCGTTTGGTAGGAGCCTGCACGGCTCGTGTTGCCATGCCCTGTGTGCTCCCATGAGCTTCTATTCCCCTGGCCTGGGGATCTTTTGGCCTACATCAGGGCCGGTGTCACTTCGTTTCTTTGCATACCTTTTAAGGGTAGGTACGTAGCATTCCGGCGGAGGCGCTTTTGCTACATGCTCCCTTTGACGACGGATAGCGTCCTTGCAAGCCAATTGCACTGAGTGCTCCATGTCGGCTATTGTAGGGGGACCTACAAAATGCAAACCAAGGATTAGGCCTCGAGGCAGGTTAAAACTATTTGCATGGAAGGGATTATACAATGGGTTATCAAGTGCATATGATGAGGAGGGGAGAGGCGAGGCATGCAGTGTTTGTTGTAGAGGGATGGTCCCCATAATGATGTTCGTTTTGCCTCCAGCCATTAGCAGATATTGGCTTATGCTAAGTTTTGTGGACTAGTTGTCATGGACAGGGCTCATCCTCGGAAGGATAGACCGAAAAGGGGGAAAGGTGTATAGAAAGGGACGGTACCCCATCTACACCATCAGAGTTGTTGGTCAAGGCTTCCTATGGTTGTAATGAGGGTTGCATGCCCTTCACTTGGAGGTGGGAATGGTCACAGGACTTTTAAATATGTGATGAGAGGAGGATCTTAGGAGATTAGCCTGTCAAACCCAACTCTTCTCCCTGCGCTTGACTATCATTGCTTGTGTGTGTTGATATTGTCTATACAGGGTCACACAAAAACCATTGTTTATTTATATACATATTTACGAATCCATGTCACTTCATGAGGATAAAATCCAATTGTAGAACTCCGGATTGTACTGAATGTGGCACACACATCTAGTACTCGTGGCAGCTTACTCAATATCGATAGATATTTTGCAACATCGAGTAGCATTGAACCTTGTCCGAGTCTACTGGCAACATGTAGCTCCTCCTCAGTGAGAACCTTATCAGCCAAAGAGTTCTCTTGCCTAGTTCCAACTAAGTTCGTACCCCGAATGGCAGTTAGCACTCGAAAGGAAGTTGGCGCCACATAGGTTGGGTCTCTTTGAGACTGCCATTTGGGCAATTGCTCTTCTGAGACTGTCATGATTTGGGCTCCTAGTTTGGCAATTGCAACACGGTTTTCAAACCAACGTTTCTCAAATTGACTTTGACCCTTCGATTGTCACTTTAGTTGCTCTATCTCTAAGAGATTTGGTTGGTAGAGCATATCATTGAATGTTACAGTTAAGCGTAGTTCGTGGGCTTCCTCGTCAAAGATGAGTCGCATGCCTTCATGCAGGAGCCTATCATAGTGCTTGTTAAGATGTTCTTGCTCTTCCCAAGATAGGGAAAATGGCAAGTATTCTCCAAGATGCTCCTTAGGGAATGTGCCCATGTCCGCAAGGACGTAGACACGTGCGAACACCTTGAGCTTAGCATCCAACTTAGTTAAGCATTCTGGGACACTTCTATGTTCAACGAGGGCTTGCTCGGTTGCTATCTCATGCAAGGTTCTAGGAGTTTGCCTAGGCTTTAGCATAGCTTGGGGCTCAAGCCTAGATGAGCAAGATTGGTCAACACTTGCTTATGCTCTCGGGGATTGTGCATTTTTCCTGAGGTTTTGCTGCTATTTTGTCATGGTTCTCCTCGGATGTGACTGGTAAAGATTTGTCGCCCTGTTGTGACAGCATTGTATCCACTCTTGATTGGTCGATGCGAGTTCTATTGTCGGTTGATTGAGTATTGAAAGCAACTATTGATGGCAACGACTGCTTTGATTTTTTAGAGCACACGGATGTGTCTGAGGTTTCACCGCTATTAGGAGAGACATCAATGGGCTCATTGGTGGATGGACTTGATGCTTTATTCCCCATCTCTCCAACGCTCTTGGTCTCAATGCCCTTGGGGTCCACAACCACCTGTAGAGCTGCTGTTGTTTTCACTATTTTCTCCTCTTTTTCTTGGTCAGTGAAGGTGCATAACTTAATGACTCAAGATCCTGAACTAGGTCAGTCATTGATGTGCTTGGTGTTGAGATATCGAGCTCCACTCGTGATACGCCAGGGTGACCGTTGTGTATTTATGTCACCGACTTGTCAGTTGCAGATGTGGTTGGTACACCGCCCATGAATAATAGCTACATGATAGCTATCCTTATCTACTCTAGTTCGTGGCTCAGTTAGTATGCCACCTTAGTTAGTTGAGTTTGATTTGAGACCCATATATAGGGTTCTTCTATTTCTTTGTATGAGAGTTCTTTTTGCTTACACAACTAAGAAGAGGAAAACTGTTTTCAGCCTCCACCCTTGTGTGTATTCCCCCATTGTGCAAGCAAGAAAGCTACAAGTGAGACTCCTTCCTTCTCTCCCACAATCTTGACATAGTATCAGAGCCTTGTTCGTGGTAAGGAGATCAAGAAAGCAAGCCAAGCTCGCGGCGTTCTGGTAAGAGGAGCAGTGTTGCTTTCATTTTCTGTTTTGGGAGCAGATCTCTGCAGGTAGCACAGCCGGAAATTGCAAGAGTGCATTGTCTTAGGTTGAGACGCCCTTCGCGGTGAAGCAAGAGGGCAGTATATACTGCGGGAAAGGGCTTTAGCCCTGGGCGACCTTTTTTTTTTATTTGAGGCCATTTCGGGGCCTGTTTTGGAGACGGAAGTTTTCTGCACGCACTCAGGAAAAGGCCCAGTTTTATGCTGTGCGACCACTGTTCTACAGGTCGGTGAAAAGTTACTGTAGAAATTGCATCGTATGCTTGTGTGCAGAGACATTGGGAGTTACAGAATCATCCTTGTTGCTTGTTGATGCAAAATCGTCACTAGGAAGTGACTGTGTGGTCAAATACCACTTTCGCCAGTTTTGCAGATTTGCCCCTGTGAGGGTGAAGCTGTGTTTTTTGCAGTGACAGAATTTTTTGCAGTATTCTGTAATGGCATCTGATTCTCTCTCACAGATTGTCACTGAAAAGCTTGACAAGAACAACTTCCAAGCATGGAAGTTTAGAATGACGAATTTCCTTATGGGAAAAGGATATTGGGAATTTGTTGCAGGAAATGAAGAAGAACCAGTTCTTCCTGATGTTCCCAATCAACAACAAATGCAGGCATTCAAAGCATGGCATGAGAGAGCCAGGAAAGTTATGTACTGGCTATCTATCAGTATTTCAGACTCTATGATTGTGCATATTCAGGATGCAAGTACGCCAAAGGAGGCATGGGATACTTTGTCAAAAATGTATAGCACAAATACTCAAGCCAGGAAAATGCAGCTCAAGCAAGAGTTGCATAATGTGCAAAGAGAAAATATGAGCATCAATGACTACCACATGAAGGTGAAGAAGATTGCAGATGCACTTGCTTCCATTGGGTCGCCAGTGGAAGATGATGATTTAGTTTCTGTGACCTTGAATGGTCTAGGAAAGGGTTATGCACAGTTCCGAACATCCATTTCCGTCCGTGAAAGATTTCTTGATTTTGAGGAGTTGATTGCTCTTCTAATTTCTGAGGAGCAGAGAAATGGTGGTGCATCTTCTTTAGGAGGAACTTCAAAAGAAACTGTCTTCTACTCAAATGCTGGAAGAGGTAGAGGCAGAGGTAGAGGAGGCCGATTTGGAGGCCATGGCAGAAATCAGAATATGCAGCAAACTCAAGAAAACCAGTCCTATGGAGGAGGACGTGGTAACTCTAGAGGCAGGGGGAGCCAAAGAGGTCGTGGTGGATGGCAAAGAGGCCAAAATGCAAACAGTAATGTTGAATGCTACTACTGTGGAAAAATGGGTCATATGGCTAAAGACTGCTATAAAAAGCAGAATGACATCATGAATGGAAAACTGCAACAAGGGAATTATGCATCTTCTAGTAGACAGGGTGATGACAGAAATGAGCATTTGTTTATGGTGCAGCACATGAATAATTCTGTGACAAGTGCAGAAGAAAGCAAAGATGTATGGTATGTTGACTCAGGTGCATCAAACCACATGACAGGTCATGCAGAATGGATGGAGGATGCAAGGAAAATGGAAAAATCAGGATTTGTGGAGACTGGTGATAATACTGCACATCCTATTGTGCAGATTGGAAAAATTCCCTTGTCTATGCAGGATGGGAAAAAGAAATACCTGTCCGACGTATTTCATGTCCCGAATATCACCAAGAATCTGGTTTCTGTTGGTCAAATGGTTGAGCAGGGCTTGCAGGTCAGATTTAATCCTCATGGATGCTTTGTTGAGGATATGAAAAATAAAGGTCGCTTGATAGCAAAAGGAAAGAAGAAGGGCAGAATGTTTACATTGGATGCAGACATGTCTGAATTGAGCACAACAATGTTTGCACATGGGACCGGTGTAGTTGCAGATATTGATATCTGACATAAACGCATTGGTCATGTTAATGTACAGCGACTTAAATCAATGCAGGCCCAAAATATTGTTGCAGGATTGCCTAGATTCAAGGTTGCAGAAATGCATAAGGTATGTGAAGCCTGTCAGTTTGGAAAACAGGCAAGGAAACCATTTCCTAGACATGTTCAAGAGAGTAAGAAGCCATTGGAATTAATCCACTCTGATGTGTGGACTACTAAAGTTGCATCTCTTGGAGGCTGTTATTATTTTGTTACTTTTATTGATGACTATAGCATAAAAGTTTGGGTGTATTTTATGAAAAAGAAAAGTGAAGTTTTTGGGCATTTCAAAACTCTTAAAGCTATGGTTGAAAAAGAAACAGGCCTGCAAATAAAATACCTAAGGTCAGATGGAGGGGGAGACTACCTCTCAAATGAGTTTGCAAGGTTCTTGCAGGAGCATGGCATAAAGCAGCAATATTCATGCAGTCATACCCCACAGCAAAATGGAATTGCAGAAAGAAAAAACAGACATATTGGAGAGGTGTCTCGTGCCATGCTCAATGAAAAAGACCTGCCAGATTTTTATTGGGCTGAAACAATTGCTACAGCAGTCTACATAATGAACAGGACTCCCACTGCAGCAATACATGGAATGACTCCAGAGGAGAGGTATACTGGTAGGAAACCCGATATTTCTCATTTGAAAAATTTTGGTTGCATTGCCTATGTACATGTGCCAGATGAGTTGAGATCCAAGTTGGATCCAAAAGCTGAGAAGTGCATCTTTATTGGTTACTCTCTGCAGCAAAAAGGGTATAGATGCTATAACCCTTCTACTCGTAAGTTTACAGTGAGCAGAGATGTTGTTTTTGATGAGATGAGTAGCTGGTATAAACCAGTAAATGTGATTGATGATGTAGATGCACAAAATGGTAATGCTGCACAGAATTCACAGCAGCAGTCACAAAATATTAGTGGACCTGGAGCGTCCTCTAGCAGTGGTTCACATTCTTCGCCATGGACAGGTAGATTGAGATTAGGAGAATCTTCTCAAAGTAATGCAGATAGTGGTATGCAGGTATCACGAAAAGGAAAAGAGAAGGTTGATCAGCCCATGTTTGATGTGAATGCAGGTCACTCTTATGTGGATGGTGAATCCAGTGGCTCAGAACAGAGCATTGATGATGAGTTGGGTATTCCTTCTATTGTTACACCTGGAGTAAGGAAGACCAGGGATGTTTTGAGAGCACCTGGGAGTGAACCCACTTTGCGCAAGTCTACCAGAGTTAGGTATCCTGTGGATAGGCTGAAATATGATGGATTTACAGCCATTCACTATGCATATATGGTCAAGGTGATACAGGAACCAGAACCCACTTCTTTTGAGCAAGCCATGGGAAAAGAAAAATGGGAGAAAGCCATGGATGAAGAAATGGATGCCTTGGAAGCAAATGCTACATGGGAATTGGTACCTTTGCCTAAAGGTAAGAATGCAATTGGCTGTAAGTGGGTTTATAAGGTGAAGCACAATGCAGATGGTTCTGTGAACAGATACAAGGCAAGATTAGTAGTCAAGGGGTATGCACAAACATATGGCATTGACTATGAAGAAACATTCAGTCCGGTTGCAAGGATGGCAACCGTAAGAGCAGTCATTGCTATGGCTGCATCAAAGGGATGGTCTTTACATCAGATGGATGTAAAGAATGCCTTCTTGCATGGTGATTTGCAAGAAGAGGTCTATATGGAGCAGCCACCAGGTTATGTGCATGCTGTTCATCCTGAGTTTGTTTGCAGGTTGAAGAAAGCTTTGTATGGCTTGAAGCAAGCACCTAGAGCATGGTCTGACAAGATAGGACAGTATCTTGTCACTATTGGCTTTCAGATTTCCAAGGCAGATTTCTCATTTTATGTGAGAAAAACAGAGAAAGGTATTATGCTACTTGTCATTTATGTTGATGATTTGATTATGACAGGTGAGAGTGTGATGAAGATATCCTTCATGTGAAAATGCTATTGAAGCAGAAGTTTGAGATGAAGGATTTGGGAGAGTTGCGTTATTTCTTGGGCATTGAGGTGATTAGATCACCAAGTGGGATACATCTCTTGCAGAGGCAGTATGGATTGGACATGCTGTCCAAATATGGGATGACAGGCTGTAAGCCTATTTCAGTTCCTTTGGAGTAGAATGTGAAGCTGAGCGCAGATGCAGGTGAGCTTCTGGAAGACCCTACTATGTACAGACGCATAGTAGGAAGCTTGATTTATATGACTATTACCAGGCTAGATTTGAGCTATGCTGTTGGATTGGTAAGTCAGTTTATGCAAGCTTCAAGGAAATCACATTTGGATGTGGCTAGACGCATACTCAGGTATGTGAAGTCCACATTGCAGTATGGACTATTTTATGAGACTGGGGTTCAGATACAGCTGCATGGATACATGATGCTGATTGGGCTGGTAGTATTTCTGATAGATAATCTACTAGTGGATATGTGTTCTCTTTTGGGAGTGCTGCAGTCACTTGGAGCAGCAAGAAACAGCCTACAGTTGCCTTGTCGAGCACAGAGGCTGAGTACAGGGGTGCAGCAATGGCTGCATGTGAGGTAGCTTGGTTGCATAAGCTACTTTATGATATGCATCAGCCTACAGATGGGCCAGTTGTCATTTATTGTGACAACATGAGCAGTATACACTTGGCAAATAACCCAGTCTATCATGCTAGAACAAAGCACATTGAGGTGCATTATCACTATGTGCGAGAGAGAGTTTTACTAGGTCTTATTGATCTAGTTTATGTCAGCATAGAGGATCAGGTAGCTGACATATTCACGAAGGCATTGGGCGCAGAGAAGCTGCGCAAGTTCAGAGACTTGCTTGGTGTGCAGGAATTGGGATTGAGCTCGAGGGGGAGTGTTGAGATATCGAGCTCCACTCGTGATATGCCAGGGTGACCATTGTGTATTTATGTCACCGACTTGTCAATTGCAGACGCGGTTGGTACACCGCCCATGAATAATAGCTACATGATAGCTATCCTTATCTACTCTAGTTCGTGGCTCAGTTAGTATGCCACCTTAGTTAGTTGAGTTTGCCTTCTCTCCCAAAATCTTGACGCTTGGTTGGGCCTCAACTTTCCCTTGCTCTGGTGTGTCCTCATGGGACATAGTCATGGCCTACTGAATAGCCTTGCTAGGTTGTGAGGGTACAACTACCTCCCTTTTTGAAGAGTCTAGCTCTTCCCTGCTGTTTAACTCCTCCAATCTAGGCTTTAGGCGCTTTGGAAGTGCTGGAGTTGTTAATGAAGTTGGTTGCGACACCTCCTCCATAGGTAAACTACTAAGGACACGTTCTGCAAGGGGCATTGTCACGGCCAAGGGCTGTGACTGCTGTGATCCCTGATTTGAAGTAGTAGCAGCTAGTTCAGTGGACTTGCTACTATTGGTGGATTGCTGTGTCAAGTCCTTAGGGAAATTGGAAGTGGTCGCGTCTTTTGTTGCCCTTAGAGCATTCACTTGCGTAGATCGAATATCAGTTGAGCTAGCCATGGTGGATTGCACAAGCATGTCCTTAGGTTGAGAGCTAAGGGTGGTGTCGTGTCCTGCCTCTTGGACCTTTGGAAGCTCTGATGTAGGTAGAGATTGGGATTGAGTAGCCGCACTTGACGAGTGTTGTGCTTCCTGTGTCCGTTTAGGGGAAGAGGGTGTAGGAGACTTGGGACTCCTAAGTGGCTTTGACACTGGCTGGGAGATTTGCTCATGTGGCTGTTAGATGATTTTGCTATTTGCTTTGTTGAGCATTTAAACTTGCCATGAGCAATGTTGTGCCTATGATGCCTACTATCCTCTTGGGGAATCAAAGGCTCCTTGGGCACTAGTGGCTTTTGCATATCCTCAACGATTACATCTGATGTCTGCTTGTCAAGCACGCTAGGCTGAGGATCTACCCTCCAATTGGTCCCGTTGGGTTTCTTGATTTCGACCATGAGGGGCTCAGTCACTCCATTGTTTTTGACTTGAGACTTGGTTTTTCATTTAGATCTCCTCCTACGCTTCTTTGCTCTTGATACGATCTGGCCTTCAGTCGATAAAGGAGGTTTAATAGGGGGTTTCGGTACCAAAATCCATCGGTTACCTGCATAATACCCTTGAGCACGTAGGAATGCTTTGGATATCCATCACGGCGTTGTACTAACTCTCCATCGATGCCTTTGTCTATAAGGCTTGGGCTTCTTTTGGGGTCTTCTACGATATTTGTAAGTCCAAAGGCCGTCCTTGGCATTGGCTCCTGACCTTCTTATTTCAGGCATGGCCTCACTCATTGGTTCTCATTGTTCGACCTGTGCATGTATTAACTCTTCCAACAAGTCCTTGCTCTCATTAGCAGGCTTGACTGTTATGTCAGCACCTTGCTTGCCTTTCCCTCGAGGTTTGATGAGGTCACCCTTGCTAAAGGTCGTGACTATCCTTACACCCGATAGTGTCAGGTGTATCCTCTATGCTACATAGTCGGCCTCACACTTGGTCGCCCTTTTGAAGGGTCTTCCAAGGAGGGTTCCCTTCTCACAATTAGCACTATTTGGAGGAATATGAAATATGATAGGCAAGCTTTCAGTTTCAATTGTTGCAAGGATTTTGCACTTCCCTATGAGTGCTTGTGGGTGTCCCCCATAAGGGCTGGCTCTATATGGTCTCTCGGTCAATTTCACTGCCTTCAGGCTAAAATTCAAAAAAATCTAAATTCGGCCCAATAGGTCTGAATTATAGGGGATAAGTGCTCGATTCGGCCCATCCAAGGGCCGAGTAGGAAGGGTCGAATGTGACTGGTCCAAATGTGACTTGAAGGGCCGAGTAGGAAGGGCCGAATGTGACTGGTTCGAATGTCAAATTCGGCTAGTTAGAGTCTGGTTGTCCGAGGGCTGAGTCGAGTGGGCCGAGGGCTGAGTGGGCCGAGGGTCGAGTCACATGGGCTAAGCCAAGTGGGCCGAGTCGGCAGGGCCAAGGGTCGAATTTCAAAGTTGGTCCGAATGATCAATTCGGACAGGCCGAGTGGTGGGTATTCGAGTCGAGTGGGTGGAGTCAAGTGGTCTCAATGGTAGTGGACCAAGGGCCGAATGGATGAGCGGTCCGAGGGCCGAGTGGTAGTGGGCCGAGGGTCGATTCTGGGACTCGGCTCAAAATTGCCATCACTCGGACACGCCGAGCACGGCGCGTTTTTTTCCAGCACAACGATAAATCTCTCGAATCACACTATTCATGTCACAGGCTGTCATACAAACCTCTAGATCAAAGCTATGGATGGAGGGGAAGAGTTATATATACCTGGAATAGTCAATAAACTCCAAAATGCAAATCGGCAAACGAATCAAACCCTCATGTCCTGTTATGACAGCAGAAACCTTGATGCTTGTTTTTCTTCTTTTTCTTTGTTTTTTCCTACCCTAATGTACCCAAATCACAAAGAAAATAATACCCTACTCCAACATGCTTTTCCAAATCCAAAAAACCAAAAAATGTACCTACTAAGGAGATCGAATACCTCTTCAAACTCCCTCGCTTTCTACCTATCTACCTCAAGCACCGGTTTGGGGGAAAAACCCTTACTTCGATGCTCGATTCGAAGCGCGCAAGCGCTCAAGGCTTGAATCCGTTGTTCTGGAAATGGAACCAAAATGTGGGAGCTTTCGCTCAACCGCCAAGACCCACGGACCGCTTATTGTTTCAAGCGTTCCAAGCCGAGCACTAATGGCTACCTCTCACATAGCTGACGTGCCATCCATATCTACAGGTGTAGTGAGCTTACCTCCATGCCGATTGAGTTACCTCCTCTCCCGCGCACTCCGGTAGCTCCACGATCCAAGTGCAAGCTTCAAGCAAGCTCCATAGCTGCAAGTAAGATAAAAGAAGAGAAGAAGAGAGGAGAAGATGGAGAGATTCTCCTCCTCGGTCCCTCACCCTCACACACTCACTCCCTCACACTCTCACACTCCCTCTCTCAAGCACAAGCTCAAGCAAGCAAGAACAAGAAGAAGAAGAAGAAGAGGAGAGCCACTTTTGGCCACACACAAGAATGAGCTTCTCATTCACTTTTCAACTTTATATACAAAACCCTAAATCCCTTTTGGGCAGTCATCCCCTTATCCCCTTTTTTACATGGCTTTCCCATTGCCCTTCTATCTTCCTAGCTTCCTTCCTATTGCCCATCTACCTTTACAAATTGCACGGCGCTCTTTAAATTAAACCATGATGCGCTTGCACTCTTTTACAAAAGTATTGATTCGCGCTTTTTCTTGTGCGTCCTTTTCCTTTATTTAGGACTTTTCTGGATTTCTTGTGCTTCCATATTTTTCTTGGCGTGCCTTTTTCTTTCGTTTCACTTTTGCCTTGGCCTTTATCTTCTACTTTAGCTATTTTAGATTTTTCACCTTGTTCATCTAATGGTTAACATATGGCATAGATTATGACAAGACATTTAGTCTAGTTGCTAGGATGGAAACTGTTAGGTGTGTGATTGCCTTAGCAGCAGCCAAAGGTTGGAGTTTGCAGCAAATGGATGTTAAGAATGCCTTCTTGCATGGTGAATTGCAAGAAGAAGTCTATATGGAGTAGCCAACAGGTTATGAGGATTTAGAGCATCCCACATACATGTGCAGGTTAAAGAAGGCACTCTATGGGTTGAAGCAAGTACCTAGAGCATGGTCTAACAAGATTGGAGAGTATCTTGTCAATATTGGATTTTGTATTTTTGATGTTGATCACTCATTTTATGTGAGAAAGGGAGATGCAGGTTTGGTCATCATAGTCATCTATGTGGATGGCTTGATTATTACAGGTGAGAGTGACAATGGGATTGTTGAAGTTAAGGACTTCTTGAAGAAGAAGTTTGAGATGAAAGATTTGGGTGAGCTGAGATACTTTCTTGGCATAGAGAAAAAGCTTGAATTCTTCTTCTGTATCTAAATCATTTTTAAATCCCGGATCTTATTAAACCCCAATCTATTTCCCCTTCCTGAACTTTGAATCCCATACTCCTCTTCTGCACAAAGCCCCAGTGGTAGACCTTCAGCCCTTAACACGAGACATCGTTCTACATGTAAAGTGCATTACAAAATTAGATTTCAATCTATATTTAGCACTCATGACCCCTCCCCTCGCTATCATTTAACATTATGCTTGTGGTGGTAGCTGTAGAGAATGTTTCATGTCATTTTCTTGTCTGAAAAGCAATAAATCACACACTATAATATGGAAATAGGGCTAAGCTTGGGGATGAGATAGAAGACCCTACTATGTTCAGGAGGATAGTAGGGAGTTTGATTTACATGACTATCACAAGGCCAAACTTGAGCTATGTTGTTGGCCTTGTCAGTTAGTTTATGGAGATGCCTAGAAAGCCTCATTTGGATGCAGTTAGACGTATATTGAGGTACGTGAAGTCCACTTTACATTATGGGATTTTTTATGAGGCAGGTAAGGATGTACATGTCTGTGGATACACAAATGCAGATTGTATTGGAAGCATGTCAGACAGAAGATCTGCAAGTGGATTCATGTTTTCCCTTGGTAGTGCAACAGTTACATGGAGCAGCAAAAAGAAACCTACAGTTGATTTATCGAGTACAGAGGCTGAGTATAGAGGTGCTGCTATGGCAGCATGTGAGGTGGTATGGCTACAAAAGTTATTAGGTGATTTAGACGTGCAGGGAGATGGTCCGGTTATCATTCATTGTGACAACATGAGTAGCATACAGCTAGCTAGAAATCCAATGTTCCATGCTAGGACACCTCCTACATACTATTGGAAGAGTCATAATTACCATGTTGCCTTCCTCTTGCTCTTTGATAATTCTACTTCTTATAGCAATCTTTAGCTACATGCCCATATTTGCCACAATAATGACAATCCTTATTTGCATTTGATTGCTTTGATGGATTCCCAAGAGGATGCTACTAAAGGCCATAATGCAACATCTGACAATAGGGACCGCCGCCCTCAGATGCATCTATGTGATGAGTCTAGGCTTGAAGCTCTGTCTAATTTGGATTGTATCATTGACATATGTAATGGTCCAATTAGAGAAGAGTTGAATGATCATAAATCCATGATTCTCCCTATAGGAGGAGTTACTAGAAAGTTGGGACAAGCGATCCGTTTGAATGACGACCAAGGGGATGAGATATATCAACCTAATGATGTCATTCATTCAACTCATAGTACCCAAGAAGAGATGGCCATTATTACTGAGATATCAGTAGAAAGGCTTGGGCCAATGGATCTACAAAGAGCGTAGATCAAGATTTTAGCTGACTCGCATGAGTAGCATGAGGCTAGTCCTCCTATTTTATGCTATCATTGGTATCCTTATTAGTTTGATAGGATGTGCTGTATATGCCAAGGAGATCACTACAAGATATAGACCTTATAGCGACGTTTAAAGCGACGAAAATACAAACAACAAAATTTGCCCCCGTCGTCGCAAAAAGCATCGTTATTGACGACGCCATAGAATCGTCGCTATAACCGTCGCTATATGCGTCGCTATATGCGTCGCAAATGCGACGCATATAGCGATGCATATAGCGACGGTTACAGAGAATTTGCGACGCTGATAGCGACGGCAATAGTGACGCGTGCAGTAAATTTGCGACGCAAATAGCGACGGTAACAGAGAAATTTTTTTTTTGTGGCAGGGCAGCAAGCTGCCCTGCCACATATAGCACTGTGTGCTGTATGAGAGCCATACAAAATAGTTTCTGCACTGCTTCATACAAAGCGTTTGCAAACAAAAAGAATGTATACTGAAATCATAAAACTGATGGATGAAATAAATACATGATATCGCATAAAATGCGATTGGTACAATCATAAAACAATATCACTAATACATAGAAAATGTCTACATAGATCGGGCGACTAAAAACTAAAGGTATGTGAGCTCTAAGGATCCAAGGGCGAGCTACAAATCGTCGTCCCCCGAAAGCTCTTCCCGCTGTAAAGGAGCATCAAACGGATTTTGCAGAAAAAGAAACAACATGTCAATCCACCATACAATAATGCATTCAAATATCTCATGGTAACTACGGACAAGAAAGATGAGTGACTTACTGGGCCGCCGCGTCTATACAATCGGTCGATCAATGATCTGAGACCGTGCCTCTCCGCATATCGAGTCTCAAGGCCTTGCAGATCGCGATTTGTAATGGAGTGCTGCAAAGAAAACAAAATGCTAACTGTTAGAAACATGATTGTCAGTACAAAGAATATCTCAAAAAAACAAATAAGCAAAACAAAAGAGAATCTTACAAAGTCCTCCAAATATGTCCTGTGGCCGCCACTCCCAAGATGATGTACCGATCCGGCCTCGATTCGTGCCCTCGCCGCCTCCCGCTACTGACTCCAACGTCCTGGCGAATTTGTAGCCTCCTCCCTCAGTCGGTGCTAGTCTTCTGCATCTAACCACTCGGGCTTTGGAGCCCCACTCTTGATTGCCTTGCGTGCGTCGGATCGTCTATGTGACATGTATGCACGCATGCAATCCATCATCCAGCCCGTAGAGAATCTATCCACTGCGGCTGGCACCGGGAACTCCTCGTGCAAGGACGCTACTATGTACTCCTTGCTCCCCTCCGGTATGTTCCTCCAATGATCCAGGACGTTGTGCCGAAAAACTTGTTGGCACAACTCCCTCATGCGAGCCATCACCCTCCTCCCCTCATCATTCATGATGATGGCTCCTGACCTGCCATCCACTAGGTATCCATAATCCCTAGGAGTGTGCCTTGTATGGGCCCTCTCCCATCTCCGTCCACGCTCCTGGGCATATCCAGGAGACCCCTGAACATCCGGTGTACCGACGGGGGTACCCTCTCCCGGAGTGCCACACAAAGGGGTGCCGCCAGAGGGTGTGCCACCAAAAGGAGTGCCACCAGAGGGGGTGCCACCAAAAGGAGTGCCACCAAAAGGCGTGACATCTGCCGACGGCTGCGCAAAAGCCGGAGTAACTGGAGTGGACGTCCCCACAGGTGTGACAAATCCTGGCGGTGACCGAGCTCTAGCTGAACGACGAGACGGAGACACCGCGTCCGTGTCTCCACAACAGCACCCCCCTGATCCTCCTGCAGTCACAGTCCCTCCCTCTGGCCCAAGTCGCGAGCGTCGAGATCGTCTACTCGAAGCTGAAGCATCTGATCGCGCCGAAGCTGATCTAGCAGAGCGCCCTGACGAAGAACGAGACAGCTCCTGATCTGCTATCTCTCTGAATCTCGCGAGCTGATCTGGAGACATACGTGCCATCATCTCCTGAAACTCCTCATCGCTCATCCCTCGACTCATCCTGAAAATGTCGATACCTGCACAGATAAAAAATAATGTTAGAATAATCAATTTAAACTATACAAAGCACATTAATAAAATCATTTTTGAAAAATCCCTCTTAAAATGCATATCTTATCTACCTTTATGGAAGATCTAAACAACGAATTGAGTAATACAATTCTCCAAGAATGAAGTATTCTATGGTCCCATGTTAATCTCCTGACACAACTCTGCATACACTAGAAGGTCGATAGACATGTCACCACAAAACAATGAGTCTGTCTCGTTCTCAAAAAATTCTACGACTTCTGTATTTCCATCATTATTAGCCGATGCAGGCTCCAAGCTTGCGGTGGCCTCCACCCCTTGTAATTTTGATCCCTCTATTTGCATATTTTCTTCATCTATGCCTGGAACATCGCTTTGATCGTATACTCTCGCACCTCGAGGAGTTGAAGGTATAACATACCACCATCGAGGTTGTCGGGGATTTGGATAGAAGATTACCTGTTCACAAACACTTACAAACCGTCTTCAAACCATTGTGGCATAAACCATGTCGTATTACAATTAGCAAGCAAATGCCTAGTTGCACCTGTTCACAATGGGCCGGCAACACAAAGGTGTCGCGCAAATCCATCCATTTTTTTTCGGAATCTATTTCGAGAAATCCAGATGGACCTCGTCAAACTGTTGCGCCAGCTCCTCCAAGTACCACTTTGAACCACTGCACGTCGAATATTATCATGGAGAAGCTATGGTAATCCACCGTAATAATACTTTGCAAATTCCCAAAATACTCCATCTCATCCACAACCGTGTTCGGATCCGTTGCTCGTCGCCGGCTCTCTTGCTCAAACCTTGCCATGACACCACAGTCCATTGTGGAGCGCATTTTGTCAATACGCTCCACCCGAAAATGCCGTCCGCGCGACCACGTTGCACTATATATTTTGTACTGCACATTGAAACACTCAAATTAGATGTAGCAAGCAAATTTAGATACGACACATTCTAAACCCCTCATTACCTTTGGACTACATCCCCTCGAGAACTCCCACTCCTCCATTGAGACCTCTGTCCCTTCGCTGGATGCTGCGGTCAAGGCTCCATGCAACCATCGTGTTGACATAAACCGCGGCATCTCCTCCATGCCTTCGGGATATCGAATCGGTCGGTGATGCGTACTGCGTCGGAATTCAGCTCGTGCTTCCTCTCGATCTTACCTTGCAATCCGGTACTTGGCGAGCCACGTCTCCATGGAGGCATGGTGCAACATACAAAAGCGATTCACCTTCTCTTCCATTGAGGCATCCATTCTTTTTTCTACCCCATTTCCAACCACCACATCTCCAGTCAGCCTGTCATCGTCCTTCAGCGTCCATAGCATTTCATTGTCTGGTTCCACCGTTGGTAGCCATTGTGAGATATGCACTAACGCCTCTGACACCAACCAACCTTCCGCCATGCTACCTTCCGGACGAGCTCGTTGTCGCACAAAGCCTTTCAGGGTTTTCATGAAGCGCTCCAGGAAGTCCATATTTTTTACTTTGTAGCGGCCCGGGACGAGCAAGCTAAGGATGAGATGTCCTTTCTTCGTAGAAAGCCATGGAGGAATGTTGTAGTTGACAAGCACTATAGGCCACACACTGTAAGAAGTCGAGCGCAGACCGAATGGGTTCACACCATCCATGGCGAGACCGAGCCGAAGATTCCTTGGCTCTTGCGCAAAGCCTGGGAAGGTAGAGTCAATGTGGCTCCATGCACGCGAATCTGCTGATATTCGTTGAACTCCATCCGTGGACCTATTCTGCACATGCCACGTTGTCAAGCTTGCCATGGCAGACGTGCGAAACATGTGGTTTATGCGGGGGATGAGCGGAAAGTGTCTGAGGACTTTTTGAGGGATGGTTTGCCCTTGCAAGTCCTGTCGATACCTGTGAGCACCACACTTTGGGCATGTCTCCATAGTCTCGTATTCATCTCGAAACAATATGCAGTCGTTGATACATGCATGGATGTTATTGTAGTCCATGCCAAGCTTCCGTAAAACATGTCGCGCATCATCACGAGACTCAGGCATGGTGTTTGCAGGTGGCAATATATGATATTTCAATAACCTGAAAAAATCATAAAACACCTTGAAAAATCTATCCATGTTTGTAATAATATTGTTTAAAAAAAAAACAATGAAGTCTGTGTGCAAGGTACCTGAATAACTCAGTCACACTCGTATCGCTCCAACCGTATTTTGCTTGCACACTTAAGAGTGCAAGCAATGTCTTCAACCGAGATACTCGGCACCCATCATATAATGGTATGGATGCTTCCTCTCTGAGCGGGTCAGATGTCTCAACATCCATGGGAATCAATGCATCGATCATTGCCTCCATCTCAGGCTCCAAGATTGTAGGCAAGTCGGGAAGGTTGTCTGTCTCCTCTGGCATTGACGGTATAGATGGGCCTTGCGAGTGGTCGATTGGCTCCTGCAATCCATCCATCGCACGTCCACGAACTCTTCTAATTGGCCGCAAAGGGTGCACTCCCCCTTGGGTCGAGACATCACCCCCCTGGATACAAAATTTACCAACAAGACCCAATCTTATTGTGTATGGTTTTCAATTAGCTTGAGAGTACAATGCATGAAAAATGCTAACTTCAAATTACCGTTTGCTGAAAGTCTGCAATCGCCTGATCAATGATCTCAGATTGAAACTCGCCAAATCGTCGTACGTGTTCTATAGACAATCGGCGTTTTCGTCTAATTGTCAACTTGCATTGAGAGCAAGGACATGGGACATGCTGATTAAGATACGACTCGCGGTCTTGAACAATAGGACCTTCTTCGTTTGCCATCTTATCTACATTACAGCAAACAAGGCTTAAATGGATAGCTTTATGGAGATGTACGTCAAGTTGCAAGTTGACCATAAACCTTGCATTGTATATAGTAGTCGAGAGATTTTCCGATGTTATATCTCGGCTTTGTATCATGCTCAACGATTTGTTTGTCCCGGTAGATAATTTTTTGTTATATCTCGGCTTTGAGTATAAGTAATCCATTTTAAAATTAATGCGCGCCATCTATGAAATTTTATAACTATAGTAATAAAATTTATTTCAATCAATTCTACTCATAGTCATAAGACCTGAGAGAAATTATCCTATACTCAATTTAAGGGTTTCTTTTTCTATAACAATAATTTTGGGTTCATTTTGATGAAGTACGTGGCCGTATGCAAAGCACATTGCATACCATTATCAATACGTATATTATCTTAAATTTCCTTCCCTTCCCTCTCCCTCTCTTTCTCTCCCTCTCCCTCTCTTCCTCTCTTTCTCTCACCCTCTCCCTCTCCCTCTCGTTCTCTTTCTCTCCCTCTCTCATTTCCTCCCTCCCCCTCCCTCTCCCTCTCCCTCCCTCTTTCTCCCTCTCCCTCTCCCTCGCTCCCTCTCCCTCCCCCTCCCTCTTTCTCTCCCTCTCTCATTTCCTTCCCCTCCCCCTCCCTCTCCCTCTTCCTCTCCCTCTCCCTCTCTTTCTCTTTTTCTCCCTCTCCCTCTCTATCTCTCTTTCTCTCTCATTTCCTAAACAAGCAAAAAATAAAGTGATTTAAACATCCTCCAAGCAAAAGGGAGAGGGAGAGATACAATGCACTCTCCCTCTCTTTCTCTTTCTATCCCTCTCTCATTTCCTTTCCCTTCCTCTCCCTCTCACTCTCTTTCTCTCTCATTTCCTCTCCTAAACAAGCAAAAAATAAAGTGATTCAAACATTAAACAAGCAAAAGGGAGAGGGAGGGAGAGAGAGAATGCACTCTCCCTCCTTCTCTCTCTCTTTCTCTTTCTCTCCCTCTCCTATTTCCTCCCCCTCCCTCTCCCTCTCCCTCTATTTCTCTTTCTCTTTCTTTCCCTCTCCCTCTCCCTCTCCCTCTCCCTCTCCCTCTCCCTCTCCCTCTCTTTCTCTCTTACTCTCTCGTTTCCTCTCCTAAACAAGCAAAGAAGAAAGTAATTTAAACATTAAACAAGCAAAAGGGAGAGAGAGAGAGAATGCACTCTCCCTCTCTTTCTCTCCCTCTCCCTCTCTTTCTCTCCCTCTCTCTCCCTCTCCCTCTCCTTCTCTTTCATTTCCTCTCCTAAACAAACAAAAGAGAACGATTTAAACCTTCAACAAGTAAAAGAAAGAGAGAGGGAGACTCACCAATGAGATATGGCGAGCGTGGGTGGCTTCTCTTTGCAACGAGGGCTCCTCCTCTCCTTCACGAACAACGACGGTGGCGGTGGCGGCGGCGGCGGCGGCGGCGGCAAGTCTCTTCCTCCTCTTCTCTCACAAAGCCTTGGCTCTCTCCCTCGCTCTCTCCCTCGCTCTCGCTCTCAAAAGGCGAAGAAAACAAAATGAAAACGGCGCTCTGGTTTCGGCCGCGCTTTTTTTCCCTGCGGCGTCGCAATTGGCGTCGCTATATGCGTCGCTATTTGCGTCGCATTTGCGACGCAAATAGCGACGCATATAGCGACGCCAATTGCGACGCATATAGCAACGCCTATAGCGACGCCGACATCCGCCGTCGCTAATCGGCGTCGCTATTGCCCCATTCCCTTGTAGTGGATCATATATTGTGTGGATTAGAATGAACTATCCATTTTAGGCCAAGAGGGCCAGCTGGTTTGCAGTGAAATGTGCTATTTCTTTAGGCCAAGAGAGCCATTTGTCTGTTTGGTGTAGGTACGGTTAATGGGTTTTTTTGTAGTGATTGCATCATACAGGTTACCAAAGTTGCTGGAGGGAGCCTTTGTTGCGTGAAGGAGCTTCTTGTGGCCATTCCACGTGGTTTCGTCCCCTTTTCGAGTCTTTTCCCTTAAGCAATTAATGATATATGTGTGTGTAAGGGTTACTTTCTTTTGTTTGGTGGGGATCGGCAATCGAGGTATGAAGTCCCAGGATTAGGCTCTCTATGTCTGGGGGAGGTCTGAGTAGTCATTGCCTCCTTCAAGGCATTGTCAGGCATTGTAAGACCTATTTTATATGGGAATTCGAGTGACCTTGTTTTGCTGACATGCTAGGCGGCTGTTCTGGGAGTTCCAGTTAGTTGTGAGGCAGTTAGAGAAGCCTACTAAACTAATGATGCAAAGAGACAAAACCCTAAATATCTGAAAGACAATATAAAAATATATATAGTTGTGTAAAAAGAGGTTCTAACCCCTATAAAAATAGAAATGGAAAGAAAGGAAAATCTTTGAGCTATTGTTTATCGCCTTGCAAAGGCTTGGTAGGTGCTTGGGGACGAGACAAGACCCAGGGGAGCTGATGCCTTGTCTTCCTAGGGGTGGCTTCTAGCAGAAAAATAAGAATAAAAGAAGGTTGGAGCAAAAATCAAAGTGAGCATTAGAAAAGGATTAAGTGTCGCCTTGCATGGGTTTGGTAGGTTCTTGGGGATACCGAGACAGGACCTAAGGCCGATGCCTTGCTCTCCTTGGGTCACTACGCTCAGCTCCCTCCATTTTACACGCCCAAGTATGGAAAATAAGAGGCTAAAGACCCAATGTGCTAAAGGAAAATACTTGTTGATCAGGCTATAGGAATCCTCACCTAGTAGGAGCTCCTAGTTGAGTTGTCCTTAGTTTGGTAGGTAGTTCAGACCACCACTAAGGATGACCTCTTTGATGGTTCTTTTTAGCTTGACTGTGTTGGCACAGTTGGTTAGTGACTAGCTTTCGACTTTTTGTCAGATTATGCTAGGCCTACTCCTCGTGGATTTCATGCCTTGGTTTTGATAAGGGGGTAGGGTGAGAGCTATGATGTGTTTTGTTGTGTATTTTCTATATTAGCTTGATGCTCTTTATGGTTGTGTTTATGTGCAGATTAGTTCATGGGATTCGACGGGCTGAGTCACCCTATCCCGTGGTTGCCAATGAGAGTTGGGTTTAGGACTTGATTTGGACCCATTCTTGAAGCAATGGAGCTCGATTTCGGAGCTAATTTTCATGAAAAATCAAACTGTGGTAGATGGCAAAGCTAGAGTTTTCCTAGATGCATTTCAACGCCAGGAATCCAATGCAAGTCTCGGTTTGTCAATCGGAGGTCGTTCGACCCCCCATTTAATCTCCGCAAGGGTTGGCGTTGTAAAGTAGCTACTAGATCTAGGAGCCAAAGAGTGTATGACATGGCCCAACTTTATAGATTTCGATGTCACAAAGCCAGCTGTCCAATCGGATCACGAATCGAAGTCTATTTACACCCCCAAACAGGCTGATAACCCTTCCATAGTAGTGTGAAAGTTGTTTTTTTTTGAAGTGGACATTTTATAAATGAAATGAAATGAAACTCTAAATGAAGAAAACATGAAAAAACATGTCGTGATACAGGGAGGGGCGTTTTTTGATTGACACCCCATTTTTTAGGGATGTATGTGCCTCTTGGATACTCAATCATGTAGAGAGAGAAGGGAAGATCCTTGATCCTGATACGGCCTAACTTGCCTTGCAAGTGGATTCAATGATATTCATCAGATGCTCGTATTCTCAAATACCCTAAAGGGAGAGGCTAGAAAATGGTACTGGAGCCTCCCAAGGGGGTCTATTAAATCCTTTGAGGAGTTGAGTGATCGATTTTTAGATGAATATGAGAAGAATGTGCCTATGACCCAAGTTTTAGGGCAGTTGATGCAGATTAGGCAAGTGTCCTATCCTTCTATTAAAGAATACACTAGAGCCTTTGATGATATTATGAGGCTTTGGCCAAGAAGAACTACTGCATTGCCATGTGATGTGCTATGTGAGATCTTTTTGAATGGCTTAGAGATTAACATGCAAATCCAAGTGGGACTGTGGAATCCTAAGTCGTTAAGGTAAGCAAAAATGCATGCCATTGGTTATGAGGGGCATATTCAGAGATGTTGGGAAAACTTTTGGAGTTTTTCTCGCTCAGTACAAGTACATCCTAGCTTCTAACCATTTCTACAAGGAGACAACTCACTTGTTGATACCAAGGCAGCCTATGAGAGGAACCTTGGTAGACAAAATCTCCAAGCAGAAAATGGCAATAGTAGGGATAATATACCCCCTAGGGATAAAAAGATTCCAAGCCTAGTAAGTCCCATCAAGGCTTGCAACACTTCCATGAGAGGTAGTTGTGATGGTGGAATTGATAGAACCATTAGGTCTACAAGCTTAGATGAGCGTTCTATGAGTGGTTCTAGTTGTGCTCCTAGTAAGGGTCTTAAGAGACCTTTCCAATTTATTGATGAATCATGCTTTTGAGTAGATGCTATTCCTTTTAGTAAAAGTATGGTTCCTATGGCTAAGCAGTTGTTGCAGAGTGGACAAAGGCAAGTAAAGACATCTCGTGTAGAGAAGATGCGGCATGCCAAAGGTCCATCTGTACTAAATAGAAGCCATAAGGCTATGAGGCCATCTGGTAATGGTGATAAATCCACAGTGAGTCCATTGGACCAACGTGGGCAGATGAGGCAGTCTAAGAATATGAAAAGGAATATGAGATGGGTTTGGAGGCCCAAAACCCCTAAAAATACTATTGGTGTGTCAGATGAAGGGCCAGGAATTTCATGTGGACATGCTTTGATGGATTCCCAAGAGGATACGACTAAAGGCCATGATGCGACATCTGACAATAGGGACAACCACCCTGAGATGCATCTATGTGATGGGTCTAGGCTTGAAGCTCTGTCTAGTTTGGATCGTATCATTGACATATGTAATGGTGCAATTAGAGAAGAGTTGAATGATCATAAATCCATGATTCTCCCTGTAGGAGGAGTTATTGGAAAGTTGGGACAAGCGATCCGTTGTTTGAATGACGACCAAGGGGATGAGATATATCAACCTAATGATGTCATTCATTCAACTCATAGTACCCAATAAGAGATGGAAATTATTACTGAGATATCAGTAGAAAGGCTTGGGCTAGTGGATCTACAAAGAGCGTAGATCAATATTTTAGCTGACTCGCATGAGTAGCATGAGGCTAGTCCTCCTATTTTATGCTATCCTTGGTATCATGATTAGTTTGATATGATGTGCTGTATATGCCAAGGAGATCATATATTGCATGGATTAGAATGAACTATCCATTTTAGGCCAAGGGGGCTAGTTAGTTTGCAGTGTAATGTGCTATTTATTTAGGCCAAGAGGGCCATTTTTCTGTTTGGTGCAGGTATAGTTAATGGGGTTTTGTTGTAGTGATTGCATCATACAGGTTAACGAAGTCGCTGGAGGGAGCCTTTGCTGCGAAGGAGCTTCTTATGGCAATTCCAGGTGGTTTCGTTTCCTTTCCGAGTCTTTTTCCATAAGCAATTAATGATGTATGTGTGTATAAGGGTTACTTTCTTTTGTTTGGTGGGGACCGAAAATCGAGGCATGAAGTCCCAGGATTAGGCTCTGTATGTCTAGGGGAGGCCGAGTATTCATTGCCTCCTGCAAGGCATTGCCAGGCATTGTAAGACCTGTTTTAGATGGGAATTCTAGTGATCCTATCCTATTGACTTGCTAGGCGGTCATTCTAGGAGTTCCTGTTAGTTGTGAGGCAGTTAGGGAAGCCTACTAAAATAATTATGGAAAGAAACAAAGCCCTAAATATCTGAAAGACAATATATAAATATACGGAGGTGTGTAAAAAGGGGTTCTAACCCCTATAAATATAGAAATGGACAGAAAGAAAAATCCTTGAGCTGTTGTTTATCACTTTACGAGGGCTTGGTAAGTTCCTGGGGATGAGTTAGACCCGGGGCCGATGCCTTGTCTTCCTAGGGGTGACATCTAGCTGAAAAATAAAGAATATAAGAAGGTTGGAGTGAAAATAAAAGTGAGCATTAGAAAAGGATTAAGTGTGGCCTTGCGCAGGCTTGGTAGATTCTTGGGTACCGAGATAGGACTTGAGGCTGATACCTTGTTCTCCTTGGGTCACTACGCTCAGCTCCCTCCTTTTTACACGCCCGAGTATGGAAAATAAGATGCTAAAGACCCAATGTGCTAAATGAAAATATTTGCTGATTAGGCTGTAGGAGTCCTCCCCTAGTAGGAGCTCCTAGTTGAGTTGTCCTTAGTTAGGTAGGTAGTTCAGACCACCACTTAGGATGACCTCTTTGATGGTTATTGTTAGCTTGGTTGTGTTGGAGTAGTTGGTTATGACTAGCTTTCGACTTTCTGTCCGATTATGCTAGACCTACTCCTCGTGGATTTCATGTCTTGGTTTTGACAAGGGGGTAGGGTGAGAGCTGTGTTATGTATCTATTTTGTATCAGCTTGATGCTCTTTGTGGTTGTGTTTATGTGCAGAGTTATTCGTGGGATTCAATGGGCTGAGTCGCCCTATCCCGTGGTCGCCAGTGAGTGACAGATGATTTTTGATGCCGAGAAGTGCTTAAAAATAGCCAAAAATTACGAATTTTAGGGGAAAAATAGACTTCGTCGAAGGCGGTGGTGGCAAGTAGTACGATTTTAAGTAGCAATGCCCAAAAAAGGCTTAAAAGACCCACTTGACAACATTTGGTTAATTTTCATAATTATTTGGCATGTGAGATGAGACCTTGGGAGATGCTTGGTAGTGGGGGACTTCAAGACGAATGCCCATAATTTTTCGGATCGTAATTCGGACGCCGAACGCGGAAGAGGGAGTGCCTGGGAGGCGAAAGTCCAAAGGAAGTGTGAATGGGACTTTAAAGATGCCAAAGGTTGTGACCTAAAGGGAGCCCCCCCAAAATTTTCGTGAGAATGGGGGGGGGGGCGTTTTTTCGCTGCCTATGAGAAGGGAAGAAGGCGCCATCAATTTTGGAGGAAAATGAGAGATGGGGGTTGAAAGCAACCCCCCCAACTGATCTTGGGCCTGTGCTACTCTTGATCTTCACCCTCCATTGCTCCAGTCTGCTCCTCAAATGGCTGTCTGGTTCAAGAGATCAGATTTCAGTCTTTCTCTCTCCTCCCTCTCTCCTGCAAGGGGCAATTCTTGCGTGTGAATAAGAATGAAGCCCGGTTGGTGAATGCTCGTCCGGCATGGTACCGGATTGCTTCTATGAAGATGGCAGTGTGGAGGCAGGCTGAGCATCAAACGGGGTCTGGTTTGCAAACCCGCAATAAGTTTCAAAACCCGAAATAATGAAAAATACACGGTAATGACATTTTTACAAAGGAAATGGCTCTTTTTTCACATTTGATGAGATTAGCAATGTTCATATGGGCTGAAAATTGATGGACATGTTTTTTGCTGTTGGTTTTAGTCTTTCATAACAAAAAACTCAAAAAATATACACTTAAATTGTGGGAAATAAATGGGAAAAACCCGAAAAGCATGGTTTTTAGAGTAAAAATGGGGGTTTTGGGCTTAAAATCGGAAAAGCATGAAACAAAACACCAATAAAATCTACATGGTTGATGTTTAAGGACTCAAGAGCCACAACTCTCAAATAATGCTAAATTTCTTCCATTTTTATTGATAATAAATAGGAAAAAATAAGGAAAAATGAAAAAAATGCTCTTTAAAAGGGGAAAAAATAGGGAACAGACGAGAAAAATTATGGAAAATTATGGATGTGCTTCTAAGTGTATAATGAGGATAAAGCATGAGAGTTTGCCTCAAGTTATTCCCATTTATATATTTTTGTGAGTATTTATTGCTTATTTTGTGCGAAATACACAAAATCACCCCTTTACCTATGCAACGAAGCAAAACTCTAAACGGTAGGGAGAGAGGAGCATTTGAGCATTGAAATATGATATAAATCTGATGTATTTGCTGCATTATTCATATAAGATGATGTTAAGTTGAATAAAGGAAAGTACAGCACGAGTGTAAGGCTCGATGTCTTCTCTCGTTACAGCAAATAGGCGTTAGTGTATGGAAACATGAAAAGAATGGATTTGCACAATGTACGAGGCTGTTTTCCAATTGTTTGAGCACTTAATCATATACACATTTGCATTAAGCATCATTAAAAGGTATCAATTACAAGCTCCTAGATGCATATCACTTGGTTTCTTTAGGACTTGACCCACGTAGAGAGAGTGAGCAACCCGACTGTAGGTTTAGACGGTGGGTCAAAAGGGGACGGATAAGTGAGGATAAGTGCATTCTTGGAATGTTAAATATATTGCTACTAAGAGGGGAGCTTGTTTTGAATGTGTTTAAGTGTGGAAGCAGCGCATTGAGGGGCCAATCCCCAAGATGTAGGAGAGCTGCAGTAGGGCCACGGCAATCAGCCCGATGGGTTCCCTTGTGTGTGTAATGTGTGGCATTTAATACCGATATATGTATAATCTCCCTCTGAGGAGACGAGAAAGGGAACATCCATTGGATTACAGACTATAAACGTATAGTGATTAGTGTTTAGGATAGTGTATCCCTCGACAGACGCTCCTGGCCCGCGAGGCCGTGAAGTGGGGTTGTCTGCGATTTACATGACTATCACAAGGTCAAAATTGAGCTATGCTGCTATTGGCCTTGTCAGTCAGTCTCTACATATGCCTAGAAAGCCTCATTTGGATGCAATTAGACGTATATTGAGGTACATGAAGTCCACTTTACATTATGGGCTTTTTTATGAGGCATGTAAGGATGTACAGGCCTTTGGATACACAGATGCAGATTGGGCTGGTAGCATGTCAGACAGAAGATCTACAAGTGGATTCATGTTTTCCCTTGGTAGGGCAACAGTTACATGGAGCAACAAAAAGCAACATACAGCTGCTTTATCGAGTACAGAGGCTGAGTATAGAGGTGCTGCTATGGCAGCATGTGAGGTGGTATGGCTGCAAAAGTTATTAGGTGATTTAGATGTGCAGGGAGATGGTTCAGTTGTCATTCATTGTGACAACATGAACATCATACAGCTAGTTAGGAATCTAGTATTCCATGCTAGGACAAAACACATTGAGATGCACTACCACTTTGTGAGAGAGAAGGTACTTGCAGGAGATATTGACTTGGTATATGTCAGCACACAGGATCATATAGTTGACATTTTCACAAAGGCATTGGGTGCAAAGAAGATTCGAAAGTTGTGAAGCTTACTTGGAGTTGTTGAGATAGAATTGAGCTTGAGAGGGGGTGTTGAGATGGAAAGCTCAACATGTGCGGACATTGATGATGGACCGCCTGGCTAGATGAGTCCGCACGTCTACACTTAGTATATTGGTGGTCATTATGGCACTCACATGGCCACGAACCTATCACTTATTATATTTAGTTTGTTACACCTACCTACTGCTAGCAAAGATATAGCGCCAGTCGATTAGTGTAGTCGATTATGCACTGTTTGACTTAGAAGGCCACTTTCCTTTATGTTGTATCTTATCTATACTTTGTGTACATTGTATAGTGTGTGAAAGAAGAAGAAGAAACCAGCAATAAAACGTTTTGGCCTCCATCTCTCTTCTTGTGTTCTTGAGTGAGCTTCCTCTTGTGTATACAGTGTGTGTTTGGTGCAGCAGCTCAAGCACATCCCCCCATCACGCGATTCTTGACACCTCCTACATACTACTGGAAGAGTCATAATTACCATGTTGCCTTCCTCTTTCTCTTTGATAGTTCTACTTCTTGTAGCAATCTTTAGCTACATGCCCATATTTGCCACAATAATGACAATCCTTATTTGCATTTGAATATTGCTGTCCATGACTCATTTGGGACTTCTTCCAAGTGCCTCTTCCTCTAGATGGTAACCCTCTCTTCCATGAGCATTAGAGGCACCTCTATTTTCTTGAGGTTTCCTATTTTTCCATCCAGTACCTTGCTATCCACATACTGCATATGCATTTCCAGCCCTCTTCCTCTAAAGTTTTACCTTCCTCTTCCACCTCTACCCCTTTGATTTGAGTAAAAGACATTGTCCCTGCTATTCTTAGACCCACTAGAACTTGTATTGAGTCCAAGATTCACTTCTTCATGTAAAAGAAGTGCCACAAGTTCATCAAAGTGAGGCTGATCTTGACGCATTGATATGGAAACGTCAAACTGCTTATACTCCTCTCCAAGACCGTGGAGGGTAGTGGCCACCAAATCATCATCCTTAACTTTAGCTCCAATTGAGCCTAGTTGCTCTACAATGGTTCTTATCTCACTTACATAGTCTTCAATAGACCTTCCATTCCTGGATATATTACTGAATTTTTGCTTCAATTGTGTCTTTCTTGCATGAGTGACATGGCCATAATTCTTCATCAACCAGTCCCAAGTAGCTTTTGGTGAAGTACAATTTGCAATTTGCACAGCTTTTGTGTCTGACACATAAGGACAGCCAATGCAAGAACTTGCTAGCCTTTTCCAGCCATGTCTTATGTGCCTTTAATTGATCCTGTGTTGAGGTCTATCCTCCAGTAGCTTGGGCTCATCTTCAAGACCTGTGACTAGATCCCAATAGACTCTTCTAATTAAGAAGTTTGACATCCTGAACTTCCATAAAACAAAGTTGTTGTAGTCTAGCTTCTCACCTACTATCTGGGTGATAGTATCCTTCTCTCCTGTGTTTGCCATTCCTAAGTCTTTAGCTTTGCAAAAACAAGATTTGATGTATAGAGTCAATTATCCCAAAATGCTAGTAGGAAATGCACTTTAATGACCTGTAGTGCAACCAATTTTTATTGAAAAAAATTGCAGCTACAATAACCACTATTGCATTCTCAACCAATACATGTACTTTGTTCCCATTCAACCCTAGTTACAATGCCTCCAACACACTTGGATTCCAATCTGATGTGGTGACTTCAAGCCTTGCAAAGAAGCTACTAGCTCTCTTTTTGCAGCTTGCAAGAAGGAGGACAATACCTATGCAGCAGCCTTGTGTGCTGCCATCCTTAAAACCCATCCTTAAAACAGGTGGATCTTGTATTGTCACCTGTCAAAAAAAAAAGTTTTCCCTTGCAAACATTTTGCCTACAATTGTGGGAAGACTGGCCTCAGCAGTAGTAGTCAATGTGGCGATCCGTTTAGTTAACTGCCTCATGTACAAATAGGAAACTATCATGAATTTTCATCACATTGGAGTGCTTGACCTAGTTCTCACTCAATAAGTTTCCTTTTTCTACTTTGTTCATGCTTTTCTAATCCTTTTGTGCTTTTTTCTCCCTCTCATCCAGCTCTTGCATCTTTTTCAGACTTCAGATTCATGAAATAACTTGTGGGTCCGAAAAAAAAAAGTTGCAAGTAGGAAGTGAAACCCTAAGAATAAGGTGGGACCTTAAAAGAGAAACCCTAGAATTAGGTGGGGTTGCTTCCTATGCTAAAAATACTTGCTGATGTTTCCTTTTTTTAAATTTATGCATGTATTGATGGTTGCACAAGAAAGATTAATTGTGCTTATAACAGTTAGATCTGATTGTAAATATATAATGAGGATAATAAGAGGAAAGATCACACTATGTCTCCTCCATGGCTAGACACAGAACCCTACTCCAAGGGCCATCCCATCTCTCTTGGATTGCCACTCTTGAGCTTGGAATGAAGAACTCCAATGGTAGGATTTCCTCAGTCCCATAGGCCAATTTAAATAGCGTTTTCCCTATTACCATATTATAAGCTATCCTATAGGCCCATAGTGTTGTCATTAGCTTATTGTCCCAATCAATGCAGAATGAGGTGGAGACTGCCTTAGTCAGGACATTTACTAGGATCTTATTTGTGGATTTTGCCTAACCATTAGCTTGAGGGTAGTATGGTGAGGATTTCCTATGGATGATCAAGAAGGTGGATAGCAAATGGACAATCACTTCATGAATGAAGTGTGTGCCTTGATCACTAACTAGTTCAATGGGGTAGCCAAATCATGAGATCACCTTCTTCCAAAGGAACTTATTCATAGTCCTAACATCATTCTTCCTAGTGGCCCAATCTTCTATGCATTTCATGAGATAATCCATCACTACAATTATATACATTACCTATTAGTACTATGACGTAGGGGGGCTAATCGGTCCAACGAAGTCGATTTTCCAATTTTCAAAGGGTTTTCATGCTATTATTGGGGTCAAGTCCATCTTGTCCTTACATATGGGGACTGCGTGAACCTCACACGAATCAGGATGGGATCCTAGAGTCCCCGGTACTAGTGAATGAACAGAAATCTTGGAGGAATTGCTTTCTTCTGCAAAGATAGAAGGGATTTTCCAATGAATGGAAGTTTTATCTTCTGCATAGGCAGAAGGGGAAAAGCATTGTAAATAACTTTTGTGAAATAATAAAGAAATATGTTTTACCAGAAGATTGTTTTTCTCTGTCTTTGTGTTGTGTCGTAAAATTACGCAAAGGAACCTATGATAACAGGTTAATTAACGAAGCTGCTTTTATATGTCATAACTTAATGTGATAGGTAATTAGAAAACTAAAGAAAACCATTTGTGGGAAGCGGGTGGGCGAGATCCCTGATGGTACAGATGGGTGGTCTCGGTAACTGGGAGCTTCTTTCAAGAGATTGAATGAAATGTTAATTAGGAGAAATTAGGTAGAGTCGAGCATTGAATTACCTAGGGTCGGGTCTTAAAACCTTGATCAATAATTATCTTAAGGAAAAGGTGCAGCAGCTGTGCCAGAACTCTGTTAAGGTTCCCTGAATCCTAACTAGTTGCTGGAAAAAAGTGTTGCACTCCATGAACCAAGGGTAACTATGATCACTCCAATAGGACAATAAGTCCTTGTGGGACACCTCCGATGGAGCTAGCTGATGCATCAAGACCTCAGTTGTCAAATTAGGACCCGATCTTGCAGGTTGATCCTTGTGGGGATCACCGGTACCTTCCATTATGGGGTGGAATCTGGGAAACCTAGATGATAGACCCTGTGCATTCTCGTGAGTACTGGGTGAAGCCATTTAGGATAGTTCCCCGATGGACCACTAAAACGTGCTACTAGGGAACTGTTAGGTAGGCACGTGACACCTTGGTCATCATGCAAGAAGCTAAGGGTAGTGGTAGATAAGCTAGAGAAAGGGAGCTCGATTACAAGAGGTGGGTACCCAAATCACATTATTATAATATATTTACAAGAAGGATAAAATAGAAAGTTGATGTGATAAAGGTGAAAGAGAGAAGAAATTTGCCTACAGCCAGTAGTTTGCGCCTTTGTAACTTCAAATTGGTGAAGAATAGGAAAAAAGTTTCTTCTATAACTTTGTAGACCAGGTCAAAACCGGTTGGGTTTGTATTTTTCTTGAAATTAAATTTCCCCTAAGATTTATTAAAATTATTAAAAAATACTTCCAAAAGCTGCTTTGATTTTAATTCCTTTTATACATATAAGCATGTGATAGAGGGGGTCTATGCTTGTAAGCTTTTGTGTAGGATCCAAATGACACCATGATGTGGACATTGACTTGTGTACAAGGGTGAGGTGTCCTCTAATGATTGTGATAGATTCCAAATCTTAGTGATCCAGGTGGAACCCAAGTGTAGTTGGAGACTATTCCTTTGAAAAAATTTATGCACTCACTCAACCCCTAGGTGTAATCCATTTCCATCTTCACTAAGATAACCCATCCCTTTTACCTTTTACATTGACATCCCTCCTAAGAACTTGTTTCTCCACTTGTTAGAGTTATCATAACCAAGAAGCAATGTAGCATACCTAGTGCTTGACGAGTAAATTCAAAGTGATAAGATGTAGGATTTAAGCTATGCGTAAGGCTCTTGATAGGGATTTTGGCCAAATTTTGTGGTAGAAATCCGATTTATAAAAAACCCAGATCACTTCAGAAGTGCTGGAGATATCAAGGATGTTGGTTGCAACACCTCTTTCACAAGTGAATTGCTAAGGACACGTTCCATAAGGGGCGTCATCACGGCCATATGCTGTGATTGCTATGATTCCTAATTGGAAGTAGTAGTGGCCAGTTTAGAGTGGAATGGCCACTATTGGTAGACTAAGATATCAAGTCCTTAAGTAGATCAGAATTGCTCATGTCTTTTTGTTTGTACTTTCTGCATTCATTTGTGCAAATCGAGCATCAGTTGAGCTAGTCACTATGGATTGCACAAGCATATCCTTAGGCTGAGAGCTAAGGGTGGTGTCATGTCCTGGATCTTGGACATTTGAAAGCTCAGATAGAGATAGAGATTGGGATTGATGAGCTACACTTGACGAGTGTTATTGTGCTTCCTGTGTGCATTTAGGGGAAGAGGGTATAGGAGACTTGGGACTCTTAGGTGGACTTGGCACTAGCTAGAAGACTTTCTCATAGCTATTAGATGATTTTGCCATTTACTTTTTTAGCCTTATCATGAGCAACATTATGCTTGTGGTGCTCATTATCCTCTTGGGACGTCAAAGGCTCCTTGGGCACTAGTGGTCTTTGTACACACCCGACGGTTACATCTAATATTCACTTGTTAAGCACACTAGGATGATGAGGATCTACCTTTCGAATAGTCATGTTTGGTTTCTTGCCTCAAGACTTGGATTTTCATTTAGATTTTCTCATAGGCTTCTTCACTTTTGATATGATCTGTCCTTTAGTGGGCAAAGGTGGTTTAGCAGGGGGTTTTGGTACCCAAATCCATATGTTACCTGCGTAATACCCTTGAGCACATAACAATGCTTTGGATATCCATTGTGGCATTGTGTTGGCTCTCCATCAATACCTTCATCTATAAGGCTTGGGCTTATTTTGTGGTCTTCTACAATATTTGTAAGTCCAAAGCCTATCTTTGGCATTATCTCTTGACATTCTTATTTCAAGCATGGCATCGTCTCACTGGTTCTCTCTATTCAACATGCGCTTGTTAACAAGTCCTTGCTCTTGTTATTAGGATTTCTTCGTATGTCAGCACATTCCTTGTCTTTTCCTTGAGGTTTGATGAGGTCACCCTTGCTAAAGGTTGTGATTATCCTCACACCCAATAGTGTCAAGTGTGTCCTCTATGCTACATACTTAGCCTCACACTTCATCACCCTTTTGAAGGGTCTTCCTAGAAGGGTTTCCTTTTCACAATTAGCACTATTTGGAGAAACATGGAATAGGATAGGCAAGCTTTCCGTTTCAATAGTTATAAGGATTTTACACTTTCCTATAAGTGCTTGTGAGTATCCCCCCGTAAGGACTAAGAGTTGCATTAGTCGGTGTGAGCTTTGGTTGGCCTAGTAGGATCCATGCTTCATAGGTAAAGATATTAAAATAACTTCTTCATCAATGAGAGAATCGACATAGTGCTCTCTTTTTGCAGTGATTTTAACCCTAAGGTAAGTAGGTAGTACTATGTCTTCATATTCTGAGTCTTGGCTTATAAATTCAAGCCTTCTGATATATGCCTTTGAGTCTTCAATTACACAACCAGATGTGGATCCTCCACTGATGTCTTGGGTCGACTGTGCAGTGCCATTCAAGGTGCATGTGTCATTAGGACTATGATGTCTACATTAACATGACCAATGCGTTTATGCCAGATATCAATATCTGCAACTACACCGGTCCCATATGCAAACATTGCTGCACTCAATTCAGATATGTTTGCATCCAACGTAAACATTCTGCCCTTCTTCTTTCCTTTTGCTATCAAGCAACCTTTATTTTTCATATCCTCAACAAAGCATCCATGAGGATTAAATCTGACCTTCAAGCCCTGCTCAACCATTTGACCAACAGAAACCAGATTCTTGGTGATATTCGGGACATGAAATACATCGGATAGGTATTTCTTTTTCCCATCCTGCATAGACAAAGGAATTTTTCCAAGTTGCACAATAGGATGTGCAGTATCATCACCAGTCTCCACAAATCCTGGTTTTTCCATTTTCCTTGCATCCTCCATCCATTCTGCATGACCTGTCATGTGGTTTGATGCACCTGAGTCAACATACCACACATCGTTGCTTTCTTCTGCACTTGTCACAGAATTTTTCATGTGCTACACCATAAACAAATGCTCATTTCTGTCATCACCCTGTCTACTAGAAGATGCATAGTTCCCTTGTTGCAGTTTTCCATTCATGATGTCATTCTGCTTTTTATAGCAGTCTTTAGCCATATGACCCATTTTACCACAGTAGTAGCATTCAACATTACTGTTTGCATTTTGGCCTCTTTGCCATCCACCACGACCTCTTTGGCTCCCCCTGCCTCTAGAGTTACCACGTCCTCCTCCATAGGACTGGTTTTCTTGAGTTTGCTACATATTCTGATTTCTATCACGGCCTCCAGATCGGCCTCCTCTACCTCTGCCTCTACATCTTCCAGCATTTGAGTAGAAGACAGTTTCTTTTGAAGTTTCTCCTAAAGAAGATGCACCACCATTTCTCTGCTCCTCAAAAATTAGAAGAGCAATCAACTCCTCAAAATCAGGAAATCTTTCACGGACGGAAATGGATGTTCGAAACTATGCATAATCCTTTCCTAGACCATTCAAGGTCACAGAAACTAAATCATCATCTTCCACTGGCGACCCAATGGAAGCAAGTGCATCTACAATCTTCTTCACCTTCATGTGGTAGTCATTGATGCTCATATTTTCTCTTTGCACATTATGCAACTCTTGCTTGAGCTGCATTTTCCTGGCTTGAGTATTTGTGCTATACATTTTTGACAAAGTATCCCATGCCTCCTTTGGTGTACTTGCATCCTGAATGTGCATAATCATAGAGTTTGAAATACTGATAGACAGCCAGTACATAACTTTCCTGGCTCTCTCATGCCATGCTTTAAATCCCTGCATTTGCTGTTGATTGGGAACATCAGGAAGAACTGGTTCTTCTTCATTTCCTGCAACAAATTCCCAATATCCTTTTCCCATAAGGAAATTCGTCATTCTAAACTTCCATGCTTGGAAGTTGTTCTTGTCAAGCTTTTCAATGACAATCTGTGAGAGAGAATCAGACGCCATTACAGAACATTGCAAAAAATTATGTCACTGCAAAGAACACAGCTTCAGCCTCACAAAGGCAAATCTGCAAAACTGACGAAAGTGGTATTTGACCACATAGTCACTTCCTAGTGACGATTTTGCATCAACAGGCAACAAGGATGATTCTATAACTCCCAATGTCTCTGCGCACAAGCATACAATGCAATTTCTACAGTAACTTTTCACCGACCTGTAGAACAGTGGCTGCACAGCATAAAACTGGGCCTTTTCCTAAGTGCGTGCAAAAAACTTCCGCCTCCAAAACAGGCCTCGAAATGGCCTCAAATCAAAAAAACAGGGTCGCCAAGGGCTAAAGCCCTTGCCCCCAGCATATACTGCCCTCTTGCTTCACTGCGAAGGGCGTCTCAACCAGAACACCGCGAGCTTCGCTTGCTTTCTTAAGCTCCTTACCACGAACAAGGCTCTGATACCATGTCAAGATTGTGGGAGAGAAGGAAGGAGTCTCACTTGTAGCTTTCTTGCTTGCACAATGGGGGAATACACACAAGGGTAGAGGCTGAAAACAGTTTTCCTCTTCTTAGTTGTGTAAGCCAAAAGAACTCTCATACAAGGAAATAGAAGAACTCTATATATGGGTCTCAAACCAAACTCAACTAACTAAGGTGGCATACTAACTGAGCCACGAACTAGAGTAGATAAGGATAGCTATCATGTAGCTATTATTCATGGGCGGTGTACCAACCGCATCTGCAACTGACACGTCGGTGACATAAATGCACAACGGTCACCCTGGCATATCACGAGTGGAGCTCGATATCTCAACATCAACAAGCCTTCAAGTGTACTTCTCCTCAACATCGACAATTTTTTCCACCCCATTCAACCCTCACTTCATCCATACATTGCTATGAGGAACCAAACCAGTAGTCTTCTAACTACGTACTATCTAAGTATGCATGTGCACTCACATAATATCTACACCACAATCTATACACTGTTTGGGTCCTCAAGTGCAGGACAATACTATTAGCTTGCTTAGAGTTCTCCACATATCTCCCCAACTAATCAAACTATGTCTTACGCACAATACAAATACTAGCACTGATCCCTAGAGGGAGAGACCATATGAGAGGTTTTCAATTTAGGTATTGAAGACTCTGACGAAAGTATCGTCAGCTCTTCAGCAACACACATTGTGCAAGCCCACCAAAGAATATCACACGTAGAATCCCCAAAAACCAACACTTGTGCCAGCCATGAGTGCAACTCCCAATAAAGAATAACCCTATCACCAACTACAATAACCCTATCACCAACCAATCATGCCTGTCTTCAATGCATGCCTAAACCTGCTACCTATACAATGGAGAGTGCCATGGGACTGGCACTTGTCTAGGAGGGGTTAATGTTAACCCTCAAACAAACAAGGTGAAGAATCTGAAAAATCTAAAGCAGAAGAAAAGGCCAAGGAAAAAGTGAAATAGAAGACGAAGGCATGCCAAGAAAAATCCAGAAACACAAGTGAAAAAAAGTCCTACATCAAGGAGAGAGGCTCACAAGAAATTGTGCAAGTCAATACTTTTATAAAAGAGTGCAAGGTGCACATGATTTAATTTAAGAGCGCTAGGCTCTCACCCCACACAAATTATAAAGGTAGCTGGGTGGTAGGAAGGAAGCTAGGAAGATAAGAGGACAATGGAAAAAAGAGCCTAACCATGTCAAAAAGGGGATAAGGAGATGACCACCCAAAAAGGATTTAGGGTTTTGTATATAAAGTTAAAAAGTGAATGAGAAGCTCATTGTTATGTGTAGCCAAAAGTAGCTTGCTTCTTCTTCTTCTTCTTCTTGCTTGTTTGAGCTTGTACTTGAGAGAGAGTGTGTGAGAGTGTGAGGGAGTGAGCATGTGAAGGTGAGGGACTGTGGTGGAGAAGCTTTCCATCTTTTCTTCTCTTCTCTTTCTTGGCAATGGAGCTTGGAGTGTGAAGCTTGAGGATCTCAAGCTCGCTTGAAGCTTGCAGTTGGATTGTGGAGCTACTAGAGTGCTCGGGAGAGGAGGTGATTCGATCGAGCATGGAGGTAAGCTCACTACACTTGTAGAGAGAGAGTGCATGTTGGATATGTGAGAGGTAGCCATTAGTGCCTGGCTTAAAAAGCTTGAAAGAATAAGCGGCCATCCATGGGTCTTGGCATTTGTCACCTCTACATGTAGCTTCCTTGATGTCTTTTGCACGGCTATTAAGGCTTTGTCCTCTTCTGTTGTAGTTTCCTTTTTCTTGCTTGGGATTTTCAACATGATTTTTTTCTTCTCCTCCTGGCTCAATGGAATCGAGCCCTCACCACATTGCTCACTAATGGTCCTTTCACTTGGACCCTTCTATTTCTAGTGTGCTTGGACTTGAGCTCCTTTCTTCCTTGTAGCTCACTTTTCTTTTTCTTTCTATGGCTTGCTAACTTCTTCATCTTCCAAAATTTCACTTTTGGAGACATTGATGGGCTTTGTGTGACTAGGGAGAGATGTTGCTCTTGAATAGGAGATCTCTAGAGAGTCTCCCCTACTTCTTTCTCCCTTTCCACCTCTCCCACAGCTTCTTGGATGATGGCCATCAGCACTCCTCCTCCAAACCCTATCATGGATGCTTTTTGATGAAGTCATTTTTCTATCTGATTTAGTCATGGTGGATGGTGACTCATCTCCTGCAGGTCTTTGGCTTGATGACGATGCATAACAATTCAATAATTTTACAGATGTAACAACTCAAAATCACTTCATTTAGGGCCCTTGTTGCGATGCTTTCAAGCATCAATACTAATATTTGGTCCATGAGTTTGTTGTATCGATGACTAGAAAAAAGGGCATGCACCATCTTTTTTTATAAGAACGGCGGGATCAAGGATGTCTACTAGACTAATCCCATCATTGGTGTGCACCTTTGAACATCTTTAGTATGTTGTAAACATCCCATTTTGATCTCTTTCCTTGTTTGTTTCCCAACCCTAATACCTTCTCCACTATTTTAGGGCTAAGTACAACTTCTATCCTTTTGGTTTAGTCTCCTTGCCTAATAGTTATTGTACCACTATTCTTTCTTGTGTCGAAAATTCTCAGGAACTCAGTGCATCTGCCATGGTTGATTTTTTGGCCAACCTTCTCTACGTATTTGTGGAGATTGCATTGAATGACTATTTGCTTCATTGCACCTTCCCTGGTCACTAGCTCTTCCAAATTACTGATTCTTGCAATATTTTAGTTGGTTTTAGACTTGTATCTCAGTGACCAATTCGTTATTATGCTCTTCGTCTGAGAATGGAAGTTGTCCTGCCATCTCAAGTTCTTGTAATGGTACAATAGCTTACAATTAGCTCATTTGAGAGTACCTTTTGCATAAAAAGTAAAAGATTAAGAACAAACACTATGGAATGGCAGAATGTCCCAAGCATGAATTCCAAGCATGAATTCCATAAATATTTTCCTCAAGTACAAGTTCACTTTATTCATTCTTTTTTTGTTTTTGAAATTTGGTTTGAAGTTTTGAAGTTCAACTCATGTTTTATTTTCCACCTTACCCCCTCCCCCTTGGGAATGATGAAGATCCTTCCTAGGATTGGAGGATGAAGGATTAAGGGTGTTGGCACATGCTTGCTATACTTTATTTCTTCATGATCCAAGCATAGAACTATGGGTTATACTCTAAGTGGATGTGACGATCCATGTTTTGAGGCCTAATACTTATGTGTGTGATGTAGGTCAGGACATCAATTTAGGAAGTCACCAGTGTTCATCCTGCTACTAGCGATATGCAGTTATTCCTCATTCAGTATCCAAACCGAGATGGGCCATAACATGCTCTTCTAAAGGTTTATTGCACATGATGACCAATGCTCTGAACAAGGTAGGAGCCACATAGGTTGGGTTGCACTCAAAGGTTTTGATTGCATGTCTTTGCTCGAAAGGTGCTGGTTATAATTTGGTAGTCCTCTTTCTCCCATTGGAGATGGAAAGCATACTATTTTTACAAAAAGAAAGAGTTAGAGTCAATTAATTGTTTCAGATCCTCTAGTTCTTGGGTTGTTGCAGATACTTTGCTCTTGCTATAGGAGGTTGAGCAACCACTATTTGAGAGCTTTCTCTCGAGAGATCTCATTGTTGGCAATCAAGTCCTTAGCCACCTCAAGAATCTTGATGAACATGAATTCATATTCCTCCCAAGTATATGTAAGGAGCATACATACATTGCTAATGGGTCATCAATAAGGCCTAAATCCAACCATTCATAGCTTTTAGCAAACGTGGTAAAGATGCCACCCAAGCACCTAATGCAAGTGACCAAGTCATCCCGCGTATTCAATCTCTGTTTATAAGAGGGTCTAAGGCCTACAAGAGATTGGGATTTGGTTGGACTGGATAACTTAACTACTAATGCATGCTTCGCGGGTTGTTCAATAGGGTGTCTCTTGACCACTGTGTAATGGGTTGGTCTTGTAGCTTAGTTCATGTGCTGCATTCTGCTTGTGGAGAACTTGGAATAGTAGAAGTGTCAAGTTGAGTTGGTTCAAATTCAACAAGTTGCCATTTTAGTCAATAGATCTATTGAGGCATTATGGGTTTGGCTTCTTTTGGGCCAGTTCAGTTCTCATACATAGCTGGCTTATAGTCTCATGGAGATGGGTTAGAAGGTAGCTGAAGGATGGATTTTAGGCCCCGAAACGTGCCTAAAAATAGGAGAAAAATATGGAAATGCGGGGGAAAATGCTCAACCACGAAGGCGGCAGCTCTCGACCTAGGACGATTTTAAGCGTCAAGTACTTAACGGGCGCCCGTACGACACTCCGAGAATTTTCATAATTTTTCCGTGCGCCTGTGCCAGTCAGTAAAGCTGGAGGCCTGTCCGGGATGTTGAGACGAGCTCACAGAAATTTTCAGACTGACGATCGGAGTCCGTATGCGGAAGATGGACGGAAACCGGCCGGGGTGCCCGAAAAAGGGCCAGAAATGAAAGGGTGGCCACTTGAGGATTGAAGGGGTGCCCTTCAAAGGGGGCACCCCCCCATGTAAAAAAAAAGGAGGGCGGCATGTACTCACGCAGATCAGCGCGAAAAAAACGGCGCCCCCCCCCCCCCCCCCCCCCCCCAAATCATGATCAGACTTGATACACAAGCCATAGATTACATCATGCCTGGCTTCTACCTCCGTCATACGCTCCGCATCGCTTCAATCCGCGCAGGAAATGGTGGCCTGTAGAGGGAGAGAGAAAATCAGTCTTTCTCTCTCCTCCCTCTCTCTCTTCTAAGGGGGAATTCATGTGGGAAGAAGAAGGAAGAAGAAAGAACGATGGAGGCTTGTCCGGCTTGGATCGGATTGCTCCACGGGCTGAGAATGGTGATTTGTGATGTTGCTGGACATGAAGTGCTGCTGATTTTCAAGTTTGCAGCCATGGACACAAAACCCGAAACACGCAAATAAGCGGTAATTTAAAATTTTCAAAGGAAATTTGAGCTTTTATGGCTTTTGATGGATGAAAAGTTGTTCATGTGGGATAAAAACCGTGCATGCTACTGTTTTCTATGAGTTCTTGCTGGTCATAATCAAAAAATCAGAAAAATATGTATTTTGTGGTTCAAAATAATACATTAAAACACGTAAAACATGAAAAAACAAGGGAAAATGAGGGTTTTTGGCATAAAAATGGGAAAGTGAATAGGAACATCAACTAAACTTTCATTTTTCTGCAAGAAGGAACTAAGGGCCACAGCCCATAATCTGTTTTGAATTTTCAGTAATTAGATAATGCAGAAAAATAAGGGAAAATAGGGAAAAACCCTTAAAAAATAGGGAAAAAATACATTTTGGGTTCCGAAAAATAAGGATAAATAAGAGCAATGCTTGTGAATGTTTGTGGGGACTGAAGCATGAGGATTTACCTCAGTTCAACCCCACCTTCTTGTTCTAGTGTGGTTTTTTCCGCTTTCTACACATAAAATGATGGTAAAATGCCCATAAACCTATCCAACGATGCAATATTTAAACGGGGAAGGGTAGAGAAGTTGGAATATGTCTAAATGCCGTGTGAAATGATGGAAAAGTTGCTGATTTCTATGCATAGCATTTAGGACGGATAATAATTATGATATAAGAGCTTAGTAGCACGAGGATCACCTCGGTGCTAAGCCCATGCAACGAAGCACGAACGGTAGTTGGAAACCATTAAAAGAATGGTTTTGCACTTGTGCACGATACTGTTTGCTAAATGTTTGAGCACTAGGCATCCACCAAATGCATGGAGCATGAAAAAGAATTTAAAAGTATCAGTGATCAGCTCCTGGACATGCATTGCAATTGGTTTATGAGGACATGACCTACGTTGAGAGGCAGTGAGATACCCATGCTGTAGGCTAGTCGTGGGATCCTAGAGGGGAAATCAAGTAAGGACAATGGTACATTCCTGGACACGCTTATTGGGTACCTTGAGCGACGTTTGTGCGAAATGTCTAAATGTTGAGTGACGCATCGAGGGGCCAATCCCCAAGGTGTAGGAGAGTCGCAGAGGGTTGACGGCATTCAGTCATAGGAGGAACCCCATGTGTATGTGATTCGAGCCTTTTGGCTATGTGAAAGGGACTCCCTCTGAGGAGTAATATTGGGTTAGGATCAGTTGGACTACAACATATTACAAACGCAATGTTTAGGAAGGCAGAGATTTTGATAGACGCTCCTGGCCGCGAGGCCGAGGGGTTGTCTTGTGCGTAGTGACGAGGCCCGGCTAGTGCATGAGCCAGTGCCGGCCTGTTTTTAGGTCCATCAGTGGTGCGTCTGCCGGGAGCCGCTTAAAAGTGGCGGTTCTCGAATCCTGGTTGTTTAGGGACCAACTAGCAGTTTATGCCAAAGGATACTGAGATTGATCCGTTATTTATTGATAAGCATCGTCTAGCAGAAATCCAAAAGCAAGAAAGAGACGAAAGAGCTAGGCGACGTGCTGAAATTTTTAGGAGATATTCCCCTAAGCGTAGCGGTGCTGAACCCTTACGAGGGAGTGGATCTAGTGGTCTTAGTACCACAAGCAGTAAGTTAGGAGAAGGTGGAAGCTCTAGTGCTCCCCTTCCTTCGATAAGCCAGTCCACGTCAAGTACGGGAGGTGTAACCCCACCGTCCCCTATTCGTAGTGCAAATCCAATCCTCGTAGCTGGTCCTGAGCCTGATGTAGTGTGAGCCCGGAGGTCTGGCTGGAGGCTGGTACAGTAGCTCTCACTCTGTCTGTCTGAAAGAACTGTGTAATAGTCGTCTAGGTGGGCCCCTCTCTGACTGGGACCCGCTGTGTGCTCTGCTCTCTGATGTGCCATGCCTCTCCCAGAAAACGGCCAAATGATCTCCGATCCATATCAGTCATACATCCCTGAAGTGAGCTGCTCAATGTGTATCTAGATCTCAACTCTGAGTATGCCGGGCATCTGAAAACAAAATGCTCCTCACTCTCCACCTCTGATCTGCAAAGGGGGCATATCCTCTCCTCCCGTGGGATGCCACTGGCTCTGCCACTCTCAATCATAAGCTGATGTGATGATACCCTGAGTTGTCCAATAAGAACTCTCAATCGATGTGGCATATAGATCTGCATATATCTCGGAATCTCTATGAATCCCTGCTCTGATATGCTCAAGAACTATGTATAATAATGTGCCATCTTCGATGGCAGTGGCTGTGCAGGGCTCACCCATGTCCTCTGTATATAAATATGTCATATCTCATGTCTGATGGCTCTGTTCCTCTCAGAGAGAGAGAGGGTGTAAGTGGGAGCCTGACTATCATATAGAAGAGGTGGGAGTCTATCAATGTCCAGCCCATGTCTGTCAAACCAAGCTCTAGTCTGTGCATACCATGATGTGGTATCCCCCGCTCGAGCCATCTCCTGAGATGCCATATATGCTCTGTATGCAATGCGATCTCTGTCCATATCCTGAAATCTGTGTAGGAAGCAAACTGTCTGAAATAATGCCTCGACTAGCATGGGCGGTGTGGCAAGCTCTGCTCGCACAATCTCATGTGGGACTGAGGCCTTGCTGCGAATCAATCTAGATATCATGATCACCTAAGGTCTCTCCATCAATGTCCATACATAATCGGCAAGACTTGGCCCCCATATAGTTGCTCCATACATCAGTGCTAGAGTGACTAGAGTATCAAAGAGCCACCCCTTGGTGCGGGGCTCCTGGAAATGTGCGTGATGAAACTGTCGCTCCATAAGAGCCAATGCTGAGTATCCTCTAGTGAGCCAGTCACGAGTTGCCTGTGTCATCGAGAAAATCCCTGAAGCTGCTGTAAAGGTGACTCCCAAATATACATATGATCCAATGACCTCAATACTCCCTCCTGCTGCCATGAAAATACTCTGTCTGCGTATCTGAGCTGATGTATGGAATATAAAAACCTTGGTTTTACCAAGGTTCACTGTCATGCCTCTCTGTATGCAAAAATCATCCAATGCTAATAAATGTTGTTGTAATCCCTGAGCTGAATCTGAGACCAACACAATGTCATCTGCATATAGTAAGATATGAACTGTGGCTTCACTGAGATCTATACCTCCACCGGCTCGCTGTTGAATAAACTCTGCTATCTCATCAATGTATAGCCCAAATAGAGTCGGTGAGAGTGGGCATCCTTGTTTCACACCAATGGTGCTCACAAGGGGATCTGATATACCTCCCGGACATCTGACTCTGCCAGTAACCCGCTCATATAGTGCATAAATACCCCACATCATGTCATCATCCACCCCCAGATCAAGTAGGCGTCTGAAAAGCCTCTCTCTCAGAACTGTGTCAAAGGCTTTGCGGAAATCCACAAAGCATCAATACAATCTCTGTTTCTTCACTCGTGTCTGGTTGATCAGACAACGGAGAGTGAAGATGTGGTCTATGGTAGAAAATGCCCGTCTAAACCCTGCCTGTCCGGGTGCGCGCATGCACTCTCTCTCTGCCAGCGTGCTGAGCTCCTCCTCCATCACCGTGCCATAAAGTTTGGCCAAAACTGGCCCAATCATGATGGTCCTATATGTGTTAGGATCCATAGGATCCCCTGACTTGTGGATAGGTACAATGGTGTGCTCTGTCCACGAGTCAAGGAACCCCTCAGACAATGCACGGTTGAAGAGGTGAGCAATGAGTGGATCCAATGTGTCTCTGCCATATATAATATGCTCTGCCTGAAGATCAAACTGGTCTTGAGTGCGGCCATGCTGTAACCGTGAGATAGCATGTTTCACCATACTAGTGGTGAAAAAGGATGAAATACCCGGTCTCGGTGTACATGGTGTGGGTATCAGCGCGACTGTGCGGGTACTGTTGAGATATCGAGCTCCACTCGTGATACGCCAGGGTGACCGTTGGGTATTTATGTCACCGACTTGTCAGTTGCAGATGCGGTTGGTACACCGCCCATGAATAATAGCTACATGATAGCTATCCTTATCTACTCTAGTTCGTGGCTTGGTTAGTATGCCACCTTAGTTAGTTGGCTTTGGTTTGAGACCCATATTTAGGGTTCTTCTATTTCTTTGTATGTGAGTTCTTTTGGCTTACACAACTAAGAAGAGGAAAACCGTTTTCAGCCTCCACCCTTGTGTGTATTCCCCCATTGTGCAAGCAAGAAAGCTTCAAGTGAGACTCCTTCCTTCTCTCCCACAATCTTGACATGGTATCAGAGCCTTGTTCGTGGTAAGGAGCTCAAGAAAGCAAGCCAAGCTCGCGGTGGTCTAGTAAGAGGAGCAGTGTTGCTTTCATTTTCTGTTTTGGGAGCAGATCTCTGTAGGTAGCACAGCCGGAAATTGCAGGAGTGCATTGTCTCAGGTTGAGACGCCCTTCGCGGTGAAGCAAAAGGGCAGTATATGCTGCGGGATAGCGCTTTAGCCCTTGGCGACCTTGTTTTTTTGATTTGAGGCCATTTCGGGGCCTGTTTTGGAGGCGGAAGTTTTCTGCACGCACTCAGGAAAAGGCCCAGTTTTATGCTGTGCAGCCCTGTTCTACAGGTCGGTGAAAAGTTTCTGTAGAAATTTCATCGTATGCTTGTGCACAGAGACATTGGGAGTTACAGAATCATCCCTGTTGCCTGTTGATGCAAAATCGTCACTAGGAAGTGACTGTGTGGTCAAATACCACTTTCGCCAGTTTTGCAGATTTTCCCTTGTGAGGGTGAAGCTGTGGTTTTTGCAGTAACAGAATTTTTTGCAGTCTTCTGTAATGGCATCTGATTCTCTTTCACAGATTGTCACTGAAAAGCTTCACAAGAACAACTTCCAAGCATGGAAGTTTAGAATGACGAATTTCCTTATGGGAAAAGGATATTGGGAATTTGTTGCAGGAAATGAAGAAGAACAAGTTCTTCCTGATGTTCCCAATCAACAGCAAATGCAGGCATTCAAAGCATGGCATGAGAGAGCCAGGAAAGTTATGTACTGGCTGTCTATCAGTATTTCAGACTCTATGATTGTGCATATTCAGGATGCAAGTACGCCAAAGGAGGCATGGGATACGTTATCAAAAATGTATAGCACAAATACGCAAGCCAGGAAAATGCAGCTCAAGCAAGAGTTGCATAATGTGCAAAGAGAAAATATGAGCATCAATGACTACCACATGAAGGTGAAGAAGATTGCAGATGCACTTGCTTCCATTGGGTCGCCAGTGGAAGATGATGATTTAGTTTCTGTGACATTGAATGGTCTAGGAAAGGATTATGCACAGTTTCGAACATCCATTTCAGTTCGTGAAAGATTTCCTGACTTTGAGGAGTTGATTGCTCTTCTAATTTCTGAGGAGCAGAGAAATGGTGGTGCATCTTCTTCAGGAGGAACTTCAAAAGAAGCTGTCTTCTACTCAAATGCTGGAAGAGGTAGAGGCAGAGGTAGAGGAGGCCGATTTGGAGGCCGTGGTAGAAATCAGAATATGCAGCAAACTCAAGAAAACCAGTCCTATGGAGGAGGACGTGGTAACTCTAGAGGCAGGGGGAGCCAAAGAGGTCGTGGTGGATGGCAAAGAGGCCAAAATGCAAACAGTAATGTTGAATGCTACTACTGTGGTAAAATGGGTCATATGGCTAAAGACTGCTATAAAAAGCAGAATGACATCATGAATGGAAAACTGCAACAAGGGAATTATGCATCTTCTAGTAGACAGGGTGATGACAGAAATGAGCATTTGTTTATGGTGCAGCACATGAACAATTCTGTGACAAGTGCAGAAGAAAGCAATGATGTGTGGTATGTTGACTCAGGTGCATCAAACCACATGACAGGTCATGCAGAATGGATGGAGGATGCAAGGAAAATGGAAAAACCAGGATTTGTGAAGACTGGTGATGATACTGCACATCCGATTGTGCAGATTGGAAAAATTCCTTTGTCTATGCAGGATGGGAAAAAGAAATACCTATCCGATGTATTTCATGTCCCGAATATCACCAAGAATCTGGTTTCTGTTGGTCAAATGGTTGAACAGGGCTTGCAGGTCAGATTTAATCCTCATGGATGCTTTGTTGAGGATATGAAAAATAAAGGTCGCTTGATAGCAAAAGGAAAGAAGAAGGGTAGAATGTTTACGTTGGATGCAGACATGTCTGAATTGAGTGCAGCAATGTTTGCACATGGGACCGGTGTAGTTGCAGATATTGATATCTGGCATAAACGCATTGGTCATGTTAATGTACAGCGACTTAAATCAATGCAGGCCCAAAATATTGTTGCAGGATTGCCTAGATTCAAGGTTGCAGAAATGCATAAGGTATGTGAAGCCTGTCAGTTTGGAAAACAGGCAAGGAAACCATTTCCTAGACATGTTCAAGAGAGTAAGAAGCCATTGGAATTAATCCACTCTGATGTGTGGACTACTAAAGCTGCATCTCTTGGAGGCTGTCATTATTTTGTTACTTTTATTGATGATTATAGCAGAAAAGTTTGGGTGTATTTTATGAAAAAGAAAAGTGAAGTTTTTGGGCATTTCAAAACTCTTAAAGCTATGGTTGAAAAAGAAACAGGCCTGCAAATAAAATGCCTAAGGTCAGATGGAGGGGGAGAGTACCTCTCAAATGAGTTTGCAAGGTTCTTGCAGGAGCATGGCATAAAGCAGCAATATTCATGTAGTCATACCCCACAGCAAAATGGAATTGCAGAAAGAAAAAACAGACATATTGGAGAGGTGTCTCGTGCCATGCTCAATGAAAAAGACCTGCCAGATTTTTATTAGGCTGAAGCAGTTGCTACAGCAGTCTACATAATGAACAGGACTCCCACTGCAGCAATACATGGAATGACTCCAGAAGAGAGGTATACTGGTAGGAAACCAGATATTTCTCACTTGAAAATTTTTGGTTGCATTGCCTATGTACATGTGCCAGATGAGTTGAGATCCAAGTTGGATCCAAAAGCTGAGAAGTGCATCTTTATTGGTTACTCTCTGCAGCAAAAAGGGTATAGATGCTATAACCCTTCTACTCGTAAGTTTACAGTGAGCAGAGATGTTGTTTTTGATGAGATGAGTAGCTGGTATAAACCAGTAAATGTGATTGATGATGTAGATGCACAAAATGGTAATGCTGCACAGAATTCACAGCAGCAGTCACAAAATATTAGTGGACCTGGAGCGTCCTCTAGCAGTGGTTCACAGTCTTCACCATGGACAGGCAGATTGAGATCAGGAGAATCTTCTCAAAGCAATGCAGATAATGGTATGCAGGTATCACGAAAAGGAAAAGAGAAGGTTGATCAACCCATGTTTGATGTGAATGCAGGTCACTCTTATGTAGATGGTGAATCCAGTGGCTCAGAACAGAGCATTGATGATGAGTTGGGTATCCCCTCTATTGTTACACCTGGAGTAAGGAAGACCAGGGATGTTTTGAGAGCACCTGGGAGTGAACCTACTTTACGCAGGTCAACCAGAGTTAGGTATCCTGTGGATAGGCTGAAATATGATGGATTTACAGCCATTCACTATGCATATATGGTCAAGGTGATACAGGAACCAGAACCCACTTCTTTTGAGCAAGCCATGGGAAAAGAAAAATGGGAGAAAGCCATGGATGAAGAAATGGATGCCTTGGAAGCAAATGCTACATGGGAATTGGTACCTTTGCCTAAAGGTAAAAATGCAATTGGCTGTAAGTGGGTTTATAAGGTGAAGCACAATGCAGATGGTTCTGTGAACAGATACAAGGCAAGATTAGTAGTCAAGGGGTATGCACAAACATATGGCATTGACTATGAAGAAACATTCAGTCCGGTTGCAAGGATGGCAACCGTAAGAGCAGTCATTGCTATGGCTAAATCAAAGGGATGGTCTTTACATCAGATGGATGTAAAGAATGCCTTCTTGGATGGTGATTTGCAAGAAGAGGTCTATATGGAGCAGCCACCAGGTTATGTGCATGCTGTTCATCCTGAGTTTGTTTGCAGGTTGAAGAAAGCTTTGTATGGCTTGAAGCAAGCACCTAGAGCATGGTCTGACAAGATAGGACAGTATCTTGTCACTATTGGCTTTCAAATTTCCAAGGCAGATTTCTCACTTTATGTGAGAAAAACAGAGAAAGGTATTATGCTACTTGTTATTTATGTTGATGATTTGATTATGACAGGTGACAGTGATGAAGATATCCTTCATGTGAAAATGCTATTGAAGCAGAAGTTTGAGATGAAGGATTTGGGAGAGCTGCGTTATTTCTTGGGCATTGAGGTGATTAGATCACCAAGTGGGATACAGCTCTTGCAGAGGCAGTATGGATTGGACATGCTGTCCAAATATGGGATGACAGGCTGTAAGCCTATTTCAGTTCCTTTGGAGCAGAATGTGAAGCTGAGCACAGATGCAGGTGAGCTTTTAGAAGACCCTACTATGTACAGACGCATAGTAGGAAGTTTGATTTATATGACTATTACCAGGCCAGATTTGAGCTATGCTGTTGGATTGGTAAGTCAGTTTATGCAGGCTCCAAGGAAACCACATTTGGATGTGGCTAGACGCATACTCAGGTATGTGAAGTCCACATTGCAGTATGGACTATTTTATGAGACTGGGGTTCAGATACAGTTGCATGGATACACTGATGCTGATTGGGCTGGTAGTATTTCTGATAGACGATCTACCAGTGGATATGTGTTCTCTTTTGGGAGTGCTGCAGTCACTTGGAGCAGCAAGAAACAGCCTACAGTTGCCTTGTCGAGCACAGAGGCTGAGTACAGGGGTGCAGCAATGGCTGCATGTGAGGTAGCTTGGTTGCATAAGGTACTTTATGATATGCATCAGTCTACAGATGGGCCAGTTGTCATTTATTGTGACAACATGAGTAGTATACACTTGGCAAATAACCCAGTCTATCATGCTAGAACAAAGCACATTGAGGTGCATTATCACTATGTGCGAGAGAGGGTTTTACTAGGTCTTATTGATCTAGTTTATGTCAGCACAGAGGATCAGGTAGCTGACATATTCACGAAGGCATTGGGCGCAGAGAAGCTGCGCAAGTTCAGAGACCTGCTTGGTGTGCAGGAATTGGGATTGAGCTCGAGGGGGAGTGTTGAGATATCGAGCTCCACTCGTGATACGCCAGGGTGATCGTTGGGTATTTATGTCACCGACTTGTCAGTTGCAAATGCGGTTGGTACACCGCCCATGAATAATAGCTACATGATAGCTATCCTTATCTACTCTAGTTCGTGGCTTGGTTAGTATGCCACCTTAGTTAGTTGGTTTTGGTTTGAGACCCATATATAGGGTTCTTCTATTTCTTTGTATGTGAGTTCTTTTGGCTTACACAACTAAGAAGAGGAAAACTGTTTTCAGCCTCCACCCTTGTGTGTATTCCCCCATTGTGCAAGCAAGAAAGCTTCAAGTGAGATTCCTTCCTTCTCTCCCACAATCTTGACAGGTACATGATATAAACTCTGTGCGTATCCATGCCATACTGCAGGGTCATGTATCGGTGTGGGTGAGCATGGTTCTCTGATCTGCCTCCATGCCTCTGCACAATCTCTGCTCATAAGAAGGTGGTATATATCCCAATATCTCTCCTCCTCCCATTCCTGCTTTTTACGGCGGGTCAAGCGGTGCATGCGTCTCTGCTCCTGTCTGTGTGTGATCTCTCCTCTGGCCTCCAAATCGTGTAGCTGTCGACATAGATCTTTGCACTCATCATCATACCACCTGTTCTGTGGCATGGTACCGGTCCGAGGGGGGTGCGTGTATGTGTGATGTGGAAAACTGAGTGTAGCAGAATCATGCAGAATGCGTGTGATATCAGTGGTCAGTGTATCAAGGGGTGCGTATGGATCAAGTGACGTGATGTGCTCCTCCAGATGCTGTGAGTAAACATGTGAGAGCTCATGAGTGAAGTGTATGGTAGAATGCATGTGGGGTATGATATCTGCAGGTGGTGATGGTAATGAGGTGAGGAGTGAGAAACTGAGAAAGGTGTGATCGGCACCGAGTGGAAGTCTCCCAAGGCCGAAGGACTCGATAGTATGCATCCCATCGATCGGTCCGAGCAGATAATCTACAATACTCTCGCCCCCCCATGTGGGAAGCATGTAAGACCTCTTGAATATGGCCATCGTGCCATCCCGTTATAAATAACGAGATGATGTCTACTACCAAGCTCAAGTAAATGCCCTCCATACCCTGTGGCGTCTGGCCTAGTATCTGCTGACTCCCGACTGATCCCCAACTCCTCAGGGTCTAATGCTCTCATGATCTCTGGCTGCTCCATATCAAAACTCTCACACTGTCGGCTCTGTGTGTGCCCGCCGCTGAAGTCCCCCATAAGGAAGACCTCACCCAAACTAGAATACAGAATAATGTCCTCTGAGAGCTGTGAATAAGGGGAGGGGGAATCTCTGGCCTGAATATCACCCTGCGTAGTAGCATATCTGGACCCTCATGGTGAAAAGTAGCATACTACCATATAGATCCATCTCTCATCTGATATCTGCACTCTGATCCATATGTAACTGGCCTCCTCGTCTCGTCTCACTAACTGGATATGTCTCTGTATCCCCTGATGGAATAGAACTGCCACCCCTCCTGAGCCCCTAGATGTACTCTGCCTAGTAGTAGCCCGGTATGCAGATACCCACTCAAATCCTGTAATGCGTGGAAGCCCCCTCTCTAGGCTCTCATGTGTCTCTGTGAGGCATATAACATCATGGTCGGGTAAAATCTCCTCAAGTCTGTCCGATCGTGACCATAGGGAGCCGTTGCAGTTCCAAACTGCCACACGTATCAGGATCTCCTGTACAGTCCTCTGCCCCATCTCATAGGCCACACCCCCTATTTGGTGGGGCGTCCATCTATAAAAATACGGCCATCTCGATAGAAGGCCTTACGGCCTTCTCTACGTGCTTGGAGTATCTGTGGCATGCATGCTTGTCTGTGTGCAATCTGCATCTGAGTCACGTCCTCGTCCATGAAGATGGGAGCCCCAGTCATCCCTCAGAGCAAAATCCGCTTCCGAAAGAAAGTGGCTCTGTCCTCCAGTGTGCTCATATGTAATATCAGAGCTCTGACCTTGGTAGTATCTCGTCCTGCACGCCATGCCTGAGTAAAGGGCATGCTCGTGTACCCTAGTCGGGTGCATAGCTCGCATGTGTCCTCCTCCTGAACCCGGACTACCTCCTCCTTTTTATTTTCTTCCTGGACCTCCTTCTTAATGTTCTTCTTCACTACCTCAATCCACCCCTCCTTATTCCCTTCTAATTCTTCCTTCATGTTTGCTTTGATTTTTTCCTCCCATCCCTCTCTCGAAGCCTCAACTTTGGTTTTAATGCATACCTGGAGGTCCTCTCGGCATTCCTTCGTGATAGCCTCTCGGAGGTCCGCTTTGAAATCCGCGTCCTCTCTTGCCTCCCGTAGATGTGACACTTCCGTTTGTAGCTTGTCCAGGTCGGTTTTGAGATCCCTCTTCTCTTCCATGAGTGTCTTCACCATCTCCTCCAGTCGCCGGATCCTCTCATGGAGCCAGCGGGTTTCTTGGTTCAAGGCATTATCCGCATCCTTCTTGAAATCTTTATTCACCTCCTTGATAGCCTGGCTGATTAGAAGCTCCACGTTATGGAGCTCGAGCAGCATGTCGCCTGCCTCCTGCGCTGCCTGACACCTTCGTCAGACCAGTGCAGGGTCTCTTCTGCCCTGTTTGAGCCCTGCTCTCGTCTATTTGTGAACAGCCGTTTGATCTATTTGAGACCTCTCGTCAGACCAGCACAGGGTCTTTCCTTCCCTTCTCAAGCCCTGGCCTCCGCTATCTGTAAACAGCCTGCTTGAACTGTCTTGTGAACTGCTGTGCATCATTCCATCCTGCAGAGCCCTCCCTGGCTGCGATCTCAGCCTGACTTCTTGCACATGTCTTGGCCTGACCTGCACATGCGCTGCCCTGCAGTAGTCTCGCAGTGTGCCGCAGAACCAGAACCAGGGAGAGAGGGAGCGCCTATTCGTTGCCACTGTGCCCACAGGCCTGTGCGCTGGTCTCTTGACTCCGCTATCTGTAAACTGCTGCGTTGGTCTCTTGACTCCTCGATCTCAGCTCCTTGTGCGAGGGAGCCTCTCACTCCTTGTGCGAAGGAGCATCGCAAGCGTGTGGCAGTCGATCTCAGCTCCTTGTGCGAGAGAGAGAGAGAGAGAGGAGTTACCTCGAGAGACTGTAAGGGAAAGCGTTAGCTCAATTCCCTCTATCTCAATCCTTGACTTAGTCATCTTCTCTTGCACTCTCCCATCTTGAATCTATTCCGCCTTCTTTATCTCTTGAGTTTACTTGCGGACGATAGCCTCCAAGTGAAGAATGTCGTGTGCGGATGGGAATCCTACAACCAGCAATGAAGCTTCGGGCAAAGGCATAATTGTCAATCCAACTGTGGTTTCGGTTGTAAGTAATGTATTTCTAAATTGATAGATGCTTGCTTTGATTCTTGCATGAGATACATTAGGCTTCATACTATGATGTATGAGAATAGGTCATGGGAAGGGATAGGTCTCTTCTCACATATTTAAAAGATGGAGTTTACAAAGTGCATGTATCAAGGGAAGTTAATTGCACTTAGTTGTGTATGGCTTATTCGTTTGATGGAGCAATTGATTAGGGGCTATGAATAGCGTAAGACTTTAAAAAATGACATTAAGAATTGTGCATACAAGTATTAAGTAAATTTTGCATAGAATCACTCTTTGATCCCAAGGGAAGAGCAAATATATGATGGAATTATTATCATGTCTATTCTTGTATTGTTTGGAAAAAATACAATTAGTTTTGTTGGGTGATTGAACAACACCCTAAATGTTTTTTTTTCAATCAAATAATTGTTCCATTGTGATTTAGATAAATATTCCAAGTGCTTATGTTTGATGGAAAAAACATGGCAAGGGTCAATAATGACAAGTAGCCATAGAAAATAAAGGAATGTTTCACTAGAAGATGATATTAGGCTGATTGCCTTGATCGTGCTTTATTCCTAAATAGATTAATTAAGGAAGGACATTTTACATGGGTGGATCATCTCCAAGATCCCACCGCGGATTACCTTGAGAGGACACTACTCGATTCACGGGTCGAAGGGCGAGTGGTGAAAAGGCCAACCATGGAAGTTGTCTCACTCCTAGGTCGCTTGGGGTCAGTGGAGCTCTAAACACCCCTTGCCTAGACCGGAATGGAATTCTAGATTGCCGTGAGCCCAATGTCTAGAGCATTGAAAGATCCTATTCTAGATATAGGATGGAAATTTTGGTGCCATGTGACTTGGACTGGGTACTTGTGCTTGACAGAAGGGAATACATAATTTCTCCTGTATGGGCAGGAGACAAAGATGAACTTGAAGATAAGTTAAGAAGCTTGTTTATCAAGGAATCATTGCTCTATTTTTGTCTTTGTGCCGTAAATTACGCAAAAGAACCATGTTCCCTAAAAGGCTTAATTAATGAATCTGGTTTTAAATGTCACACATAAATGTGGTAGGACCTAATTAGAAAATTAAAGCTATCAAGGGAAGCGGGTGAGTGAAATCCCCGACGGGTCCTCCTACGACATGGTGGTCCCAGAGAATTGGGAGGCTTCTCACAAGGATTTATCGTTGTTTGAATTTAGGTTTTGTTAAGTTAGAACCCGTAGAACCCGATTCATGCTTATGGGAGCAGAATGGAACTATGCCCTATAGGTAGAGAGGTTGAACAGCGCATCCCTCTCATTTCCCATTCTCTTTGAACCAAGTGTGGTATGGATCTACTTCAGATTGGGTATCTCTACATAAAGTAGGATGTCCAAAACCCGACGTTAGAATGTTTTCAGGAGACCTTGGCCCTAGGAACCCAAATTTCAGGTCGATCCTAGTGAGTTCAGCTATGAACATTCCATTGCAAGGCGGACTCGGGAAACCTTAGGCACAACGCTTAGATTTGTTTCTCGATGGACCACTAAAACGTACTTGGAGAGCCGATAGGCAAACACATTACAAATCAGGCTTTGAAGAATGGATATCTAAAAATTTGTACTTTAAAGGAAGATTAGGAAGCCCATCTTTGACGTATCGCGGCATTTAGAGCAACCAAAAACTATAATTTGGTCCTCTGGGATGACCTTTGTCACTTCTTGTAAATATATCAATTTAGTTTAACCTCCCAGCCTCTAGTGAATAAAGTTGAATTCACTCTGGCTTCATGGAATAAACAAACCTTTATAACTTTAAGGTTTTTCGTCCATATTAGCCTCTTCAAATTGGTCTAAAGGAATGCAAGACAGTTTGTGTCGATATATAATATCCATCGCTTATCATCTAGCATCTTTCCCGGTATAGTGGAGAAGGATCGTAGATGCGATCTAGAATTTGCATTACTTGCATTCTACATCCATAATCCATAAAATGCATTGCCGATATAAACATTACATAAAATGCATAAAATCCTATTGCTAACCGATACCAGTCCTATGGCAGGGTGGGAACATTACCAGTCACAGCAATAGGATTTTATGTAATGTTTCAGCTAACCGATACCACCCTGCCATAGGACTGGATTCATCACAAATCCATCCACTCGCTTCCCTCTATGGAAATTCTTAGTTATCTAATTACCTATCACATTACATGAAACATATAAAAATAACTTCATTCATTAAAAAGAATCATTTTATGCATAGTTGTTTGTTTGTGTAACTTACTCATGGACATACAATCCGAATAAAATAAATTCATTCATTTTGTTCCATAATGTGTGCTCTCGCCATACATGAGAAAATTTACAATTTCACATGCTGCCTCATCCAGTGCATTTGTACATCACCAAGATCAAATCCACGTATAGCTAGCGTTTTTAGGTGGCCCAAGTAGAACTTGGGCCATACATTGGACCAAGTAGTTCCCAGGTGCGTAAAGGACCTACTAGCTAGAGTCCCCCTGGCACCATAACCACCTCCTACTCAATGTGATCCCTATTGGGAGACCTCTTGTCATCGGAGCCGAGGTGATCCATGCTTTCGCAGCAGTAAAAACATCCCCTCTTGGTATGGAGATTCACCACCTATTCTTGGGGGAGGTATATGGCTCCTTATTTTATATCTATTCCAATACTTAATTCAATCAGGATTTCATCTAGAAAATCATAAACAAGATTGATGTCTTCAAGAAATTATGACTTCAAACATTCATGCAACTTTCAAGTGATGATTAATCTCGTAGCAATCCATACTTGAGTTTCACATAATGAACTCTTCCTCTTGGAGTTTAAATAAGGGTATCTAGTTTTTGGGGTCTCTAACTTCCCAGTTTAAGGTTTATTCTTGTAACCAAGTTTCTTGGACTAAAGTCAGTTTCTTGAACTTAGATATATTTTTTATCTTAAAATATTCTATCAAAGCTTCTAGATTAAACTATATCCTTAACTAATTTCTTTGGGGTTTATTCTTACTAAATCTGTCTTGAAAATTTCCTTATGATTTCTCTTGAGTTTTAGAATTTCGTAGTTTTCCTAACAGTTTCTAGCCTATAGATGTTCTAATAATTTACCAAGTGAATACTCTAAGATCACCATATTTCTTAAGAGACTTATCTTACTTCTATTGAGTTAGGATAGTTTTTTTTTTTGAAAAACATGTGGTATCGCGATTGGTAAAGGGTTGTTATCCACGTCCATGACTCCATTAGTGACTCCCGTGCTCGCAACTCCAACTATTGCTTCCACGTTAATAGAGTCATTCACGATTTCCGCTTTTGAATTATTTGTCTTTGGGGTCATGACGGAATTATGATTCGTAGAAGAAGAAGAATATGGCAGTAATACTAGTTGGCAAGGGTGTAAGACTCTCGATGATGATGATGGTTATTGTGGGATTCAATGATGTAGGCCTCGCGGATGGTTCTTCTTACCTCATGGAGAGCAATATCTCTCTAATAGAAGGAATCTCTCTAGTAGACGAAACAGGGACGAGAGTAGAGGTATGATTTCTAACTGGATTGACAGAATAGGATAGAGTTCTTCAGTGTCTTCTCTTCTCGAATTAGAGTAGAAGAGGATGCGAGACCTTTTGCGTACCCCTTTCTAGGTTGAATGGAATGATGTCTCTTCATCTCATTGAATAGAGTCTCCTCCTTCTCAATCAGCATCTTGTTCTTATCAAGATTGCCTTCCCGGTCATCCCCAAGCCCTGAATTTATAGTTTTGCAAGTGTAATGTCCCCATTACTTAGTTTATTTTAATAATAAACAATGTGCGTATACATTCCAAAGAAAATTGATTTATGTTACACTTTTAATAATGAAACTAACTCTACTTAAGAAGATAATTATTATTATTAATGAGTTATCATATGCCAGTTCATGGAGGAGAGACTTGGGAAACTCTCCCAAGACTAGCTTATTAAAACTATGTTTGTAGTGTAGAACAACAAAAAGAACTAGCCTAGTGGATAGCCACTTGGTAGTTAAGTGCACTTGGGTGAAGACACTACTGGGATGGGTGACTTCTCGGAAATATTTTCCTACAAGCTAGTGGGAGCTGCTCACGCGCAGCCAATGGCGCCAACAAAGCCTTCATAGCCCATTGCCAAGTATACCAAGGCCAAGATGCCAAGGTCTATGCCTTGGTCACCACCTTAGTCTTATTGTCAATTTTTTTTCTTCACGCTATAAAAATGGAGCCCCTTCTTGACATTGTCAAAAACACTAAAACAAAAGTGTTCTCCCTTTGTTGTCGATGATGTCATCAAAAACACTAAAAAGCAGGTGCCCTTGCTTTACCTCCCCCTCTCATTACTATATAAACAGGGGTAGAGCGTCATGTCAAAGACACACAACGATCCATGCATAACTCTCTCTACTTCTATTGATGCGATGAAGCTATGCTGCAATTAGTCAAGCCTCTCTTTCTCTCTCTCTCTCCCCACTCTTATGCGGAAGCACTGCCCAAACCTATCAAGCTTCTTTCATGGCTCCCAAGAGATGTCGAGATACTGAGTGAGATCTCGCTCGGAGAGCTCCCCAAGGAAGTCCTTGCTGCTACTGAGAGAACTCAACACGATAATGAAGCACAAGCACAAGTTAACCCTGAACCCATTGAAGCCAAAGAACCAGCCATCCCACAGAAAATCGAGGTTGCGGCCATAACCCGTAATCATGATGGATGGCCAAACAAAGATAATCAGGTTTAGTGCATTAAAAAAAAGATTACTTTTTAAGCTATTAATTCTACAATTTCCTAACGAGGGATACGTTAGTCCATTACATAGATTATAATTAGTTAGAATGTACTTAAACTTACAAAAACATGTTAGTATTATCAATTATTTTTAAGAAGGAACACAAAAATTGATGAATGGGATAGATTCTATGCATCACATTGACAGCTGTATTAAAAATGTTTAATGGTTATGAGTGCTTTTGGATTTGTGAATGATGAGTTATGGCTCTTATGATTCTGGGCTTGCATAACGACGAGTTGTGGATTGTGGTGGTTTGGAACATTGGGATTCCCAACCCAATGCTCCCTAACACTCTATAGAGTGCGAAAAAACACACTTGCGAGTGGGTGTCCTACGCTCCCAAGGGAGGTAGGTTTTTTTGGTTTTTGATCACTCGAGCACGTGAGAGGGCAGAGGGCCAAGTGGTAAGTGCCCCTATTATGTAGGACAACTCTAGAGGCTCATGGAAGCTTACAGGAGCTCTGAGCCAGTAAATTTCCTGTTGACCACGGATGGAGTGCGATCACATACAACCCAATCCTAAGGGATTGGAAGGTCCTATCCTAGGTTGGACGGTGTCTTTCTGTGGAAAGACGGTTCTGTATCACTCTGTGAAGTGACGGTGAAATAAAGCACCTAATTTCTGAATTATTTGTGTTGTGGTAAAGATCAAGTTTAACGAACCCAATTTAATAGAGTAATAAAAGGAACTTGTTCCAAACAGTGTAGTAGTATGCTTTGCTAATTAGAAAACTAAGCAAACCCATCAAGGAAAGTGGGAGGCCTCGATCCTAATGATTGGACTCCTGTGGCTGGGTGGACCCGATAAGTCACCAACACTAGATAGAGCTAATTAAATCGTGACCCTCCCAATACCGATAGGATTAGTTACCAGGTTTAACATAGTTTTAGGGGGCCGAAGCTAAGATTTTACGTTATGGTTAAGGGGATCGAGTTACACTCTCCCTCGTCTCTCACTCTCTTTGAATCAAGTGTGGTGTTAGCCTCACTCCTGCCTTTCATTAATTACAAAGTGGTCTTTCTTAGGTGGGTGTTAGATTGTTGTTATGGGTGACTTGTCCACACTTCCCCCATGAAGTAGAACTGAGATTCCTATGTTCAACTAAGTCCAAGGTTTCTCATGGGGAGACACGATGGTGATGTACATGGATATGAATTTCAATCGACTACTAGAGGACTCCTCCAGATCGGTTGGTAGCAAGGGGGGGATAAAAGAGAGTATGCTTGATTTTTAGCATTTTTTGATGACATCATCGATGACAAAGAGAGAATGTTTTCTTTTAGTTATTCTGATGATGTCCTTGATGATGTCAGAGAGAGAGAACCCCATTTTTGTAGTGCAAAGATAATAATTTATGAATCTCTGGGCAAGCACTGAGTGGCACGTCATCAAGCGGCCATCACTCCAAGGCTTACGACCAAGGCATCAACCAAGGCATAGACCTTGGCATCTTGGCCTTGGCATACTTTGCAACGGGCTATGAAGGCTTTGTTGGCACCATTGGCTACGTGTGAGAAGCTCCCACTAGCTTGTAAGAAAATGTCCATAGGAGGTCACCCATCCCGACAATGTCATCACCCAAGTGCACTTAACTGCCAAGTGACTATCCACTAGGCTTGTTCTTTTTGTTGTTCTATACTACAAACATAGTTTTAATAAGCTAGTCTTGGGAGGGTCTCCCAAATCTTTCTTCCATGAACTGGCATATAATACCTCATTAATAATAATTATTATCTTCATAATGAGAGTTAGTTTCATAATTAGAAATACCAATCATCACTAAGAAAGTTGATGAGTACAGGGTGAGAGATGACCCTTATTGTAATGTCCCCATTACTGAGTTTATTTTAATGTGCACATACATTCCAAAGAAAATTGATTTATGTTGCACATTAATAGATTCTTGAGGTGACTCTTGAGGTGTGTGGATGATGAACATAATGTCTCAAAGAAGAGCGGTGATGCATCACCTTAGTGTGTTCTTGCCTTGGTTAAAGAGTCATCACTGAAGTTTGAACTCCATGCCTTGGTTAAAGAGTCATCACCTTAGTGTATGTCTCAGACTCCATGCCAAGAAGGAAGGTCTTAATTTTATGAAATCCAAGAGGGCTCCAACCCTTTTCCAAGATGCAAATGGTCTATCTCATGAGATTGGGGGACCATGGAGGTGATTACCCAATCTTCTATAACTATCTACGGAGTGGTCCAACATAAAGTTGTGATCACTAAGTGATTCGACAAGATTTGCAACCTACCCTCTTCAACCGTAGATTAGAATCCCAATAATGCCGTAGTGATCTCCCACATACAAAAGTAAATCAGTAGATCATTCACATGTCATCTTGTCAAGAGCTGAGAAGGCAAGCTAAGTGCTAGACTATCAATAACTTGGCACCAATCCATGTCAACCAACTAGATGACCAATGAGGATTCATGGCTGGTCCAAAACTAAAACTTTCAGTAAAAGGCTTGAAAATTCAAGATTTCTAAGAGTTATGGGTGTGGAAGATCAAATAAGTACAAAAACTATGAGTTATAATGAGTCTCTACTAGCCTGTTGGTGCCTCAAAGAGCCCTAAACAAGCTTGTAATTGGGAAAGAAGTTTCAACTAACCCAAATCACTCAAAAAACTAGAAAATTTTGGAGAATGAGATAAATTCATGAAAAATAATGACAAGATAAATTCATGCAAAACCATCAAGATTCTTCCATGGCTCCCAAGAGACCTCAAGATGCTAAGCGAGGTCATGCTCCAAGAGCTCCCCAATGCAAGGAAGTAGTTGTTGTTGAAGTGCGAGCGGAAGTTGGCCATGAATCCATTCAACCCGAAGGACCGGTTACTCCACAACAGACTAAGGTTACGATCATAACCCATAATCAAAACAATGATAATCAGGTCTAGTACATAAGAAAATGATTGCTTTTAAGTTATTAACTCTACAACTTTCTAATTTTTCTATTTTATGTTATTGCTTTTTTGCATCTTACGATAAAATGAGGGATAAGTTAGTAATGTTAGAAAAGCCCATAGGATAAGTCTGTTACATAGATTACAATTAGTTGGAGCGTACTTAAACTTACAAAAACATGTTAGTATTATCAATTACTTTTTAGGAAAGAACATGGGAATTGATGAGGGGGATAGATTCTATGCATCACATACATAGACAAGTGTGTTAAAAATGTTTTATGGTTATATCTACTTTTGGATTTGTGAATGATGAATTATGTCTCTTATGATTTCATGTTTGTAATAGCCAAATGAGTTATGAATTGTGGTGGTTCGAGATATTGGGGTCCCATGCTCCTGAGGGGGGTAGGTGTTTTTGGTTTTTGATCACCCGAGCACTTGAGAGGGCAAAGGGCCAAGTGATAAGTACCCCTGCTATGTAGGATGGCTCCTAAGGCTCAAAGAAGCTTAGAGAGGCTCTGAGCTAGTAAATTCCCTATTGACCCCACAGATAGAGTGTGACCACATACAGCCCAATCCTATGAGATTGTAAGGTCCTATCCTAGGCTAGATAATGTCTTTTTGCATAAAGACGGTTTTGTACCACTCTACAGAGTGATGGTTCAGCTTGTTATTATGGAATAAAGTATTTGATTTTTGAATTTTTTGTTATGTGCTAAAGATTGAGTTTAACGAACCCAATTTAATTGAGTAATAAAAATAAGCTATTTTTTTATATGTCAAAACAACGTGGTAGTATGCTTTTCTAATTAGAAAACTAAAGCAAACCCAATCAAGAAAAGAGGGAGGCTTCGATCCTGACGATCGAATGCCTATGGAGGGGTTGGGTGGACTTGATAAGTTGGTCAACTTTCCAGCACTATATAGAGCTTATTAAATCATGACCCTCCTAATATCAGTAGGTTTAGTTTACGAGGTTTAACATCGTTTTAGGGGGCCAGAGCTGAGATTTTACCTTATGGTGGGTAGGGGGATCGAGTGCCTTCTTTTACTCTAACCAAGTGCAGTGTTAACCTCACTTGTTCCTTTGATTGATTACAAAGTGGTCTTTCTTAGGTGGGTGTTAGATTGCTATTAGGGGGTGACTTGTCCATGCTTCCCCTATGAAGTAGAACTGAGATTCCCATGTTCAACGAAGTCTTAGGTTTCCCATGGGGAGATTGGATGGTGATGTGCATGGATATGAATTTTGGTCGACTACTAAGAGGACTCCTTCGGGTCTCTTGGAGGAGGCGCCTCACATGAACTCAATTTTCCAAGCAAGGGTTTCACTAGCAAGTCATACAACTACCTAGTAGTCCCACATCCTAGCTAATCACACCTCATCTTGTCCATCTTTGGATATTTGTTAGTGCATCAAATTTCTTAAAAATTAAATAAAATCTTCATATAATCTCAAAAAATCTCTATCAACATTTAATGATGTCAAGAGCAAGCCAAATTTCCTATCTACAAGCCCATTATCATTCCCAAATGACTAGTTAATCATGGTTAATCTAATTTAATGAGTTTCTTAATCTAGTACATCAAAAATTTTAAAATCTATAAAAATATTTAGAGAAAATTTGATAAATTTTTAGCATTTATCATATCATTTTCACTCATCTAATTAGCTTAAAGAATGTAGTTGCTTGCCAAATAGTGCTCATAGCTACTGTGAGTGCTACTTCTTCTTTGAGCCATTCTAATGAAACGTACCTGATCTAATTTAACTTAGGGAGGGTAGTTCAGTAATCATCTAGGGATGAATCCCAATCACCATCCCTACTAACTTTGATCATGTAGACTTAAATGATAGGCATTCCCTAGGTCTACTTCGCATGTGAAGCATCTAGCCTCATCCCACTTGATCTACCAGTTCCTAAAGACACAACTATGGTCTCTACTAGCAATCTAACATCAAGATTAAAATGAATGCATTTCACAAATCATAGCAAATTGAGGTAGCTGAGCACTACACTTGGTTTAATGAGAGTGAGAAATGAGGGGGAGCTTGAACGTCAATTCCTTTGCCCATGAGGCATAGTCTCACATCAACCCCCTAAAATGGTGCTTATCGATTCTAGGAGTGACTCAAAAGAATTTCTGCTTATCAATCTCTATTTTTCAGTTTGGAAAATATATCCAATTAACTGGGCTCACTTGATTGTGGGACAATTCCATCATGAAATTTTCCACCTACTTCCAAAGGTGTCAACACATATTTTAGTATTTTAAATAAGCATGCTACCGTGCTATGATGACACATACAAAAAAAATCATTAATTAGTGTTTATACAAGGTTCATTGGTACACCCTTAAGCTATAGATACTAAGCAATCCATTTGAAAACAAAGCTATTTTTAAGTTTTATTCTCATATATAAAATTGCTTCGAAAGGGAACCAACCCAAAACTGGGTTACCACCCTTATTCTATTCATCACATGGGACTTCCAATGGTTAACTATGCTAGGCTCGTGTAGGTTTTCAACCCTATTTTAGGTTCAAGAATGAGATTACAAGTCAAACTAGAGCTACACTAGTTCTTGCCCACCATAAGGGTGAACCTTTCTATACAAAAGATCGAACATACCTAAGTAGTGGTTGGCTGCATTAGGTAGTGTATAAATACTTCAAGTGAAGAGTAACCAAGCTTGTTGTGGGGACTATTGAGAAATACAGATCTTGAGCAAGGTTAGATATGAGGTTGGAAGTCAAATATAAGAGGCATATTGATATGGACTAGACACACTGACTATTACTCAAGTGAATTAGGTTCCAAGTTAAATTAGCTTGGACCCATGAACATAATCTTAAGTGGATGTGGACAAGACTGAAAGTACAAAGTACATTAGCATTCATTCAAGTGATTGTCAAGTACACTCTTTTATAGTTGCAGAATGGTACCACTTTTTTCCACTGTGCCTATGGAATAATCTCTAAGTTGCATGTTCTTGCTTTGTTGTTTCATACAAAGAGGTAACACATGGGTGTGATTTCATATTTTCCAACACCCCTCCTCAATCACAACCATGAAAGGAGTGAGTATACAAAGGTTGTTGTGAGTAAAACCTTGCTAAGTGTGGGCATACCGCAAACAAGGTGAAACATCTAAACTTGGCTACTTTACAAGGAAACAAAACATCCTACTAAGTGTGGATACACCAAAGGCATGATAATCATCAAAGGATTGTTACAAGGCCTCAGTAAGTGTGTAGAGGATAGGGTGCATAGGTTACATGAGGAGTACAAGGCTTATGATAAGAACATTAAAGGAAAGTACATACAATGCTCTAAAAAAGTTGTCTTGGATAGTAGGAATAGAAGGAATGACGAGGCTTGTCCTTATGCTCTTGAGTGTCTTCTTCTTCTTCATAGTCTTCTTCTTCTTTGACAGTTGCAAGATAGGCCTTTTGTGATCTTTTCTTAACTGTTGAGATATCGAGCTCCACTCGTGATACACCAGGGTGACCGTTGTGTATTTATGTCACCGACTTGTCAGTTGCAGACGCGGTTGGTACACCGCCCATGAATAATAGCTACATGATAGCTATCCTTATCTACTCTAGTTCGTTGCTCAGTTAGTATGCCACCTTAGTTAGTTGAGTTTGGTTTGAGACCCATATATAGGGTTCTTCTATTTCTTTGTATGAGAGTTCTTTTGGCTTACACAACTAAGAAGAGGAAAACTGTTTTCAGCCTCCACCCTTGTGTGTCTTCCTCCATTGTGCAAGCAAGAAAGCTACAAGCGAGACTCCTTCCTTCTCTCCCACAATCTTGACATGGTATCAGAGCCTTGTTCGTGGTAAGGAGCTCAAGAAAGCAAGCCAAGCTCGCGGTGGTCTAGTAAGAGGAGCAGTGTTGCTTTCATTTTCTGTTTTGGGAGCAGATCTCTGCAGGTAGCACAGCCGAAAATTGCAGGAGTGCATTGTCTCAGGTTCTACAGGTCGGTGAAAAGTTATTGTAGAAATTGTATCGTATCCTTGTGCGCAGAGACGTTGGGAGTTTTAGAATCATCCTTGGTTCCTGTTTATGCAAAATCGTCACTAGGAAGTGACTGTGTGGTCAAATACCACTTTCGCCAGTTTTGCAGATTTGCCCTTGTGAGGGTGAAGCTGAGTTTTTGCAGTGACAGAATTTTTCGCAGTGTTCTGTAATGGCATCTGATTCTCTTTCACAGATTGTAACTGAAAAGCTTGACAAGAACAACTTCCAGGCATGGAAGTTTAGAATGACGAATTTCCTTATGGGAAAAGGATATTGGGAATTTGTTGCAGGAAATGAAGAAGAACCAGTTCTTCCTGATGTTCCCAATCAACAGCAAATGCAGGCATTCAAAGCATGGCATGAGAGAGCCAGGAAAGTTATGTACTGACTGTCTATCAGCATTTCAGACTCTATGATTGTGCATATTCAGGATGCAAGTACGCCAAAGGAGGCATGGGATACTCTGTCAAAGATGTATAGCACAAATACGCAAGCCAGGAAAATGCAGCTCAAGCAAGAGTTGCACAATGTGCAAAGAGAAAATATGAGCATCAATGACTACCACATGAAGGTGAAGAAGATTGCAGATGCACTTGCTTCCATTGGGTCGCCAGTGGAAGATGATGATTTAGTTTCTGTGACCTTGAATGGTCTAGGAAAGGATTATGCACAGTTTCGGACATCCATTTCCGTCCGTGAAAGATTTCTTGATTTTGAGGAGTTGATTGCTCTTCTAATTTCTGAGGAGCAGAGAAATGGTGGTGCATCTTCTTCAGGAGGAACTTCAAAAGAAGCTGTCTTCTACTCAAATGCTGGAAGAGGTAGAGGCAGAGGTAGAGGAGGCCGATTTGGAGGCCGTAGTAGAAATCAGAATATGCAGCAAACTCAAGAAAACCAGTCCTATGGACGTGGTAACTCTAGAGGCAGGGGGAGCCAAAGAGGTCGTGGTGGATGGCAAAGAGGCCAAAATGCAAACAGTAATGTTGAATGCTACTATTGTGGTAAAATGGGTCATATGGCTAAAGACTGCTATAAAAAGTAGAATGACATCATGAATGGAAAATTGCAACAAGGGAATTATGCATCTTCTAGTAGACAGGGTGATGACAGAAATGAGCATTTGTTTATGGTGCAGCACATGAACAATTCTGTGACAAGTGCAGAAGAAAGCAATGATGTATGGTATGTTGACTCAGGTGCATCAAACCACATGACAGGTCATGCAGAATGGATGGAGGATGCAAGGAAAATGGAAAAACCAGGATTTGTGGAGACTGGTGATGATACTGCACATCCTATTGTGCAGATTGGAAAAATTCCTTTGTCTATGCAGGATGGGAAAAAGAAATACATGTCCGATGTATTTCATGTCCCGAATATCACCAAGAATCTGGTTTCTGTTGGTCAAATGGTTGAGCAGGGCTTGCAGGTCAGATTTAATCCTCATGGATGCTTTGTTGAGGATATGAAAAATAAAGGTCGCTTGATAGCAAAAGGAAAGAAGAAGGGTAGAATGTTTACATTGGATGCAGACATGTCTGAATTGAGTGCAGCAATGTTTGCACATGGGACCGGTGTAGTTGCAGATATTGATATCTGGCATAAACGCATTGGTCATGTTAATGTACAGCGACTTAAATCAATGCAGGCCCAAAACATTATTGCAGGATTGCCCAAATTCAAGGTTGCAGAAATGCATAAGGTATGTGAAGCCTGTCAGTTTGGAAAACAGGCAAGGAAACCATTTCCTAGACATGTTCAAGAGAGTGAGAAGCCATTGGAATTAATCCACTCTGATGTGTGGACTACTAAAGCTGCATCTCTTGGAGGCTGTCATTATTTTGTCACTTTTATTGATGACTATAGCAGAAAAGTTTGGGTGTATTTTATGAAAAAGAAAAGTGAAGTTTTTGGGCATTTCAAAACTCTTAAAGCTATGGTTGAAAAAGAAACAAGCCTGCAGATAAAATGCCTAAGGTCAGATGGAGGGGGAGAGTACCTCTCAAATGAGTTTGCAAGGTTCCTGCAGGAGCATGGCATAAAGCAGCAATATTCATGCAGTCATACCCCACAACAAAATGGAATTGTAGAAAGAAAAAACAGGCATATTGGAGAGGTGTCTCGTGCCATGCTCAATGAAAAAGACTTGCCAGATTTTTATTGGGCTGAAGCAGTTGCTACAGTAGTCTACATAATGAACAGGACTCCCACTGCAGCAATACATGGAATGACTCCAGAGGAGAGGTATACTGGTAGGAAACCAGATATTTCTCACTTGAAAATTTTTGGTTGCATTGCCTATGTACATGTGCCAGATGAGTTGAGATCCAAGTTGGATCCAAAAGCTGAGAAGTGCATCTTTATTGGTTACTCTCTGCAGCAAAAAGGGTATAGATGCTATAACCCTTCTAGTCGTAAGTTTACAGTGAGTAGAGATGTTGTTTTTGATGAGATGAGCAGCTGGTATAAACCAGTAAATGTGATTGATGATGTAGATGCACATTATGGTAATGCTGCACAGAATTCACAGCAGCAGTCACAAAATATTAGTGGACCTGGAGCGTCCTCTAGCAGTGGTTCACATTCTTCGCCATGGACAGGCAGATTGAGATCAGGAGATTCTTCTCAAAGCAATGCAGATAGTGGTATGCAGATATCACGAAAAGGAAAAGAGACGGTTGATCAGCCCATGTTTGATGTGAATGCAGGTCACTCTTATGTGAATGGTGAATCCAGTGGCTCAGAACAGAGCATTGATGATGAGTTGGGCATTCCTTCTATTGTTACACTTGGAGTAAGGAAGACCAGGGATGTTTTGAGAGCACCTGGGAGTGAACCTACTTTGCGCAGGTCTACCAAATCTAGGTATCCTGTGGACAGGCTGAAATATGATGGATTTACAGCCATTCACTATGCCTATATGGTCAAAGTGATACAGGAACCAGAACCCACTTCTTTTGAGCAAGCCATGGGAAAAGAAAAATGGGAGAAAGCCATGGATGAAGAAATGGATACCTTGGAAGCAAATGCTACATGGGAATCGGTACCTTTGCCTAAAGGTAAGAAAGCAATTCGTTGTAAGTGGGTTTATAAGGTGAAGCACAATGCAGATGGTTCTGTGAATAGATACAAGGCAAGATTAGTAGTCAAGGGGTATGCACAAACATATGGCATTGATTATGAAGAAACATTCAGTCCGGTTGCAAGGATGGCAACCGTAAGAGCAGTCATTGCTATGGCTAAATCAAAGGAATGGTCTTCACATCAGATGGATGTAAATAATGCCTTCTTGCATGGTGATTTGCAAAAGAGGTATATATGGAGGAGCCACCAGGTTATGTGCATGCTGTTCATCCTAAGTTTGTTTGCAGGTTGAAGAAAGCCTTGTATGGCTTGAAGCAAGCACCTAGAGCATGGTCTGACAAGATAGGACAGTATCTTGTCACTATTGGCTTTCAGATTTTCAAGGCAGATTTCTCACTTTATGTGAGAAAAACAGAGAAATGTATTATGCTACTTGTCATTTATGTTGATGATTTGATTATGACAGGTGACAGTGATGAAGATATCCTTCATGTGAAAGTGCTATTGAAGCAGAAGTTTGAGATGAAGGATTTGGGAGAGCTGCGTTATTTCTTGGGCATTGAGGTGATTAGATCACCAAGTGGGATACAGCTCTTGCAGAGGCAGTATGGATTGGACATGCTGTCCAAATATGGGATGACAGGCTGTAAGCCTATTTCAGTTCCTTTGGAGCAGAATGTGAAGCTGAGCACAGATGCAGGTGAGCTTCTAGAAGACCCTACTATGTACAGACGCATAGTAGGAAGTTTGATTTATATGACTATTACCAGGCCAGATTTGAGCTATGCTATTGGATTGGTAGTTCAGTTTATGCAGGCTCCAAGGAAACCACATTTGGATGCGGCTAGACGCATACTCAGGTATGTGAAGTCCACATTGCAGTATGGACTATTTTATGAGACTGGGGTTCAGATACAGTTGCATGGATACACTGATGCTGATTGGGCTGGTAGTATTTCTGATAGACGATCTACCAGTGGATATGTGTTCTCTTTTGGGAGTGCTGCAGTCACTTGGAGCAGCAAGAAACAGCCTACAGTTGCCTTGTCGAGCACAGAGGCTGAGTACAGGGGTGCAGCAATGGCTGCATGTGAGGTAGCTTGGTTGCATAAGCTACTTTATGATATGCATCAGTCTACAGATGGGCCAGTTGTCATTTATTGTGACAACATGAGTAGTATACACTTGGCAAATAACCCAGTCTCTCATGCTAGAACAAAGCACATTGAGGTGCATTATCACTATGTGCGAGAGAGGGTTTTACTAGGTCTTATTGATCTAGTTTATGTCAGCACAGAAGATCAGGTAGCTGACATATTCACGAAGGCATTGGGCACAGAGAAGCTGCGCAAGTTCAGAGACGTGCTTGGTGTGTAGGAATTGGGATTGAGCTCGAGGGGGAGTGTTGAGATATCGAGCTCCACTCGTGATACGCCAGGGTGACCGTTGTGTATTTATGTCACCGACTTGTCAGTTGCAGACGCGGTTGGTACACCGCCCATGAATAATGGCTACATGATAGCTATCCTTATCTACTCTAGTTCGTGGCTCAGTTAGTATGCCACCTTAGTTAGTTGAGTTTGGTTTGAGACCCATATATAGGGTTCTTCTATTTCTTTGTATGAGAGTTCTTTTGGCTTACACAACTAAGAAGAGGAAAACTGTTTTCAGCCTCCACCCTTGTGTGTCTTCCTCCATTGTGCAAGCAAGAAAGCTACAAGCGAGACTCCTTCCTTCTCTCCCACAATCTTGACATTAACATGACAAAATCTTTCAATGTGTCCAGTTCTTTTGCAAAAGTCACAAACAATGTCTTTCTTCCCTTTATACTTGTTGTTAACATAGAAAACATGTTCTTCTTTTGAAGTGCTTTCTTCTTCTTTACCTTTGAGATTTTTCTCTTCTTAAAGGAGTGATGCTTTGATGTCTACCAGCTTTGGATTTGGCATATTAATTAGTGTGGTGGAGACATTACCAAATTCTAGAGAAAAACTCTTAACCAAGACTCCTATACAAATGTCTTTTTCCATTTTTAAGTTAATCCTTGCAAGTTGAGTTAGAAAACTTTCCATATAATTTAGGTGAGTTTCAAAGGATGTATTAGCCTTCATATCCAACCTAAAAAACTCAATCAATAATCCATATTTTAAGGATTTAGACTAGGCACCAAAAAGTGTATGCAATTGTTCCCAAGTGGTATGAGATGTATCACATGTATCTACATGGTGGATATAACTATCATAAAGCTCAAGCTTGATGATTGGATGGGCTTTGTCATCCTTCTTTTGCTATACTTTTGCCAGAGTAGCATCTCTAGGTCTCCTCCTGTCCACTAGTTAATTGACCGTATACCTTTCTTCATGAGGACTAGTTTTATCCTTTTTTTCCCATGTGTGGAAGCCCTTTCCTTTGAAGTCACATGATGGTGAATATTTGCCCATTCTAGATGGCAAGAGTAGCAACGAATCTTTGGAATGAGATCAGCACAAAATTTGAACCCAACTTTGTCAAGAGACACAAAGGAAAGTATTGTTAAAAGACATTATGCTTTGATGATTGATGTTGAATCCTCCCCTTCCTTGCTAATTTAATATGTAAATCTTGCTAGAACTTCAATGGTACAATAGATCAGAGTAGCAATGGGTTGGTTTAACTAAGAAGAGTGAGAAAATAGAGTGATTTATGAGCTTTAGTAAAAGTGACTAAGGTGGATTCTAGGGTTTCTGGGATAGGGCTCTCGTATTTCAATTGCAACAGCTCGCAAACACAACTAGACCACAAAATATTTGATAAGGGAAGAGTCATGTAGTGGCCTTCAATAGCCCTATCTTAACAGGATGAGCTATTTGTGCAGCATTGATTGTATGACCACAGGGAGGAGCATAGAGATGAGCAGTGATGAGGAGAAACAAATGCAATGCTAGAGTGGATGTAGCTTAATTTTGGGGTGTGATGTGATAGAGAGCTATGCCAAAAGTAGTGGAAGAACTCATTAGAAGGAATCACACAAATATGTGACTTGTATATACAGAGAGATCCAAGATCTCCAATAGAATAGGATACTGGCTTGCTATAGTAGTCAAGAGAGCTAGAGTGAAATGGAATGAGAGATGAAGTCATCTTGTGTAGCTAAGCTGACCAAAGGTTGTGAAGACCTGGAGGAGTAGTGTATTGAGCTAAACTGAGTTCATCGTGGCTTTGATACCATATTGAGAAATAGGGATCTTGAGCAAGGTTAGCCAAGGAGGTTGGAAGTCAAAGACAAGAAGAATGTTGATATGGACTAGACACACTGACTATCACTCAAGTGAAATAGGTCCGAAGATAGATTAGCTTAGTATACAATTCAAAATCTATAGTGCAGCTAGTCACGCCGGCAACATTTTCAAGTTGAGCTCATTGGCAAAATGTGCTCTACAATGGATTGTGGTGTCATGGCAAAGTTCGAGCAAGAGCGCCGACGACAGGCCATGGATCCAATTACCATAGTAGATGAAATGGAGTAAAGTGTTATATCAGTGTATTATCGTAGCTTCTCCATGATCATATTCAATATAAAATGGTTTAAAGTGGTATTGGAAGGAGTTGCAGCAACTATTTGGCAAGGGGTCTATATGGATTTCTAGATGTAGATTCTGAGAAGAGATGGATATATCTGCGTGACATGTTTGTCCTGTCATGTCATTGTAAACAAATGTATGACCTTTTCTATTAATTTTTCCATGACACAGAACAATCACAAATATTGGTTCACTCTTAAATGTGATAGTGAAAATGTAATCATGTATCCAAATCCCCAACAACCTCGATGGTGGTATGTTGTGCTATCAACACCTTGGAGTGCACAAGGTGTATGATAAAAGCAATGTCCCCAATGTGAAGGAGGAGAGTATGCAGGTAGAGGGTTGATGTCACATAGGGTGGAGGGTGAAGAGTGGTTCACCTAAATCCTTATATTTATTATGTTGTCATGCTCTCTAGGTATCATCAAAGGTAACATAGATGAAGAGATAGGAGGCCAAGAATTTTTCAAAGAATGAGGTGGACTCCTCTTTCTGTAGTGACCTATGTATAGACCTTCTAGTGTACATCGAGCTATGCCAAGAGCTTGGCATGGAGCCATAGGCTAGGTTGTTCTTACGTTTGCTTGCTCAATTTTTTGATAATTCACTTTTAAGGGTAGTTTAGCATATGCATTTAAATTACATCACTCTTAGCAGAGTTATGTTATCGTGCTTCACCTAAATTCTTATATTGATTATGCTAACATCATTTTTTGCCTCTGTCGGTTACCTTTGATGATACCTAGAGAGCAAGATGAGTCGAGAGATGACCGATGACGAGCTACAGGAGATATTCACATGTATGCCTCTGGATTAGATGGCCCACTTTAGAGATATGGCAGACAAAGAGTTGTCACGGACATCGTTAGGCTGTTATGTGTGGTCTACCTCCATATACTCTGATGCTTCACCATATACTCTGATGCTTCACAAGCAGGGTTGATGCTGTAGACTAGCCCCAAATGGAGGGAGTAGTTTTGGGAGGTGTTGTGGAGATGTAGATGCTATGAGCCCACGGTCGATTCTAGAGATGGTTACTACTCCTCGCTCCAGAGAGGGTGGCTCAAGTAGGTGTTGTGGTTGCACTGATGTAGTGTCTCTGTCTCATTAGTCTAGTGAATACTTATCACCTCTAGGATTTATCACACGTGTAGGGACATCTACTCCCTTGACTCCTAATTTTGCTCAGGTGTCTGCAAGGCACCCCTATGGGTGCTACTCCAAGAGATACTACCCCCTCGCAAGTATGCCAAATGTACACGAGTCTCCTGGTTATCCCCATGGTTGCAGGTGGGAGAGCCCACACCTTAGATATACCCCAGTAAGGTACGGATACCTACAAGACAAGTGCTATGATCATGACCGATGAGGGGAGGAGGATGATGTCTCACATGAGAGAGTTGTGCCTACAAGTATTTAGACACAACATTATGGACCATTGGAGGAATATATCAAAGGGGATCAAGGACCTTGTAGTGGCATCTTTGTGTGAGGATTTTCTGATACCTATGGTGGTAGAGAGGTTTTCCACTCGTCATGGATGATGGAGTGTATGCGTGCATACATGTCACATAGACAATCAGATGCATGGAAGGAAATCAAGAGTGGTGCCTCAAAGCCGAAGTGGTTGGACATAGAGGATTGGCGGATACTCAAGGAGGAGGCCACAAACTCTCCAGGGATGATGGTGGCAACAACAATGGGAGGCAACAAGGGCATGATTGGAGGCAATGGTTTTACATCATGTGGGGTATTAACAACCTTGTTTCTAACAATTCTATTCTATTTTCTTTGTAGCACTCCATCACAAACCACAATTCCACAGGTTTGGAGACTCGATATGTAGAGAGACAATGTCTCACTACACTTATCGATAGATTGTATGCGTGTGGTGACCTAGTAAGTCAATCCTCTTTCTTATTTGTAGTTATTATTTTTTTCGTGATGCATTATGTATGGTGGAATAATGTCTAGTTGTTTATTTTGTAGAGTTCATTCGATGCTCCTTTGCGTTGGGATGAGCTTTTAGATGGTGTGGTCTTTGGGAGCTAGGTCATGTAATTGTATCCATTGAAATCATCTAGAAAGAAGTACATCTCATGGCTAGCTACTTTATTCAAGATGGTATCCATGTAAGAGATCCAAGATTATGGCTGCATTAATCTTTCTATAATCCACACATATTCACAACTTCTTGTTCTTCTTCAAAAAAATGACAATCAAGGAGATCCACTCTCTGCAATCTTTTAGAGTAATGAAACCTACTCTTAGTAGTCTATCCAACTCCTCTTTGACTTGTTTAGCCATGTGAGGGTTCATTCCTGTAGCATTGTATCTAGAATGGGACGACATCTAGTTTTAAAGGGATCCAATGCTAATAGAAATGGAATTGAGCCCTTTCATGTCTAAATATTCCCAGATGAATACATCTTTGATTTCAATTAGTAGATTGATGAGCTGCTCTGACAGAATGCACACTATAGTTTGGCATTAATATTGATTGGTTTGTACCAAATTAGACTATGTCTTTTACTCTTATCACTTTTTGTATATGTGCTTTAAACTTGTACTCTTGACTCACAATTTCACTAATGCTAGCATTAGCCATCTAGCCAGTATTGGTGATACCTTTTGTGCAGTTGTAGCATGCGCTTGAATTCATGGAGTGGACATCATTTTCTAATTTAGTCCTATGATCTATGCAAGCCTCTTCCATGTAGCGTTCCTTTGATATATTCATCATCATTTGTATAAAATCACATTTTGCAATATTTACAAATAGATTTCTATGTTTGTTTTGGACTCTCCTCTCCATGGTTCCATGTAATTTTATGAGTCGGCATCACTAGCCTTGTACTTATTTTATAAGTTATCAATCTTGTGGTTTTAAGTAGTTTTTGCACATATCTTGATGACAGTTATGTATTCAATATGTAATTTCTTTGTAGAATATTATTCAGCACCATGGTGCTATGGGCGGTAGGGTAGCCACCTTTTTTTTTCTATGTAATAGTCGCTATTTGCATCACTAATTCACTGCATGCATCACTATCCTAGTCGGTATATGTGTCACTATTTTTTTCTACATCTGCATTGCTATTAACGTCACAAAAGCATCGCTAATAGTGATGCAGATACCAATGACAATAGTGATGCTATTTAGCGACAAATTTGTAGAGACTCACATAGTGACACTTTTAGTGACAACAGGGGCAATGTTTTTTAATGAGAATATTTGCATCACTTTAAATGTCAATATGTGGCATGTATCTTGTAGTGTATGATCTTTTGAAGGTTTCTCCCAAATATGCATACAATCTCACAATGTTAATGGGTTTTCTACAAAATTTGAATTGAAACTATGATCTAATCAGACCCAAACTTGTGTGTTATTGAATGAATAGTATGAACTTTATCTTCCCAAGGTTCATCTCTATCTATAAAAAATTTATGTAAGGCATCAAAAAACTATTGGAATCTCTCACGGGAGCTTGAGATAAGTACAATGTTATATGCATACAATAGCGTCAGTATCCTCCTATTTTGTATGTGTAGTTTTCCACCTCATCATTGTAGAGGCCAAAAAATGTGGGTGATAATGGACACCCTTGTCTCATCCCAAGTGCTAATCACTATGTCTAACAAGCCTCTTAGTGTGGGCATTCTAGGAGTCACTGACTCACACAAAAAGTTATACCCCCCATTGCAATTCCTCCAGTACTCTAATATCCTATAACCTCCTCATGATTCTAGTTTGTGATACAATGTCAAAGGCTTTGTGTGTTGATGTTTCTTTGCCAACCACAAGAACAACTCTTGCTCAATGATGGAGCCATATACCTTGGCCATACAATAATGGCCAATCATGATGGTATGGCACTTGCTTGGGAGAATGCAATCTTCACTCCTAAATAATGGTAGCATAATGATCAATCCAACTTTTTGGGAGCCTCTCACAAATAGCCCTATATTGAACATATGCACCAACATAAGGACCAATACATCGTGAGCATATAAAAAGTGTGTAGCTACTGTGCCATCATGGTATTGTGCGTTCCCTATTTCATATAGAGAGAGAGAGAGAGAGAGAGAGAGAGAGAGAGAGAGAGACCATTAACTACTTTCACCATTAACTAATATCATTGCTTCAAAAATAGAGACACACTAAAGCAAAAGTTATCTTTGGAATTGCTATAGTACCAATAAACAATGGTATGTACAAAGAAAATCTCTACTTGTGGCTCCTCAAGAAGTTAACCTAGATAGTTTACATATGAAAGGCTAAGTCATTGGCAATTTGAGAGATGTGAATTCTCTATCCATCTTTTTGGGATTCCTCTAAGCATGGTATCTCCCGATATATTGATGCTATGGTTTGCCCCTCACTTTCTCCATTAATCAACATCAACATTGTTGATCTCTTCAACTCATCTAAAAATGTTGGGACTTTCATATGATTCAAAAAGCTAAAGATGTTTTGTAGCATAATTCCTCCCAATTATTTTGACTTTGTATAGTATAAAAGCAAGGAATTTGAATAACTTTATCAAAAATTCCTTCCTTGCATATGCACCCATTCCAATAGTTAATTTCTCAAAGTATTCTACCATGGATTGACATATCCTTAATTTCTTTTTTTTATCGAGAGCCCCATTATTGTGTTCCATCTTAAAGTTGACATTGCCACTCATTGCGTCCACTTTTGAGAAGCCTAATATTCCCTCTTTATTTTTCTACATTGAATTTTAGTCTCACCATTTAGTGATGGAGAGCTCATGGAGGGTCCCATTGTTGTAAAGGATTTGCCTACAATACCAACAAGAAATATCATTATCAAACACTCACTTTTCATTGAAACATGAAAACATCTTGCACCAATTCGCAACAATATTGGGCTACCCATATAAGGGGAACTTGTACCCCAAGATGGACATAGAAGAGGAGCCAAGAGAACACATCCTAGGACTCTATGTGTGTGTGTGTGTGTGTGTGTGTGTGTGTGTGTGTGTGTGTGTGTGTGTGTGTGTGTGTGTGTGTGTGTGTGTGTGTGTGTGTGTGTGTGTGTGTGTGTGTGTGTGTGTGTGTGTGTGTGTGTGTGTGTGTGTGTGTGTGTGTGTGTGTGTGTGTGTGTGTGTGTGTGTGTGTGTGTGTGTGTGTGTGTGTGTGTGTGTGTGTGTGTGTGTGTGTGTGTGTGTGTGTGTTGCTTTCACAAGCTTCTCACATGTCAACCTTCCATGTATGAGAGGGAGGGAGGGAACTCAAAGATATCTCAAATAGAATGCTTTCATAGAGAAAGCTCAAAGAGAGGAGAAGAGTGCTTAAACTTCTATAGGAGTCTATGAACATAAAGACATAAAGAGAGAACCTAACAAGATAGCTCAAAGAGAGCTCAGTTCATCTTAGAACATACATACATACATACATACATGTGCATGCATGCATATAATATATATATATATATATATATATATATATATATATATATATATATATATATATATATATATATATATATATATATATATAGAGAGAGAGAGAGAGTGTGTGTGTGTGTGTGTGTGTGTGTTTGTGTGTGTAACACACTTGCAATTCGTATAGATTCGTGGCTTGAAAAAGATAATATTTAAACATATAGATTTAGAAATATTATTATTATTATTATTATTAGTTTTCCAACTAAATATTTTAGTAGAGAAGGAATAATGTTAGATTCAAAATAATCACTAAAAAACTTGAAATATTAAACAATTCTTTAAAATATTAAAAACCCAAAACATTAGAAATTTTGAGTCTTTGTAAGCGCACTAGATTTAACATAGGGATTGATTATTGTTTTTAAATGGAATAGCATTGTTATGAGGGATAGCATTGGTGATAGCTTAAGGGACTAAGAAGGCTTTGGCTTGCTTATTCTATTAAAATGAAAGAAAAAAAGCACAAAAAACAAACATAGAAAAGCCTTAAGGTTGGGATCAAGGCCATAGGGGCAAAAGAGAGCAGCTTGATGACAAGGAGCATCAATTACATGTTTATGAGCAAGAGATATTAGGAATATTGCATGCTATCAAAAAGTGGCATCAATATATCTATGACAACCATTTTAAGGTCAAAAGCAATCATTGTGTGCTGAAATACTTCCTTTCACAAACAAATTTATCTCCCAAGAAATGAATATGGTTAGCTACTCTTCAAGGATATGACTTTGAAATATCTTATATGGCTAGAAAAGACAATGTGGTGGTGGTGGATGCCTTATCAAGAATGTGGGCATGTTCCATCTCTACCATTTCAACCGTGCATAAGGATTGCATCCATGACATTCAAGAGGAGTATTTGCTTGATGAGCAAGCATCAAAGATGATGAAGGAATTTCAGCAAGGCAAAGGAGAAGAGTATCCAAGTTTCAAATGGCACAACGGTCTTTTATGGTATCGTGGTAGAGTACTCTTGACACCACAATCTTCTTTCAAAGACCGTATCTTGCATGAGATACACTCTTCACCTTTAGTGGGACACCATGGATTGTTCAAAACATTTGATAATATCCATAAGAGTTTCTATTGGAAGGAAATTTGGAGGGATGTTAAGGATTATATTATGCAATGTCTTCCGTGTCAACAAAATAAAGACTCATCTCTTCTACCCAGTGGTTTCCTTCAGCCACTTCCTATTCCTCAAGGAAAGTGGACTGATATTACAATGGATTTTATTGTGGGATTACCTATAACAAAGCATGGGTGGAATAGCATTTATGTGGTGGTGAACCGGTCGACTAAATCAGCTCATTTCATCCCTACCAAGGATCAATTTACAGCAAAGCAAGTGGCTGAACAGTTCATGGAATGTATTTTTAAGCTTCATGGTATGCCATTGAAAATAGTATTTGATCATGATACTAAGTTCATGGGAATTTTTTGGAGGAGTTTATTCACTTCTATGGGAACAATTTTGACTCCTAGCACAACATATCATCCCCAAACCAATGGCCAAACGGAGAGTGTCAATAAATGGTTGGAATTCTATCTTCCTTATTTTTGCCTTGACACTCAAACTTTATGGGATAATTGGTTACATATTGCTGAATTATGTTATAATAACACTCATCATATGAGCATTAGTATGTCCCCATTTGAAGCGCTTTATGGATACAAAGTGCAAATACCTTCATCCCTTTTTCATGAAGATGTGAATCCACAATCCAAGGTTGAAGTTGAGAAAATGGAAACTCTTTTGCATCAATGCAAGGAAAACATTAGGAAGGCACAAGATGTTATGAAGGCTTATGTTGATGAAAAGAGGAGACCTTTGGAGTTTGAAGAAGGAGATTGGGTATTTCTCAAAGTGCCTAAATCTAGGTATTCTTCTCTCAAAGGCGGTCATAATAACTTGGCTCATCATTACTATGGGCCTTATCAAATCCTTAAATGAGTTGGTGAGCTTGCATACAAGCTTGATTTTCCTTCTTCAACAAGGATTCATTCTACCTTCCATGTTTCCCAACTTAAGAAATATGTGGGTCCACCCATAAAGGTTTCATAGGAGTTACCTCCCATGGATGAAGATGGTCTTATCATTTATGAGCCTGAAAAGGTTATTGGCAAAAGAGAAAAGGTTTTAAGGAACCATTCACTGTTGGAATACCTTATTAAATGGAAAGGTTTGCCCATGGAGAAGTCTACTTGGAAACCATCATCATAGCTTGATTCTTTTCCATGGCTTTTGCAGGAAACGGAGTAATATCTGAACAGGACAGCTTGTTGTATTAAATTTTTGTCATAAAAATAATTGCTCTACGATCATCAAAATTGGATTTTTATGGCATGGCTAGATACTAGGGATTTTCTTTTACATTTCTATAGCTCACACATGGTGATTGGATATTCCATCTTCAACTTATGGCCATTCTTGTGCAGCAACATGTTTTGGACAATTTTCAATAGTATACTCAGATTTCATACTTGTACTTCATTGACATATGAGATCTTCTTCAACTTGGAGTTTCAATTCAACATGGATTCATTACTTACAAAGCTATTCTTGTAATCCTTCCTTGTAAATTGTCCCAATTCTAGCTTTGAGGACAAAGCTCTCTTAGGTCGGGATGGCTTGTAATAAAGCATAAATGCCTTAGTCTAGGGTAAGTATAAAAGGTGGAGATGTAACATGTGAAGTATCTTTTTGTCATTATACAACATTCCTTTTTTGAGGTCTCAACCTCCCACCACCTAAGAGGGTGAATACTCTTGGCCACCATAGCTTGGGGTGCATTCCATGTTGTAGCCACTCATCATTTGACTCTCAGCCAAATGATAATATCATTTCATGCCTAGCCACCTTGGCTATGGATTCTTGGCATTTTATGTCTATTTCTTGTCATTTCAGTTTAATGGCTTCGTGTGGAAATTAGCTTCTTTACACAAAAGCTTCAAATTGTCCTCATTTGAGAAAAGTTGATGGGTAGTAGGAAAATATTCCCCATGATAGGATAAAGAAAGAGCTTTTCCTAGGCTCTTAGACATCATGAGGATAATTGTGTCATGAATAGAGCCAGATCTCTTGTTGTAAGAAGTTAGGAATTGATCGCACATGTCAGGATCATCAGGGACAAGTGGCAGTATAAGAGACACAAATTTGGATAACTCAGTCTTAGAAATAACATCCAATTCCAACAATTGTGAATAATCATTAGAAACCAATGGAACATATTAGATTACTGGGGGAGGTGTACGAGATGCCATTCAGATGGATCACAAACGCCACACACACATAGACAATCACAAGGAATGCTACAAAACAACATAATAGCAAGGATATGATATCAACAAAAGAAATGACTCATATGGACATGGCTGATTGACCACCCCATGCAATCCACGTCCTAAAAAATTTTGGCATGACCTCTCCACTTATGTAACTAAAAGCTTCATGCTATGAAGAAATATATGCTATCAAGATTTCAAAGGGAGAGAGAGACAAAGCCATAGAGCTGTAATAGAGAGTAGTGTACTCTCTTGTTCTCTTCTTCTCATTATTGCATAATGACTACTAAAGCCTAGTCACACATAATTGAAAACACACTAGGTCACTAACTGATCGTACCACTAACTGCAGTTGAGTCTAACCAACTCAGTTATTACAACACACATGGAGAGTGACAGCTAAGACTACAATTGTCTAGATAAGATCGGTCACATCAATGATACTAATCATAAGCTTGATTCTCAACACTCCCCCTCAAGCTCAAGCTAGCTATTGTACTCCAAGTAGCTCCCTAAAATGCACAAACTTCTCTTTACCAAATGATTTGGTAAAGATATCTGCTACATGGTATTTTTTCTTCACATGGAGTAGATCAATCTGTCCAGCAAGTACCATCTCCCTGATGAAATGGTAATGAGCTTCTATGTGTTTGGATTTAGCATGATAAATGAGGTTGCTAGCCAACATTACACTGCAAAGATTGTCATAATGCAAGGTGACCTTCCTATTTGACTGTATACCCAAGTCATGTAGTAGTTTCATAAGCCAAACAACTAGCCCAATCAACATCAGTATAAGTTGTCAAGTCAAATGACTTTCCATACTCATAAAATAGCGCATAATCAGTAGTACCCTTCACATATTGTATAATCCTCCTAAATGCATCTAGATGCGGCTTACGAGGCTTCTACATAAACTGGTTAATCAATCCCACTACATAATTGAGGTCACGACAAGTGATAGTGAGATAAATTAGGCTGACCTTCTCTATTTCATTCCCAACATGAACTACAAGATTGAAATTATAATCCAATGGTGTTTCCATGTCTTTACCCTCCATCGTGCCATATTTCACTAGCATATCATGAGCATACTATTTTTGCAATAGCCATATACCTTGACGTGTAGACATAACCTCAATCCCAAGGAAGTATTTCAGCTCTCCAAGATCCTTCACCTTGAATTCAACCTATAACCGTGACTTATTTTCAACAATCCTATGATCATAATATCTAGTGATGGTCAAATCATCCACATAAATCACCAAGAGAACATAGCCATTCTTTGTCTTCTTTATAAACAAGCTATGGTTTGCATGATCCACCTGAAAACCAAGCTACTAAAAATAAGTATTGATACAAGCATTCGATGCTCTCGATGCATGTTTGTATATATCCAATCGACAATAAATTCTTAGTAATAGAAGGCACATGCAATACATCATATAGACTCTTCTTTTTTCCATCAAGCGTGGTTAAGGGAACCACACATGTATGTTGAATATCATGTTGTGTGTCATCACCACATGGGAACCTACTGTCATCTCATCCAACCATTCACTATGTGGAGTCATATGATTGGATGCTCCTGAGTCTATATACAATTTTTCATCCTTGCCTTGCTTAGATGTATTCTTGGGAACATGCTACATAGAATGTTGGGGGTAAAGGCACCTCCACCTAGCCACCCGTGTATTACTACACTGACAGTACCTGCCACTGCACACTACAAGTGGCGGGCGCCCGTCACAGTCACTTATTCTTTATTCTTTTAGTGACAGTTTGAATAAAGGAAGGCACGGTCACACATTGTGATTGTTGAAGTTTCCATTTGTGTCTCTCTCTCTTCTTGATCTTTCTCTCCATCATAGCTCACTTCCAAGCAAGCTTCGATCCTTCTCGCCTTTCAACTGGTATCAGAGTGAGGCTTCCCAACTTTTCGAGCTTGGTTCTTGGCATTCTTAGCTTCCATTCAAATACCTACAACATTGGGTCTCCTTCCTTGAAGCCGTAGCCAATAGCCGACCTTCCCGAGCTCCCGTCACTTCCCGACTTCCCGAGCACCTTCTCGGCCTATTGAGGCACCCTCAGGGCATTACTACAGAGGTATTGAAGTATTCTTTTAGTGCTTTTCTTTAGTTCTTAGGTTGCACTCAAACAGGGCAGCCATAGCTCCCTTGGAGCTTGGATCTTGCTCCCTCTTGCATTTGGACACTTGAGGCTTGTTGTGGGCCTCCCTGGGCACCCCCTGGAGCCTCCAACCACTACCATTGAGGCCACATGGATGCACTGGAGTAGAAGAACGGATCAGCAAATTCGCACCATTTTTTTGGTTGTTCTAGACAGCACACTACATCAGCTCACCTACTCCTCATTGATGGCTATGTCATGCTTCTTCGGGCTTGGCAATGCACTTGGCAATGGTCTCTAACTTTGGTTGAAGCCTCCTTGATCATTGGCATCAATTTTGGGTGTAATTTGTGCATTCATAGGACTGTTTATAGCAGTATCACAGTCATGTTATACAAAAGTAACATTGGCATCTAATGCTATGCTTGTTTGGGCACTTCTACTTAACCGGTTTGGTACCTATTGATGCCCCATTGCTTGAGGGATGCAAGGAACATGTTATGCCATCATTTTGGACTGATTTTCTTGCTAAAAATACTCAGTTTTGAACAGTAAATCACTGATGTACAACAGCGGGCTGAAGCCTATTATCTCATGTTTGGTTATGCCTATTAGTTTTGGGCTATGTCTTTGGGATATGCAATGAAGTATTGACCTTCGGGGTATGACATCGATCTTGTCTTTGGTTCCAAAATGCTTTTGAGCTTGTATTAACCTCCAAATTGGTTGTTATTCACTGGCATTTGGATTCAGTTGGCATGCTTTGGACCGATCTATGCCTATTGTCACTGCTTGACATTTAGACCTCTTGCATTTATGCTTTGGTTAGATATGGATGCTATTAAAATACTGAGAATGCATGCTATGGAGGATCACTGATGGGAAAATAGGCAATCATAATGAGGCAGAAGCATTTACAAGGAAGAACAACTAATATTATCCAAGCATAATGCAAGTACAACTGATTGATAATGATAGAATGAGTGTGGGGATGAGTGCCTTTTATAGGCTTACAGTAGGTGGTATTGGTAGGTGAAGGTAGGTAAAAAGGGACCATGGTATTCAACAACCGTGGTTTTAATAAATCATGCGTACATGACCTAGTCTAAGGCTTTATTTGCAGTTTGTTTCTTTGCCTTGTTTGTCCCATACAAAGAGGCTATGGTGGATGTGATTGCACATTTCTTAACACCCCTCCTCAATCACAACCGTAAAAGACATTGAGTATACATAGGCTGTCATGAGTAGAACCTTGCTAAGTGTAGACATGGAAGAAACAAAAGCAACCATACAAAGCTAGAGGCTATTACAAGGCCTCACTAAGTGTGTAGAGGTTGTAGTGTGCAAAGGCTACATTAGGAGTTTAGGAGCTTATGGTGGGAACATAAGGCAAGTCCACATGTTAAACTTTAAAAAAGTCTATCATCAGAAAATGAACTACAAAAGAGGGACTAGTGAGTCTTATCCTTTTGATCTTGGGTTTCTTCTTCTCCTTGTTCTTCAATGTTGTCTTCATCTTCTTTGACTGTAGCAAGATATGCTCTTTGAGACTTTTTCTTAGCATAGCAAAATTTCTCAATTTGCCCAAGTCTCTTACAAAAGTCACAGACTAAGCTTTTCTTCCCTTTCACATAAAGGAGCTGTTGATCTCCTCTTTGGATGCTTGTTTCTCCTTTGTTCTTGATCTTCTTTTCTTCTTCCAGGAGAGAGGCTTTGATGTCCACAGGTTTCGGCTTTGGCATGTTGATTAATGTGGTAGACGCATTATCAAATTCAGGTGGAAGACTTTTGAGAAGCACTCCAATGCAAATGTCTTCATCCATCTTCAAGTCGATTCGTGCAAGTTGTGTCAACAAGATTTCCATATAATTCAAATGAGTTGCAAGTGAGGTATTACTTTGCATGTCGAGCCTGAAAAATTCAATTAGTAAACCATATTTTGAGGATTTAGAATGAGCTCCAAATAAGGTTTCTAATCGATCCCATGTCATGTAAGAGGTTTCACAATCATCAACATGAGCTATCATCAAGTTCGAGCTTGATAATTGCTTGAGCCTTGTCATCATTTTTATCCCATACAACTGAAAGTGAAGCTTCCCTTGGTTTCTTCTCTTGACCACTTGTGATTGACCGCAAGCCTTTCTTCATTAGGATCAATTTGATCCTAGTTTGCCATGTGTGGAATCCAACACCATTGAATTGGGATGTCAGTGAATCCTTGCCCATTTTGAGATTGAAAGATCAATAGCAGCAAATGAACTCCAAAGAATTCCGTTTTTAGTTGAGCACAAGTGCTAAAGAATCACTAGGCGATTAGTATCAAGAGATAGTAGGCAATTTAGTGACTATGATGCTCTTGAAGTTGGAATATTCAAGATTTGATGCAAGTCCGAGTCTTTCCTTCCTTTATTTGATGCTAGAGTTGCAAAAAAAATCAGTTTTGATTAGAGGCAAAGCTGATTGTGTTAACTGACATTAGTGCTAAAAGCACTAGATGGGTTTCAATGGACACTATTGCTTAAAATGCTTGATACTCTTGTGAATTTCTTCCCTCCTTGCTAGTAAGTAACTTGAATGCTTTGCTGAAGACTGAGTGTTGGAGTAGATTAGAGTTTCAGTGACTTGATTTGAGCCACAAGAGTGAGAGAAGGAAGTAAAACAAGAGTTTGAAGCTTGATAGCTATGGCTGCCCTCTTTAGGGTTTTGACAGGCGACTGGTTTTTTCCTTACTCGAGTACGTAGACTCAATCATTTTGCAAACCCTCTAAGCTGGAGATAGAGTGTTTATGTGGCTTCAATTTCCCTATGGTCGTGGATAGCATCGATGCACGTGCAGGCTGAATCAATGGTACAAATTGCAGATGGCACAGACTAGTCAGCAATCTATTGCAGGCGCAAAGCTAGAGTAGAGAATCAGCAATGTTGGGCTTTGAAGTGATAGGAAGGAACGCCTAGAGTCAGGGAAGGCTTGCCCAGAAGGAAGCACGAGCTGAAATGTCCTAGGTTGGGAGCTTCAAGTCCTCCACTGAAGGTGGATAGCTATAGAGGTAGGTGAGAGATCCAAGGAAAAGTGGAGGGAGCCAGAAATTCAAACTAACATGACACAATTTTTGGCTTGATGACTTACTGACTTAAAACCCACTTTGATACCATGTTAAAATATTGAGAATTCATGCTATGAAGGATCACTGATGAGAAAATATACAATCATAATGAGGCAGAAGCATTGACAAGGAAAAATAACTAATATTATCCAAGCATAATGCAAGTACAATGCAAGTACAACTGATTGATAATGATTGATAGAATGAGTGTGGGGATGAGTGCCTTTTATAGGCTTACAGTAGGTGGTATTGGTAGGTGAAGGTAGGTGAAAAGGGACCATGGTATTCAACAACCATGGTTTTAATGAACCATGCATACATGGCCTAGTCTAAGGCTTTATTTGCAATTTGTTTCTTTGCCTTGTTTGTCCCATACAAAGAGGCTATGGTGGATGTGATTGCACATTTCTCAACAAATGCCACTTGGTTTGCCCATGCTTGATAGCTACTTGGAGCTTCATCTTCATATGTATTTGAGCATTTTGGATCTACTGGGCATTATATTTGGTTGTCAGTTACATGCTCTTTGAATGCTTTCAGGCTTATGCTTTACGGGTCTGAGATAGCTTGGGATTTATGCTCCATATGTACCCTACTAGGATTTGGCATGTCTGATGCTATGCATTTGATGTATTAGAGCATTGCTTGATCTCTTTGCATCTGACTTCACTTCTAGTGGGAGCTGTTGAGATATCGAGCTCCACTCGTGATATGCCAGGGTGACCGTTGTGCATTTATGTCACCGACTTGTCAGTTGCAGATGCAGTTGGTACACCGCCCATGAATAATAGCTAGATGACAGCTATCCTTATCTACTCTAGTTCGTGGCTCAATTAGTATGCCACCTTAGTTAGTTGAGTTTGGTTTGAGACCCATATATAGGGTTCTTCTATTTCTTTGAACTAGAGTTCTTTTGGCTTACACAACTAAGAAGAGGAAAACTGTTTTCAGCCTCCACCTGTGTGTGGATTACCCCATTGTGCAAGCAAGAAAGCTACAAGTGAGACTCCTTCCTTCTCTCCCACAATCTTGACATGGTATTAGAGCCTTGTTCATGGTAAGGAGCTCAAGAAAGCAAGCCAAGTTTGCGGTGTTCTGGTAAGAGGACCAGTGTTGCGTTCATTTTTCTGTTTTGGGAGCAAGTCTCTGCACGTAGCACAGTCAGGAAATGCAAGAGTGCATTGTCTCAGATTGAGACGCCCTTCGCGGTGTAGCAAGAGGGCAGTATATGCGGTGGGATAAGGGCTTTAGCCCTTGGTTTCTCTGTTTTTTTGATTTGAGGCAATTTCGGGGCGTGTTTTGGAGGCGGAAGTTTTCTACACACACTCAGGGAAAGCCCCGTTTTATGCTGTGCGACCACTGTTCTACAGATCGGTGAAAAGTTACTGTAGAAATTGCATCATATGCCTGTCCGCAGAGACATTGGGAGTTACAGAATCATCCTTGTTGCCTGTTGATGCAAAAGCGTCACTAGGAAGTGACTGTGTGGTCAAATACCACTTTCGTCAGTATTGCAGATTTGCCCTTGTGAGGCTGAAGCTGTGTTCTTTGCAATGACAGAATTTTTGGCAGTGTTCTGTAATGGCGTCTGATTCTCTTTCACAGATTGTCACTGAAAAGCTTGACAAGAACAACTTCAACAGCAAATGCAGGCATTTAAAGAATGGCATGAGAGAGCCAGGAAAGTTATGTACTGGCTGTCTATCAGCATTTCAGACTCTATGATTGTGCATATTCAAGATGCAAGTACGCCAAAGGAGGCATGGGATACTTTGTCAAAAATGTATAGCACAAATACGCAAGCCAAGAAAATGCAGCTCAAGCAAGAGTTGCATAATGTGCAAAGAGAAAGTATGAGCATCAATGACTACCACATGAAGGTGAAGAAGATTGCAAATGCACTTGCTTCCATTGGATCGCCAGTGGAAGATGATGATTTAGTTTCTGTGACCTTGAATGGTCTAGGAAAGGATTATGCACAGTTCCAAACATCCATTTTTGTCCGTGAAAGATTTCCTGATTTTGAGGAGTTGATTGCTCTTCTAATTTCTGAGGAGCAGAGAAATGGTGGTGCATCTTCTTCAGGAGGAACTTCAAAAGAAGCTGTCTTCTACTCAAATGCTGGAAGAGGTAGAGGCAGAGGTAGAGGAGGCCGATCTGGAGGCCGTGGTAGAAATCAGAATATGTAGCAAACTCACGAAAACTAGTCCTATGGAGGAGGTGGTGGTAACTCTAGAGGTAGGGAGAGCCAAAGAGGTAGAGGAAAAAATGCAAACAGCAATGTTGAATGCTACTATTGTGGTAAAATAGGTCATATGGCTAAAGACTGCTATAAAAAGCAGAATGACATCATGAATGAAAAACTGCAACAATGGAATTATGCATCTTGTAGTAGACAGGGTGATGACAGAAATGAGCATTTGTTTATGGTGCAGCACATGACCAATTCTGTGACAAGTGCAGAAGAAAGTAACGATGTGTGGTATGTTGACTCAGGTGCATCCATTTTCTTCTGCACATCCTGGTTTGTGTTGGTCAAATGCTCAAGAACCTGGTTTGTGTTGGTCAAATGGTGGTATTTCATGTCCCTTTCATGACCAACACCAAGTGCATATGGCTAAAGACTACTATTGTGGTAAAATAGGTCATATGGCTAAAGACTGCTATAAAAAGCAGAATGACATCATGAATGGAAAACTGCAACAAGGGAATTATGCATCTTGTAGTAGACAGGGTGATGACAGAAATGAGCATTTGTTTATGGTGCAGCACATGACCAATTCTGTGACAAGTGCAGAAGAAAGTAACGATGTGTGGTATGTTGACTCAGGTGCAGCACATGACCAACACCAAGTGCAGAATGTGTGGTATTTCATGTCTCGAATATCACCAAGAACCTGGTTTGTGTTGGTCAAATGGTTGAGCAGGGCTTGCAGGTCAGATTTAATTCCCATGGATGCTTTGTTGAGGATATGAAAAATAAAGGTCGCTTGATAGCAAAAGGAAAGAAGGGCAGAATGTTTACGTTGGATGCAGAAATGCCTGAATTGAGTGCAGCAATGTTTGCACATGGGACTGGTGTAGTTGCAGATATTGATATCTGGCATAAACGCATTGGTCATGTTAATGTACAGCGACTTAAATCAATGCAAGCCCAAAATATTGTTGTAGGATTGCCTAAATTCAAGGTTGCAGAAATACATAAGGTATGTGAAGCCTGTCAATTTGGAAAACAGGCAAGGAAACCATTTCCTAGACATGTTCAAGAGAGTAAGAAGCCATTGGAATTAATCCACTCTAATGTGTGGACTACTAAAGCTGCATCTCTTGGAGGCTGTCATTATTTTGTTACTTTTATTGATGAATATAGCAGAAAAGTTTGGGTGTATTTTATGAAAAAGAAAAGTGAATTTTTTGGGCATTTCAAAACTCTTAAAGCTATGGTTGAAAAAGAAACAGGCCTACAAATAAAATACCTAAGTTCAGATGGAGGGGGAGAGTACCTCTCAAATGAGTTTGCAAGGTTCCTGCAGGAGCATGGCATAAAGCATCAATATTCATGCAGTCATACCCCACAACAAAATGGAATTACAGAAAGAAAAAACAAGCATATTGGAGAGGTATCTTGTGCCATGCTCAACAAAAAAGACTTACCAGATTTTTACTGGGCTGAGGCAGTTGCTACAACAGTCTACATAATGAACACGACTCTCACTGCAGCAATACATGGCATGACTCCAGAGGAGAGGTATACTGGTAGGAAACCAGATATTTCTCATTTGAAAATTTTTGGTTGCATTGCCTATGTACATGTGCCAGATGAGTTGAGATCCAAGTTGGATCCAAAAGCTGAGAAGTGCATCTTTATTGGTTACTCTCTGCAGCAAAAAGGGTATAGATGCTATAACCCTTCTACTTGTAAGTTTTCAATGAGCAGAGATGTTGTTTTTGATGAGATGAGTAGCTGGTATAAACCAGTAAATGTGATTGATAATGTAGATGCACAAAATGGTAATGCTGCACAGAATTCACAACAGCAGTCACAATATATTAGTGGACCTGGAGCGTCCTCTAGCAGTGGTTCACATTCTTCGCCATGGACAAACAAATTGAGATCAGGAGAATCTTCTCAAAGCAATGCAGATAGTGGTATGCAGGTTTCACGAAAAGAAAAAGAGAAGGTAGATTAGCCCATGTTTGATTTGAATGCAGGTCACTCTTATGTGGATGGTGAATCCAGTGGCTCAGAACAGAGCATTGATGATGAGTTGGGCATTCCTTCTATTGTTATACTTGGAGTAAGGAAGACCAGGGATTTTTTGAGAGCACCTGGGAGTGAACCTACTTTGCGCAGGTCTACCAAAGCTAGGTATCCTGTGGACAGGCTGAAATATGATGGATTTACAGCCATTCACTATGCCTATATGATCAAAGTGATACAGGAACCAGAACCCACTTCTTTTGAGCAAGCCATGGGAAAAGAAAAATGGGAGAAAGCCATGGATGAAGAAATGGATACCTTGGAAGCAAATGCTACATGGGAATCGGTACCTTTGCCTAAAGGTAAGAATGCAATTGGTTGTAAGTGGGTTTATAAGGTGAAGCACAATGCAGATGGTTCTGTGAATAGATACAAGGCAAGATTAGTAGTCAAGGGGTATGCACAAACATATGGCATTGATTATGAAGAAACATTCAGTCCGGTTGCAAGGATGGCAACCGTAAGAGCAGTCATTGCTATGGCTAAATCAAAGGAATGGTCTTCACATCAGATGGATGTAAATAATGCCTTCTTGCATGGTGATTTGCAAGAAGAGGTATATATGGAGCAGCCACCAGGTTATGTGCATGCTGTTCATCCTGAGTTTGTTTGCAGGTTGAAGAAAGCCTTGTATGGCTTGAAGCAAGCACCTAGAGCATGGTCTGACAAGATAGGACAGTATCTTGTCACTATTGGCTTTCATATTTCCAAGGCAGAATTCTCACTTTATGTGAGAAAAATAGAGAAAGGTATTATGCTACTTGTCATTTATGTTGATGATTTGATTATGACAGGTGACAGTGATGAAGATATCCTTCATGTGAAAATGCTATTGAAGCAGAAGTTTGAGATGAAGGATTTGGGAGAGCTGCGTTATTTCTTGGGCATTGAGGTGATTAGATCACCAAGTGGGATACGGCTCTTGCAGAGGCAGTATGGATTGGACATGCTGTCCAAATATGGGATGACAGGTTGTAAGGCTATTTCAGTTCCTTTGGAGTAGAATGTGAAGCTGAGCGCAGATGCAGGTGAGCTTCTGGAAGACCCTACTATGTACAGACGCATAGTAGGAAGTTTGATTTACATGACTATTACCAGGCCAGATTTGAGCTATGCTATTGGATTGGTAAGTTAGTTTATGCAGGCTCCAAGGAAATTGCATTTAGATGCGGCTAGACGCATACTCAAGGACGTGAAGTCCACATTGCAGTATGGACTACTTTATGAGACTGGGGTTCAGATACAGTTGCATGGATACACTGATGCTGATTGGGCTGGTAGTATTTCTGATAAACGATCTACCAGTGGATATGTGTTCTCTTTTGGGAGTGCTGCAGTCACTTGGAGCAGTAAGAAACAGCCTACAATCACCTTGTCGAGCACAAAGGCTGAGTACAGGGGCGCAGCAATGGCTGCATGTGAGGTAGCTTGGTTGCATAAGCTACTTTATGATATGCATCAGTCTACACATGGGCCAGTTGCCATTTATTATGACAACATGAGTAGTATATACTTGGAAAATAACCCAGTCTATCATGCTAGAACAAAGCACATTGAGATGCATTATCACTATGTGCGGGAGAGGGTTTTACTAGGTCTTATTGATCTATTTTATGTCAGCACAGAGGATCAGGTAGCTGACATATTTATGAAGTCATCGAGCGCAGAGAAGCTGCGCAAGTTCAGAGACCTGCTTGGTGTGCAGGGATTGGGATTGAGCTCGAGGGGGAGTGTTGAGATATCGAGCTCCACTCGTGATATGCCAGGGTGACCATTGTGCATTTATGTCACCGACTTGTCAGTTGCAGATGCGGTTGGTACACCGCCCATGAATTATAGCTAGATGACAACTATCCTTATCTACTCTAGTTTGTGGCTCAGTTAGTATGCCACCTTAGTTAGTTGAGTTTGGTTTGAGACCCATATATAGGGTTCTTCTATTTCTTTGAACTAGAGTTCTTTTGGCTTACACAACTAAGAAGAGGAAAACTGTTTTCAGCCTCCACCTGTGTGTGGATTACCCCATTGTGCAAGCAAGAAAGCTACAAGTGAGACTCCTTCCTTCTCTCCCACAATCTTGACAGGAGCATCTTGGTATATTCATTAGCGGGATGAGCGTAGCTCAAAGTCGAGTATACAAGGCTTATGTATTTTTGTTTGGCTTTTGTAGTCTTTGTCCTTTGTGATTGCGGTATTCGTTGTCTTCGTAGAAACTGCGTATGAACTACGTATGACCTTCTGCGTTTGCTAAAACTGGTTCAACAAGTCTGCAAGTGCGAACAGAGTCTACCAGAGAGCAATAAACGGTTTCTGTGCTTCTACATGTGAATAGCCTTTATGGAAGTGGTTGGAGATGACTTAATTGACCAAGTGCGAACAGAGTCTACCAGAGAGCAATAAACGGTTTCTGTGCTTCTACATGTGAATAGCCTTTATGGAAGTGGTTGGAGATGACTTAATTGACCTTTGTGGACTTAGGTAACTTACAGAAGTAAATTAACTTGGTGACTTAGAGGACTTAAGAGCTTAAGCAAAGAAGCTGAATTTCGTGTATCTGAGGACGTCGTCAACGGAATCGGCGCCGTCCAGAATGTCCTCTTGCCCTCGATCGTCAGTTTTGTTGATTGAAGCTTTTTTTTAAAAGCTTATTACTAAGCTTGCTAAGCTTTGACTTAAAGCTTTTAAACTTTTGAGCTATGGAAGTTTACTGTCAGTCTGGTTGAAAAACGACTTGAAAAAGGAGATGTCCAAGTAGTCCTCCGCCTCCTCAGGCCACTCCATCAGAGAGTGTAGAACGGGGTTCTTGACCGCCAGGAACACACTGGTATCGACCGTTTGCGATGAAACTGACTGTAGAGCTCGATCATTCCAGGAGCTCCGCCTTCGCGCAAGATGGTAAGCGATTGGAAGCTTTCGATCTCAGCTTCGCTCTGATACTATTGGTGCACAGATCGGATGCCATAAGCACACGTAGTGAGCGTCAGAAGGTCCCCAAGAACAAAAGAACTCTACTTTTTGCACACAAATCAATGTAGAAAGCTTGCACGACTTGAATAAGAGACCAATTGGGTGCAATCTCCCCCCATGCCTTGTGTAAGCGCTCCACAAAGCATGTATTTCATATATTAATCATCTTCAATAATAGCCCAAATTACAAAATAGCACGCTTTAGCTTTTGAGTTTGCTTTTGTGCCAAATAGAATTAAAGCTAATGGGCACCCAAGAAGTCAGGCGTACCCAAATACAATGTCCAAATACAAATATCTAAATCGTGCGTCCATGCGCATACAAAAATAATAAATAAATATCAAGCGCCTTGATAAATAAGCGCGACAAAATATAGGCGCCATGCCTAAGGTATGCGCCCATCAAAATATTGACGATAAATTTGAATACACGCTATCCTCCGATGCTTTCCACTGCCATCGCTGGTATCTCTACACGTCAACTAAAGCATTCACAATTGTTAGTAAAATAATACAATTAAACCGACAAAAGTGAATACCTAGCAGTCTTCAGCTACATAAATAAATTGGTTAGAAATCAATCTTAACCTTAATTTATCATGAGTGCGCACTCTAAACTCAAAAACGTTTATTAATTTAAATATATATTTTGTGGAATCACCCATGTACACACAAAATTAACAAAACGCCCAAAAAGGATAGGCATCCCCATCGACTTCTCGCAGGAGATGTTCTTTGATCAATATAGGTAGAGTATATAATTTCACTAGAAGATATAGGCCTTATATCGATGTTAAAAGCGACGAAAATATGAATAAAGAAATTTTCCCCCCTCATCGTAAAAAGCATTGTTATTGGCAATGCCATAGAACAGTCGGTATTAGCATCGTTATCAATGTCGCTATATATTTGCGTCAGTATCAACGTCGCATTTGTGATACTGATATCGCTATATATTTGCGTCAGTATCAGCATCACATTTGCGATGCTGATACCTATGCAAATAGCGACGCTGATAACGATGCGATGCTGATACCGACGCAAATAGCGAAGCTGATAACGACGCTTTGCGATGCTATTAACATCACCAACAATGCCGCGTGCAGTAAATTTGCGACGCTAATAGCAACGGTAACAGGGAATTTTTTTTTTGTGGCAGGACAGTAAGCTGCCTTGCCACATATAGCACTATGTGCTTTATTTGGGCCATACAAAATAGTTTCTGCACTGTGTACAATGCTCGTGTAAATAAAGACAAAGTGTACTTAAATCATAACACTGATATATGAAATAAATACATGGTGCTAAAGGAATGCGTTATTACTACTCCAATATTAAAGCTCCTTGACTTCTCTCAAGAATTCGAAGTTGTCATTGATGCTAATATTATTGCACTAGGATGTGTGCTTTTCCAAGAAGGCTATCCATAGCCTACACTTCTCAAAAGCTTGCACTTTATGAAAAAAATTATGCTATGCATGATATTGAGCTTTTGGCAATCCTTCATGCTCTTAAACTCTGGTGTCATTATCTACTTTGGTCAAATATTCACCCTCACTAGCAATCATGAAAGCCTAAAATTGATCTTAAAAACTTATATATGTATTATTTAGCCTATTTTTTATTTTTTATTTTAATTATATTTTACTAGTAGCTAAATGGAATTTTTTATGAAATCATTGTGGCCGATGAAAAAGGTAAATCTATATTAGATATTAAGAAACCAATTATGTATTGCACTAAAAACTTCTACTATAAAGGGGATTCCAAGGAAAGAAGTTGATTGATGTTCAATGACTTCCTTAGCAGTCTAATCAACTATTCAAATCATTATGGTACCAAAAGACCCAACTAAAACTCAATATGCAGCAAAGAAGGTGGACAAAAATCTTGCAAGAGTTCGACTTCTGAATCCCAATGCCTAGTAATTCCATTCTAGAGACAATGGCTATCTAAGGTCCTAATGATCCAAATTACCCAGAAGTAAAGAGGATTATTTGCATGGATTTAAAAACCTAAAGGAGAAGGCCAAATTAAAGGACTACATGCTACAAGTGTAACAAAGGCTTTATATACCAAAAAGCTAAAAGCTAATGAATAAAATTATGTGGAAAGGTCAGGACGATCCAGTAGCTAGATATTCAAAGTATTCCAAAATCTTAAATATAGTCACAAAGAGCTACTATTGGCTTAGAATAAAAGTAGATGTCCTTAGGTACGTGATGCAATGTTAGAGATGTCAAAGGATCAAGCCTAAAAGGATCAAACTTCTTACTAAATTACACCTTCTTGATATTCCTCATATGAAATGAGAGTACATCACCATGGATTTCATAGTTGGCTTAACCCCACTATTCAGGGAGGTTATGATACTATGATCCATCATAATGATAGTGGAAATGCTTACCAAGTCAACTCATGCTATTTTAGTAAAATCAACCCATAAAGATTCCAACAATGCAACAATTTTCATCAAGGATATATTCCATCTACATGGTCTCCTCAAAAGGATCATGAGTGATTGTGACACTCTCTTTACCTCTAAACTTTGAACTAGTCTCTTTCAAGCCATCGAGAGTCAACTATCCTTTAGTACAATTGACTAGCCACAAATCAATTGTCAAATTGATATAGTAAATAAAATCCTAGAGGATATTTTGAGAGCTTATTGTAGCCTAGAGCCAAGGAAGTGGATTGAATACCTGCCATTGGTGGGGTATGCTTGTAATGTCTCCTTCAAAAAAAACTTTTGAATGACCCCATTCCAAGCACTATATGGCCACGAGTTCTTATCTCTCCATAACTTCTTCAATCCAACTATAAAGGTGGATGCCTAAAAAATTATGTTAGATGACATGCAAGAACAAGCCAAGGCAATCTGACAGGACATAAAAAGCACCATAAGATTGAATGAAGGCCTACATTGATCCAAAAAGAATAGACTAAACCTTTAAGGAAGGTGATATGGTTATCCTAAGGGTTAAATCCTAGAAAAGCTCTATATCTCTTGGGAAATTCAAAAATCTTAGTCCCGGATTATTAAAATACTGAGAATGCATGCTATGGAGGATCCCTGATGAGCAAATAGACAATCATAATGAGGTAGAAGCATTGACAAAGAAGAACAAATAATATTATCCAAGCATAATGCAAGTACAACTCATTGATAATAACTAATTGAATGAGTGTGGGGATGAGTGCCTTTATAGGCTTACAATAGGTGGTATTGGTAGGTGAAGGTAGGTGAAAAGGGAGCATGGTATTCAACAACCGTGGTTTCAATAAACCATGCATACATGACCTAGTCTAAGGCTTTATTTGCAGTTTGTTTCTTTTCCTTATTTGTCCCATACAAAGAGGATATGGTGGATGTGATTGCACATTTCTCAACACCTCTCCTCAATCACAACGGTAAAATACATTGAGTATACAGAGGCTGTCGTGAGTAGAACCTTGCTAAGTGTAGACATGGAAAAAACAAAAAACAACCATACAAAGCTAAAGGAGGCTACAAGGCCTCACTAAAAGTGTGTAGAGGTTGTAGTGTGCGAAGGCTACATGAGGAGTTTAGGATCTTATGGTGGGAACATAAGGCAAGTCCACATGTTAAACTTTAAAAAGTCTATCATCAAAAAATGAACTACGAAAGAAGGACTGGTGAGTCTTATCCTTTTGATCTTGGGTTTCTTCTTCTCCTTCTTCAATGTTGTCTTCATCTTCTTTGACTGTAGCAAGTTATGCTCTTTGAGACTTTTTCTCAGCATAGCAGAATTTCTTAATATGCCTAGCTTTCTTACAAAAGTCATAGACTACGCTCTTCTTCCCTTTCACATAGAGGAGTTGTTGATCTCCTCTTAGGATGCTTGTTTCTCCTTTGTTCTTGATCTTCTTTTCTTCTTCCAGGAGAGAGGCTTTGATGTCCACAAGTTTTGGCTTTGGCATGTTGATTACTGTGGTAGACACATTATCAAATTTAGGTGGAAGACTTTTGAGAAGCACTCCAATGCAAATGTCTTCATCCATCTTCAAGTTGATTCCTGCAAGTTGTGTGTTGCCAGGTGACACCTACGCAAAGGGATGAGCGCCTTAAATGGTTCTCCTTTGTGTGTATGTTGGCAGGATGAGCGCCTTAAATGGTTCTCTGTCAATATAGGGCACGTTCCTAAGAATTGTCTTAGGCAGAAGGTCAATGGGGATGCCTATCCTTTCCGAGCATCGATGCAAGTGTGAACGTGGGTGGTACCATTTTATCCACATGAGTATTAACGTCTTTGTGAACTAATTATTGTATGGAATTCCAAATTAATTGATTTATGAGGCTAGCTGCAATTATTCAACTGGTTATTATTCTAACATGATTTTCTGAATTTTTGGGAGCTGATGTATAGAGCAAGGAGAATTGGAAAGGCACGCCATGTGCAAGCATTCTAAAGATTATTTCCTCAAGAATTTATTAGGCAATTATTGGATTATTGTATTAGACGCACCGCTATTTCTTATAAAGCGTGTGCATAGCCTCTATGTAAATATTTATTAGCAAAATAGATTTTTAGAAGATATGTTCAAATTAAATATTAATGGTTCTAGAGAGTTGTGGGATGCACAACTGCTAGCATCCATTAATTCAGATTACTCTATCTCTTTTTCAGTTTACTCAAACTCTTTATGCAAAGAGTGATTGTAAAGGGCCTAAATCTTGGGCAAAGAAGATTTCATACTATTATTATAAATATGGCATGAAGGGAGCTGCCCACTTCATGTTGGGGGAGATTGAACCCAATCTTGAGTCGTTCAACTTACTTTACCTTTTCTTTTAGTCTATTTTCAATTTCTCATGAGTCATATGCAATTTCATGAGTAAAAGAGAGAAAGAGGGAGCTTCTTTCATTCGCTACGCGCAAACCACGCATCCGTTGTTCGCAACATTGTGTCAACAAGCTTTCCATATAATTCAAATGATTTGCAAGTGAGGTATCACTTTACATGTCGAGCCTAAAAAATTCACTTAGTAAACCATATTTTGAGGATTTAGAATGAGCTCCAAATAAGGTTTCTAATCGATCGCATGTTGCGTAAGAGGTTTCACAATCATCAACATGATGAATGTAGCTGTCATCAAGTTTGAGCTTGATAATTGCTTGAGCCTTGTCATCATTTTTATCCCATACAACTGAAAGTGCAGCTTCCCTTGGTTTCTTCTCTTGACCACTTGTGATTGACCACAAGCCTTTCTTCATTAGGATCAATTTGATCCTAGTTTGCCATGTGTGGAATCCAACACCATTGAATCAGGATGTCAGTGAGTCCTTGCCCATTTTGAGATTGCAAGATCCGCAGCAAATCAGCTCCAAACAATTCCAGTTTCAGATGAGCACAAGTCCTAAAGAATCACTAGGTGATTAGTATCAAGAGATACTAGGCAATTTTAGTGACTATGATGCCCTTGAAGTTGGACTCTTCAAGATCTGATGCAAGTCCGAGTCTTCCATTCCTTGATTTGATGTTGGAGTTGCAAAAAAAAAAAGTTTTGATTAGAGACAAAGCTGATTGTGTTAACCGACATTAGTGCTAAAAGCACTAGATGGGTGTCAATGGACATTGTTGCTTGAAATGTTTGATACTCTTGTCAAGATCTCCCCTCCTTGCTGGTAAGTAACTTGAATGTTTACTGAAGACTGAGTGTTTGGAGTAGATTAGAGAGTCAATGACTTGATGTGATCCACAAGAGTGAGAGAAGGAAGTAAAACAAGAGCTTGAAGCTTGACAGCTGTGGAGTCTGCATTAGGGTTTCAGGGGGCAGCTTGGTTTTTCACCTCCTATGACTTGAATACTTGATCATTTCCAAAACTTTTTTGATAGAAATGAAGCTTAGGAAGTAGGCTATCAAAGCCCTATGATGCTCATCAGCATCGTGAAGCATATAGGCAGAATCGACTTTACGAACATCACAGGGCGCAGAAAACACAGCGACTGAATGATGGTGCAATGCTAGAGCATGGAGTTAGCAACGTCGTGGTTTGAGGTAACAAGGAGGAGCACCCTAAGTTAGAGAAGGTTTTCCCAGAAGAAAACACGAGCTAAAATGGCCTGCATTGGGAGCTACAAGTCTTCCACTGAAGGTGGGTAGCTATGGAGGTAGGTGAGAGATCCAAGGAAAAGTGGAGGGAGCTAGAAATTGAAACTGAACTGACTCAATTAGTGGCTTGATCACTCACTGACTTAAAACCCACTCTGATACCATGTTGAAATACTGAGAGTGTATGCTATGGAGGATCACTGATGAGCAAATAAACTGAATGAGTGTGGGGATGAGTGCCTTTTATAGGCTTATAGTAGGTGGTATTGGTAGGTGAAGGTATGTGAAAAGGGAGCATGGTATTCAACAACTGTGGTTTTAATAAACCATGCACACATGACCTAGTCTAAGGCTTTATTTGCAATATGTTTCTATTCCTTGTTTGTCGCATACAAAGAAGCTATGGTGGATGTGATTGCACATTTCTCAACACATGTATTGTGGGCCTTACAAGATCTTAAAGTTTCTTGGAACTCATGCATACAGGCTAAGCTTATCCCCTCATCTTAAAATCCACAATGTATTCCATACAAGCCACATGAAATTCTTTGTTCCCAATTCAGAACATATCATTGATGATGAACAAGTTGTAATACCAACCCAAGGAATCCTTGCAGTCCAACCTAAGAGAATCATGAAAATAAAGGAAAAGCCCTTAGGAAATCGTATCTTATGAGAATATCTAATCCAATGGAAAGACTTTCCATAGGAAGATGTAACTTTATTTAAGAAATCTCTCCTCAAAAAGGAACGTTCTGATTTGAGATAAGGACATCTCGATTCCTCTAAGGGGAACTGAATGCAATATATCCAAAATTTGAAAAATTTTGTAGTAAAAAATACTTGAGCCTTATTCACCATTCCTTTTTCCTAGAAATAGATTTACAAATTTAGTTAAAATTTTCTTAAAATTATTATAAATTAATAGAAAAATATTATTATTATCCATAATAATTATTAACTTACACTTTTTTGTAATTTGAAAAATTAAATTATGTGAAAATAATATTTCTCTTATAAAAGCTTGTTTTTGTTATATTATTTAGTTGCTCACTTAAAATATAATAAAAACTCAAATCACTAAAAATTATTGTTTCCTTCGCAAAGAAAAAATAAGTTGATTCTCAATATTTCATTAAGGTGTGTTCACATGCATGGAAGATTAAATAGTATACACTTGATTTATTTTTATGAATGAAAAAACAAAAAAAGGCCCATTCACATGCATAAACACTAACATATGCTTATTAGAGTGCGTTCACACAGAATGAAATACTTGGTTTAGTTTCATAAGTAGAAAATAGAAAATAAGATGCATTCATATGCTCAGTACATAAAATATGTCCAAACGCATGAGTTGAACTTCATGATTGTAAAATCATGGAATATTTTTTTTAAGTATTTTGAAAGGATTGATTGATAATGAAATTAGTAACTGATTGTGATTTCCTTTAAGCGTGATAGGATTATATTAATTATATTCATGGGTAGAGTAGTCAGGATGGGAATGAAGCATGTTGCCATCCCTACGACTGTGTTGGTTACAATTCACCTAGAATATTTCTACACTACCTAATTTGCATGACCACTGCTAGGTATGTTTTGGTCTTTTCCATATAGGAAAGTTCACCTTTATGGCAGGCAAGAACTAGTGGGGCTCTAGTTTGAGTTTGTAATCTTTGTCCCAGACCTAAGATAGAATTTGAAATCTATACGAGCCTAATGTCATTTAGTGTTATAAGGCCTAGGGGATGTGAGACTATGCCATGTCGATAGAGGGCTTGACACTCAGATTCCTCTCATTTCTCACTCTCGTTGAACAAAATGTGTTGCCTACCTTAATATTGGGTAATTCACATGACATATGTTCATTTCAAGTTTGATGTTAGATTGCTACTAGAGACTATAGTTGTGTCTTTAGGAACCTACAAGTCAATCCTTGTAGGATGAGGTCGAATGCTTTGCGTGGGAGGTAGACATTGGGAATGCCTAATCATCTAAGTATGCATGCTGAAAGTTAGCACAAATAGTGGTGACTAGGATTCGTTCTTAGAGGATAACCAAAAACTACCCTCCCTAAGTTAAATTAGGGTCAAGCCATGTTTCACTAGCAGTAGCTTGCAAGGATGGTCTTTATCTATGAGCTAACCTTTAAGATGGGCATGGCACTCCTTATGTAGGAACTCGTTAAATGGGGGACTCTATTGGGTGAGGTTTAGGGTGATCATTTGTCAAGTCTTGATTTACCTAGACCCTTAAATGGGGTACTTGCTACCTATCCTTGCTAGTGTAATGTTGATCTCCCTAGAGGTATCAACCGAAGGGAGTGAAAATAAGCAACATAGTTTGATTAAACAAGAGGCTATAGGGCTTGGACTTGTGACAGCATTTGCACAAGATAGTTGTGTATATTGGACTCACAAAACAAAATAATAAAAGAGAGAATAAAGAGAGTTTGCAAGAAAATAAAAATATAATAATACAACAAAGGGATAACTCAGAGATATGCTAGGAAAATGAAATCCATATAACAAGGCATGAGACAATCACATACAACAATGAGTCATCAATTGTGTGAGCCCTGACACTTACTCCCTCTCCCCAACAAGACTTGCTCTATAAATCTATGTGATAATTGGTCACCCTAGAAAATAAAATAATTGTAAAAGTTGGTTAGCTATAAAATGGCTAAATCCTAAAAAGCAAACACCAAAAACTGCACAAAATATACTCCTCTTTCTACTTGTAAATAAATTTAAATGTTAGACTTATCTTTGCAATTCAAAAAAAGATGAAGGATTGTTTCTACCTCTTTGCAACTCTCTCTCTCTCCCTCCCCTTCTCTCTCTCTCTCTCTCTCTCTCTCTCTCTCTCTCTCTCTCTCTCTCTCTCTCTCTCTCTCTCTCTCTCTCTCTCTCTCTCTCTCTCTCTCTCTCTCTCTCTCTCTCTCTCAAGTTGGAGAATGCAAGTTTTTGAACACAACACAAGTTTGAGAATGCAAGCATGTTAAGATAGTGATACATTTATAATTTTCTAGCTATTATTTGTGAGATTAAATAAATAATGAAGAACATGAGACAAAGTAATATTGTATCACAATAGTAATGCATGCATTTAACTATAAGAGTAGAATGACATGTGAATGGTAGAGCAATTGGCTAATAAATGAATGTATGACTCACGTGTAATGCAAAGCAACCAATTAATGCAGAAAATTTATCATGTTATGTTGTGATCATAATCATTTGTGTAGTTTCCATGCTCCTTTGTATTGGAGTTAGAGTGCCCAAAAGAATGGCCTTACTCTTTGTGGTCTGATCCTCTTCTATATATCTGCTTGCTAGTCGACTCAACACCTACCCTTGGCCTCCTCTTAAGAAATAGTATTTGTATCATATGTCCCGTTCTTAGAGCATTTGGGGTAAAAAGTCTACCACAAGGGTAAGAGACAATGGGGTGAAGGGAGATTCGGGGAGAGGAGTAGATGGAAGAGAAGGGGCTCAAAGAAATAGAAGATGTAGAAGAATACTCACAGGGGTGAAGCCACACAATTTATTTCTACATTATGAGAAGATAAATCTCTTGTAGACAAAAACTTGCATAAAATAATACCTTCCTCAAGGCTACTTAGATAGCCAATCTAATTCTTCCATTGGCTTCAAAAGGGGGGTAAAATACTAGGACACCAGGCTAGAATTCTGCAAGATCACTCCTTCTTCATCTCCCAGTTCTGAGTGTTGTTCACTGCTTGGAAACAACAATCACGCATCGCGCCATTTTAGCAAATCCTTATTTTTACATAAAACCTCCCAAAATGGTTGAAAGCTACCTACTTTCTTTTACATGTCGTCCTACTCTAGAAGTTGTCTGCAGTTTTTGGATTTTTACAAGAGATAATATCTAAAATATTAAAAATTGGCTAAGCTTGTCCAAAAATCTAGTATTTTTGTACCATCCACACTACAGACACTAACATTAATGACTAAAATGGCATTGGCTCTCTATATCAATAAGAAAGATGAATGACAATGCATTCTAGAGTTTTTCACATTGTGATCGCGTAGCGGCATGACATCCACCCCCTCCTAACCGGCACATCCTCTAGCATGTGCCAAAGTCTTATGGATCTGCAGTGTCAAAAGAAGTATCCCCTACCATTCAATGTCTTCATCTTCTACCTCTTCTTCTTCCATATTCTCGTGTTTATTCTCAGTAAACTCTTGAGTGACTTCATACATCTCTAAAGTATCAACATAAATAACCTCTTTTTCTGCCATGTTTTTAGCATTAATTGCTGCAAAAATTTCAGTCACTGTATCAACATCAACCAGCCCTAAAAAAAGCCCTAAAATACCTTCAGTTGCAACCATCAAATCATATGTCTTCATCTCTTTTTCAACCCCTCCTACATATTTCTTTTCATCCCTACACATGGATAAAATATTCTTAAAACTACCAAGAGTACATGCTGTCCATTCCTGCAATCCAGACAAAAACACGATTTCCCCCTTTCTTGGAGGAATAATTATCTTCTTAGAGGCTCTTCCATAGCCTCCACTTATAGCAGTTTTGTCTAAAAACCCTTAAACTCTCGTGCATTAGGAGGCATGAGATTATCCCACACCCTATCTCGATTGCGGGGATGATTCACACAAATAGTGAAAATCTGTATTGCCTTTGTATTGTCTTTACTCCGAACCCGAGCATATGAAGAAGCATCATCCAAGGCCTTTGTTACCAGCCTTGATTCTGAAATATAGGGTTGTCCCAAAATCACAGGATAACTACATAAATCTTACACAAAAAAATGATATTCATCTCTAACATCTCCAATAGTCATGGGTACATTTGGACAATCCACATAAAGATCCCCTGATGAATTGTTTGTTGCCCGCATGCGCCATCCCGAATCTACATCAATCATCCAACCTCCATTCTCATACAAACTATGTGCCATAACATTGATTTTGAAACCATAATCCAAGACAGCTATGTAAGGCGTCTCTCTTTCTCCCACTTTAACAATCATCTTTTTGGTAGCACGAGCCAAATGTGTTCGTGAATAATGACTGCTTCGGATAAAATGAGCATCTTCTTCTTCATGTGCTTGTTGATGGACATCCCCATTATACATAGCCTTGTCTCTATTCTTAGTGCTACCCATAAGACCAATTTCAGCCACAAGCTTGTTGTCTACACTCCCATTATTTTCAACATCAACCTATTTCAAATAAGCATTACATGCATCATAATATTCCCTCTGAAGTTGTTTCTTTATGTCTTTGTCAACCTGCATCAATGCTTGCAAAAATTCACCATCAAACTGTCTTTTTTGTTTCAGCACATCAATTATTGCATCATGAAATTCAGGCTTTGTGATTCTAAGAACTTCGCCAAGTGTGAATTCCACTCTACTACCAAGTATGCAATCTTCTAAGACCCTTTTAAAGTTTGTGGCATTCTTAATATCTAATTGTTGCTTGAACCTAGGCTGCTTGCCCCTTTTCTTTCCTTATTGTTTCTTCTCTTGAGACGCAGCATAGGCTAAAAATGAATCCATTGGTGCACTCCATCCTGTTCTTCCTCATATACTCTGACTTGCATCAGCCAATTCATACTTTGTTGTTTTGCCCTTTTCCATGCAATCTAATGCTTGCATCCAAACGCAAGATTTTGCATCAAGCATGCCTCCTTTACGAGCTTCTTTGGTCCTTTCAATTCTCAACCCATATGCGACTGCATCTATGGCAACAAATGTTGTCTTTGCAACCATCTCTTCCAACCTCTTCTCAAAATTTGTATGGTCTTTGGGGTGTTGCTCCGGCCTTCTCTTCTACCTTAACATCCAAATTTTTGACATTTGCATAGATTTATGTCAAATTTAGCCTCAAATCACACATGCCTTTGATTAATTTATCCAAAGCATCACCTTTAAGAGCCAAACTAGCAAGTATAGTCGATTGTTCTGCCATAGCTACAGGCACCTTGGCTGCAATTTTAGCCCCCTTGGAAGCACTGTCAGAGGTGTGGGCCTATACCCCATCTTAATTTCATCTACTCTCTCTTTACCAACATATGCATTGCCTCAATTACATTAGCCCAATCTGATTTCAATCTTGTTTCAAAATAGACATCTTTCAAATGATCAATCAGCTTCTCTTGCAAGACAAGATCTACAACCTTCATATAAAAATCAAGTTTTTGACTCTCCAATGATTGCTGCTCATTGACATCCAACTGCGCATACCAACTTTCAAATTCATGGAGGAAAGTTGTAGCAACCAAACCTTGGGATTTTCAATCCAATCTGTAAATGTCTTTTTAGTTACCAATCTTGCATTTTCCAAGAAAAACTCTTCTCTCAAAGCTTTCTTAAAAGCTACCCAATCAACATCTCTTCTAGATAACTCATCAATCCGATCATGGAATGCATGCATGGCAAAATGGGAGAAATATCGACTCCATGCATACTGCGGTACCCCATGAAACAACATCTTTTATTTTTACACCAATGGATGAAAGCTGAAACATTTTGACACTTAAATTGTTTCAATTCTTGTCCCACTACCTGCAATGCATTCACATCTAAGGAATCAATTCTTTCTGCTTCATGCCGAGTTTGCATCCGTTGTTGTATCAACAACTGTTGTTGTTGTTGTTGCTCCAACAAAGCAATCATATGTTGTAAAGCATCACCACCACTTAAACCTCCAGAATCCCCCATCTTTATACACCTGCTATCGACTTTCATGTCAGGTTCACCACTATCGAAGCATTTGGGGTCAAAAGTTTACCACGAGGGTAGACACAGCAGGGTGAAGGGATATTCCGAGAGAGGAGTAGATGGAAGAGAAGGGGCTCAAAGAAATAGAAGATGTAGAAGAATACTTAAAGGGGTGAAGCCTATCAATTTATTTATGCATTATGAGAAGATAAATCTCTTGTAGACAAAAACATGCATAAAACAATACCTTCCTTTATGCTCCTCAAACCGCCAATTTGATGCTTTCATTGGCTTTGAAAGGGAGGTAAAATTCCAGGACACCTGACCAGAATTTTGTCAGATCGCTCCTTCTTCATCTCCCAGTTGTTCTGAGTGATGTTCAGTGCCTGAAAACATCAAGAGCGTGTTAGGCAATTTCGCCAAATCCTTATTTTTACATAAAATCCTCTCAAAGTGGATGAAAGCTACCTACTTTCTTTTACATGTCATCCTATTCTAGAAGTTATCTACAATTTTTGGATTTTTAGGAGAGATAATATCTAAAATATTAAAAATTTTGGCTAAGCTTGTCCAAAAAATTAGTATTTTTAAACTATCCACACTACAGACACTAACATTAATGACAAAAATGGCATTGGCTCTCTACATCAACAAGAAATCCGAATGACAATACATTCTATAGTTTTTCACACTGTGACCGTGTAGCTGCATGACATCCACCCCTTCCTGACTTGCACATCCTCTGGCAGTCTTATGGATCTGCAGTGTCAGAAGAAGTATCCTTTGACATTTCAATGTCTTCATCTTCTACCTCTTCTTCTACCATATTCTCATGTTTATGCTCAATAAAATCTTGAATGACTTCATATATCTCTAAAGTGTTAACATAAATAACCTCTTTTTCTACCATATTTTCAGTATTAATTGCTGCACAAATTTCAACCATTGTATCAATGTCAACCAGCCCTGAAATACCTTCATTTGCAGCCATCAAACCATATGTCTTCAGCACTTTTTCAGCCCATCCTACATATTTCTTTTCAGCCCTACACATGACTGAAATATTCTTAAAACTACCAAGACTGCATGATGTCCATTCCTGCAATCCAGACACAAACACAGTTTTTCCCTTTCTTGGAGGCATAATTATCCGGAGTGTTGTTCATTGCCTGAAAATAGCGATTGCTCGTCGCGTGATTTTGCCAAATCCTTCCTTTTACATAAAATCCTCCCAAAATGGTTGAAAGCTACCTGCTTTCTTTTGCATGTCATCCTATTCTAGAAGTTGTCTATAGTTTTTGGGTTTTTACAAGAGATAATATCTAAAATATCAAAAATTGGCTAAGCTTGTCCAAAAATCTAGTATTTTTGAACCATCCATACTACTGACACTAAAATTAATGACTAAAATGGCACTAGATCAATAAGAAAGACAAATGACAATGCATTCTTGAGTTTTTCACACTGTGACCACATAGCAGCACGACATTGTGAACCTCCTACACATTATGGGTATCTATTAGAAATACATTTAAACACTTATAAAAGGCTTTGCCAAAGGAAGTGTCATTTGCAAAGCTCAATAGGCATGTTATGTCACAAACTCTATCTCTATAGGAGTGGATGTATGGCCATAGTCTTTTGTTTATAAGTTTAACAAAACCACCTATACATAAAATAAAACATACTTAAATACTTGCAAAAATGGCAATAAATCCCCTCTTGCTCATTCCTCCTAGATGGGATTTATGGCTTGGCACGTGCCATCTCCTATCACATTTCAAAACAAACATTAGACTATAAAGCTTCTCTACTTAGAAACTCTTTAAATAAAAATAAAAAATATATCATCCACACATTTTTTCGAGGAAATGTTACTTGTAAATGCATCCCTAAGTAGAAAACATTGACAATCTCTTGTTCTCCTTGATCATCACATACTTTCAATTCAAGAAATTAAATTACAATATGTGATAATTGAGTAGAAAAAAGGAAGGAATGTATATTTCTTTATAACTCAAGTTATAATAATTCATTATTTGATATAATGTATATGAAGATTCAACATAGCATCAACATATACTTGTATCATGGTTCATTATACATGACAATATACTTGTACCATGGGTCATGATACATGACAATGTTATCTTTAGTTATAGAAGAAGCCATCAATATATTCATGTTGCTGTCAAAATCAACAAAAGGACTCAAGATGCTATTGTCAAGGGGCATTATGTACTTGTAGATCAAAGAAGTAATGATCATAGTCGTATATTCTATCTTAATTGATGAATTTCTGTCCCTCTTGTTTGCTTGCTTTATATCAGTGTCCAATGCCTTGTCTCTGCTCCTTTCATGCCTTCTCTTATGGTACTGATTGAATTGCCACCTAATATGCCCTTGTTGTCCATAATGATGCATTGTGGACTAATACATAACAAAGTTATGTGATTATAAAAGGTTTGTATATTGCAAAAATTATTATCATGTGAGTCAATATGTCTACAATCTCAATCTCTTTAAAGGGGGAAAACGACCATATCATAAGATATATGTATTCTTTCTTAAGTGTGGCATGCAATGTGTTCAACGTTTTTCAAGTTAGGCATGTACGAATGGATGCAATGCAAAGAAAGATACTTGTTGAGGAGATGCCATCCACCATTGGGATAATGAAACATACTATGTCAAGTAGTACAATAGCCATAAGCTAGTCTACATGTGATGTGGTTGCCATTAACCAAAAAAAAATGTGCACCTTTGAAACTGAATGCTTGTTGTCCCTATTTGGATTTCTCCAAAAGGGATCAAATCAGTACTTACAATCTATCTACAATGTGGTTGCTATTGACCCTTAAAAATGTGCACCTTTGTAACCACATGCTTGATGAACATCCTTGGATTTATGCTAAATTGGGTTGAACTTAGGCTTGCATGATGCATAGACTCCTTGATGATTCACTATCATCCAATTTTGGCTAGAATCTCCCCTCCTTTGTAGAAGGCCTCGATCTAGAAAGAGGCAATCCATTTGTAAATTGGTCTTCATTATCCATGTGAATATTTTTTTCAATCAATAAAGTCCTTTGGACACATTTTCATTAAAATTTTACACTTTCAAAAAAGATTCCATGATTGTCTTCTTTGCATGCACTAGAGATAGGTTGTGCCAAAAGTCAACTAGTTGAAAAGAGCCTCATGCAATAAGAGGGAGATAAAGTCGATTACCACATCATGCAAATATAATGTGCACATGTGTTGGAGATGGAAGGGGAGGAACGGAGGAGGAAGAACCATGCACTTTCTTACTCAAAATCTTTTGCATAATTTAGGGCAAATAACAAGGGTGCAATATCATACAAAGAGCATTTTCCTTTTTTTATGCATGAGAGAGAGAGTAAGCTAGATGCCATAACTTAGTCACTTTACACCTTTTATACTGTGTGTGTGTAATTAGGTATTTTTTGGTGATTCTCATGCAATCCCACTCTTTACACTCCATCTCAAACCCAAAGGCTTTTACCCTCAAAAAATTAAAGGAAAGGGACTTATTGTGGTTGTTCAAGAGTAGGGCTATAGAGTACTACTTTGATCACCATTACAATGAGAGAAAATTTGGATGGGAGAGCGCATATCCAAGTGGAATTGGGGTGTACAAGTAGCTGTATATGAATGATGTACGTTAAATGGGAATCGATACATGGTAAGATTTGCAACCAATTCTTAGCAAATGAGTCTTAAGGACTATGGATAACATGACGTCCACTACATGCTTGTTGGGGTAAATCTACCATAACTTTTGATGGATCGCTGCGAATAGGGCATATTTTATGTCAAAATCAAGTTCATGGTGAGTAATTTTGGACTTGGTATGAACCACTTTTTTATAAGTAATGCAAGTTTAAAATGTTCCAAAATAAAGCTATATTTACATGTAGTCTAGGATCAAAATCGGGGCATGTGCAACTAGTCTTCAACCCATTGAGCCTCTTTTAAGTGGGAAAAATCCTCTAAAATGGTGGCTAGTCACAAAGAGGCTTCTTCCATGGTGGGTAGGCCTAGCCATTTTATTAGATATTCTTTGATGGATCTAGATCTCAAATTTTCTGCCCAATGATGGCCTCAAGGTTGTTAGTTGCTTCTTACTACTCCAAGTAATAGCAACACTCCCAAAGGAAAACATAAAGCCATTGGTAAATCTCCAAAACACTACTTACCCAATTTGCATCTATGTAACCATGCAAGTCTAATGGTACACATGCACCATAGAATAAGGCGTAGTCCAATGTGGATTTAACATAGCACAATGTGTGCCATAGTGCATCCAAATGTGGCTTTTGTGGAAGCTGCATAAATTGACTCTCCAAAACCAACTGTGTAGTTTAGGTTTGGCCTAGTGATCTTCAAATAGATAAGGCTATCCACAATCTTCTAATACATAGCGACATCCTCAATCAAGTCGCCCTCATGTGCACTAAGCTCAACATTAACATCCAAAGGGATAGAAATAGGCTTGTAATGAGCCATACCATACTTCTTCAACATATCCAATGCATATTTTCTTTGTGACAACCATATACCCTTTAGGGTCCTAATTATCCCTATGCCAAGAAAATAGTGTAGCTCTCATAAATCCTTCATCTCAAAATCAACCTTGAGAAGACTTTTCACATTGTCAATCTTTGTCTCAGTATCACCCACCATAACCAAATCACCCACATATATAGTAATGACCACAATACCTACATCATTCTCCCATACATAAAGTGAGTAATTAGCCTTTTCTCTACAAAATCCAATGCTGATAAGGTATTTTGCAATCCTATCATGTCATATCCTAGGTGCTTGCTTAAGCCCATACAAGGTCTTATGCAGCCTCTGCATACATAATCTAGATGATTCACATTCACATAACCAAGTGGTTGTTGCACATAAACATCCTCTTGCAAGTCCCCTTATAAGAAGTCATTACTAACATCCATTCGATGTATGATCTAACCTTTTGATGCAGCTACTACAATGACAACTCTTATAGTGGCCATTTTAGCCACTAGGACAAACGTTTCCTCATAATCAATACCATGAGTTTGTGCATATTATTTGCCAACCAATCATGCCTTATAGTGCTCAATAGATCCACCCCACTTATGCTTCTTGTAAGCCCATTCATAGCCAATAGCTTTCTTGTCTTTAGATAAGGGTGCTAACTCCCATGTGTCATCATCCATAAGCGTAGCCATTTCTTCATCCATAGCATGATCCCAATATTCATTACCCACTACATCCTCAAAACAAGTGGGTTTCACATCTTGCACAACCTTAGCCATAGTATGCATAGCGATGAGCTACATAGCTATTATATGTCAATCGTTGCATTGTCTTTCTTTCTATACTTAACATGCATGGACTTAGATTGCTACCAAATTCTTTAGTATCCTCTTGTGCCTTTTGCACACCAAGTGTTTTAATAGATGGAATCCTAAACTCCTCATCGAAGCTCTGCTCAAAGCCATTTGAATCAACATCAACATAGAGAAACATGATATTATATCTGTCACAATAGGTAAGTCCCAAAGTTTCTCTTTACCTTTTCTTGACATCTGTGATGTACTTGGTAATGTAACGTGTGACCTCAATCTTCCACTCCGAATAGTTCTTGAAACAATGAGGGCCCATAAAGTGTATGCTAAAAAGAAGGAATGTCATTTCTTCAATAAGCAGATTGAATATCTAGGATTCATAGTATCAGAAAATGGCATTTCAGTGGATCATTCCAAGGTCCAAGATGTATAAGACTGGCCACCCCCGACAATGATCAAGGAAGTGCAAAGCTTTTAAGGGCTAACAAGATGGTATAGAGTCTTCATTAAAGACTATGCCTCAATCGCCGCACCTCTCACTGACCTTGTCAAAAAGCAGGTCTCCATTACATGGACATCCACCGAACAATCTAGCTTTGAAGAGCTTAAGCAGAGTTTGGTAGCTACCCTTATCTTAAGGCTACTCAACCTTAGCAAAGATTTCAATGTCATAATAACTAACACAAGCTCTCTTGCTTTGGGTTGTGTGCTAATGGAAGAAGGGCATCCAGTAGTCTATGCTTCAAGAAAATTAAAGACACACGAAAGAAAATATGCCACACTTGACCTAGAGTTACTTGTAGTAACTCATATCTTTATACTAAGGAGACATTACCTACTTAATAATAGGTTTTCTCTACTCACTGATCATAAGAGCCTAAAGTGAAATTTTATTCAGTCAGATTTCAATATGAGACAACATAGATGGATTGAGATCTTGCAAGAATTTGACTTTGAAATTAAGTATAGACCAGGCAAGGAGAATGTGACTGCAGATGCCCTAAGTCATAAATCATTCCTTAATGCTCTAATCCTAGGAGAACCCTTATTTCAATGCCCAGTAACCCTCTCATAGAAATGTCTAAAGAAGAGGCAATGAAGGATTCAAGATATCAAAACTTGTTAAGAGAAATTCCCATCAAGGATTCAAGTCCAAAACTCAAGACTAAGTATCAAGATTTTTCCATAAAGGAGGAGCCTGCCTATTATAGGACAAGACTATGCATTCTTGCAGGTCAGGAATTCAAAAAGAAAATAATTTGGGAAGCTCATAATTCTTCATTTTCGGGTCATCTTGGTTATGCTAAGACTCTTAATACAATCAGAAGAAGCTTCTACTAGGAAAGACTCAAGGATAATGTACTCAAGTATGTCACTGAATGCCTAAACTGTCAATGAATTAAGGCTGAGCGTGTCAAGTTGCTAGGAAAGCTCCCCCCTGGTACAAGGAGGATATAAGCCTATAATGGTAGTTATTGATATGCTAACAAAAGTTACACACCTTATTCCTGTAAAAAGCAATTACAAGGCTTCTGATATCACCAAGCTTTTCATTGAGAAAATTTTTAGGTTACATGGATTACCCCAAAGAATCATTAGTGACCATGATTCTCTCTTCACCTCAAATTTTTGGAAGAGGTTGTTCAAAGCTTTAGGAACCCATCTTTGCTTTATTTCTACTTACCGTCCCCAAACTGATGGTAAAACAGAGCGGGTCAACCAAGTTATTGAGGACATACTGAGGGCTTATTGTAACAAGAAACCCAAATGGTGGATCCAATACCTACCCTTAATTGAATTTTCCTACGATGCATCATACCATTAAAGTATTTAAATGACTCCTTTTTGGGCACTATATGGGACCCATTATCTTACACCATTAAGTTTTTTCATTCCTACCCTATGGGTAGAAGCATCTAGGCAAATGCTAGAAGAAATGGATCAACAAGTAAAGACTATAAGGCAAGATATTCAAGCTGCCAAGGATTGACAAAAGGAATGCGTCGATCAACAGAGGTAAGGATGCATCTTCAAAGAAGGTGACATGGTTTTCTTACGAGTTCGCCCAAAGAAAAATTCCTTATCTTTGGGGGAATTCAAGAAGCTATCCCAGGTATTGTGGACCATATAAGGTGCTAAAGTGTCTAGGACCAAATGCCTGTAAGCTACAAATCCCTAATAAATTAAAAGTACATAATGTATTTCATGTAACACTATTAAAAGCATATCCTCTTCAAGTGGCAGATCCTCTTCAAGAGGCTGGGTTATGGGACATGTTGGTGATAATGAAAAAAACAGGTTAAGTTAATAGTTCGATGAAATGGAAGTTTCAGGAGATTGTGGAAACTTTAGAGATAGGGGGACCTCTAGAGGAAGATGTGGATGGTGGAAAAGAGGCTCTAATTATTCTGGTATTATTTTTCATTATTGTGGCAAAACAAGTCATATTGCAACCCATTGCTATGCTAAAAAGGATATATTCGCAGTGCTAAATTATAGCAAGGAAACTATGCATTGTCTTCACAATAAAATGAATACAAAAATGAGTGTTTGTTTGTTATGCAACATATGATGAATGTTGTTATAGGAAAGGGGACACATAATGATGTATAGTATGTTTTTTTAGGTGCATCTAATCATATGATTAGTCATGTTGAATGGTATGGAGAGATGAAAGATTTACATAAAGAAAAGTTTTCTAATAAGTCACGCAACGCATAATTGCTAACTCTACACTATGACTATGTGAGTTGTAGGTATATATAACTAACCAAATATAATAAGTGATGAGTTAGTGACCATGTAAAGATCATAATGACCATAGATATGCTAACTATAGATGTGTTCACCCATCTATCCAAGTAGTCAATTATCAATTATATCTACACATGTTAAGCTAACATCTCAACACTCCCCCTCAAGCTCAACTATATTTGTGCAACTTCGAGTAGACTTTTAAATCTTTTAAGCCTCTCTATATCCAATGCATTTATGAAAATATCAACTACCTAAACCTATGTGATAACATACACCAAGTCGATCACACTTGCATGTATATGTTCTCTTATGAAATGGGAATACATCTCAATGTGTTTTATCCTTGCATGGATGATGGGACCTAAAATGGTCTGGCACTGGCTAAGGCACTAACCAGACCTCATGCCCTCAACAGACAACCCCACCACATGGCCTCACGGGCTAGGAGCATCTGTCAAGGGATACACTATCCTAAACACTAATCACCGCGCCTTTATAGTCTGTAATCCAACGAAGATTCCCTTTCCCATCTCCTCAGAGGGAGATTATACATATATCGGCACTAAATGCCACATATCACAGACATAGGGGCACCCCATCGGTTGATTGACGTGGCCCTCCTACAACTCTTAGTGTCAATATATTTATAGACACATTTGAAACAAACTCCCCTCTTAGTGTCAATATATTTATCATTCGAGGAATGCATTGATCCTCACTTATCCGTCCCCTTGGACCCACCGTCTAGACCTACAGCCGGGTTGCTCACTCTCTCTACGTGGGTCAAGTCCTAAAGAAACCAAGTGCTATGCATCCAAGAGCTTGTAATTGATACCATTTAATGATGCTTGATGCAAATATGTATATGATTAGTTGCTCAAATAATTGAAAAACAGCCTCATGCATTGTACAAATCCATTCTTTTCATGTTTCCATACACTAACACGTAATTGCTACGATGAGAGAACACACTAAGCCTTACACTCGTGATGTACTTTCCTTTATTTAACTTAACATCATCCTATATGAATAATGTAGCAAATACATCAGATTTTATATTATATTTTAGCATTCAAACTTCCCTCTTCCCCTACCGTTTAAGATTTTGCCTCGTTGCATAGGTAAAGCAGTGATTTCATGTGTATTTCGAACGAAATAAGCAGTAAATACTCAAAAAAATATATAAATGGGGATAACCTGAGGCAAACCCTCATGGTTTATCCTCGTTATACACTCACAGACACATCCATAATTTTCCATAACTGTCCTCGTCCGTTCCCTATTTTTCTCCCTTTAAAAAAGTATTTTTCTCCCTTTTTCCTTATTTTTCCTTATTTATTATCAATAAAAATGGAATAAATTAGTAATATTTTAGAGCTGTGGCTCTTGATTCCTTGAATAGCAAACATGTAGATTTTATTGGCATTTTGTTTCACACTTTTCTCATTTTAAGCCCAAAAACCCCATTTTTTCTCTAAAAACCATGCTTTTTGGATTTTTCCCATTTATTTCCCATACTTTAAGTGTATATTTTTTGATTTTTTTTATTTTGAAAGACTAAAACCAGCAGCAAACAACATGTCCATCAATTTTTAGCCCATAAGAACATTGTTAACCTCATCAAATGCGAAAAAAGAGCCATTTTCTTTGTAAAAATGCCATTACCATGTATTTTTTATTATTTCAAGTTTTGAAACTTGTTGCAAGTCTGCAAACCAAGCCCCCTTTGATGCTCAGCCCGCCTCCACACTGCCATCTTCAGCCCACCTTCGGTTTGGAAGCTATCCGATACCGCGCCATTCACCAACCGACCTTCATTCTTCTTCACACGTAGGAACTGCCCCTTACAAGAGAGAGAGAGGGAGGAGAGAGAAAGATTGAATTCTGATCTCCACAACTGGACAGCCATTTGACGTGCAGTTTGGAGCAATGGGGAGTGAAGATCAAGTGCATCTCAAGCATCTAGTCGGTTTACAGCTCCCATAGCCTCCCTCAATGATTAGGATAATGGCGCCTTCTTCCTCATCATCCCGAAAAAACGGCGCCCCCCCTCACAATTTGCCAAATTGGTTGGGGCTCCAAAGGGAGCTCCCAAAAGTCATGTCTTTTGGACTTATTAAGTCCCTTTCCACTTGCCTTTGGTCCTTGGCCTCCCTGGCACTCCCATTTCCGCGTGCGGTACCCGAATTGAAGTCCAGGGCATCCGTGTTGAAGTCCTCCACTATCGGGCACCTCCCAGGGTCCCATCTGACATGCGAAATAACTATGAAAATTCATCAAGTGTCATCTAGTGGGTCTTTTAAGTATTTTTGGGCATTGTCACTTAAAATCGTACTGGTTGCCATCGCCGCCTTCGACGAAGTCTATTTTTTCCCTGAAATTCAAAATTTTTGGCTATTTTTAAGCACTTCTTGGCATAAAAAATCATGTCATTGGCGACCACGGGATAGGGCAACTTAGCCCGACGAATCCCACAAACAGATCTGCACATAAACACAACCACAAAGAGCATCAAGCTGATACAAAATAGATACACAACAAAACACAACACAACTCTCACCCTACCCCCTGTCGAAACATGGGCATGAAATCTACGAGGAGTGTGTCTAGCATAATCTGACACAAAACCTAAAGCTGGTCACTAACTAACTGCTCCAACACAGTCAAGCTAAAAAGATCTATCAAAGAGGTCATCCTCAGTGGTGGTCTGAACTACCTACCTAGCTAATGACAACGCAACTAGGAGCTCCTACTAAGTGAGGACTCCTATAGCCTGATCAACAAATATTTTCTTTTAGCACATTGGGTTGTTAGCCTCTTATTTTCCATACTCGGGCGTGTAAAAAGGAGGGAGCTGAGCGTAGTGACCCAAGGAGAACAAGGTATCGGCCTTAGGTCCTATCTCGATACCCAAGAACCTACCAAGCCTGCTCAAGGCACACTTAATCCTTTTCTAACGCTCACTTTTATTTTCGCTCCAACCTTCTTATATTCTTTGTTTTTCAACTAGATGACACCCCTCGAAAGACAAGGCATCGGCCCCGAGTCTTGTCTCGTCCCCAGGAACCTACCAGGCCTTCGCAAGGCGATAAATAACAGCTCAAGGATTTTTCTTTCTTTCCGATTCTATTTTTTATAGGGGTTAGAATCCCTTTTTACACACCTGCATATATTCATATATTGTCTTTCAGATATTTAAGGTTTTGTCTCTTTCCATCATTATTTTAGTATGCTTCTCTAACTGCCTCACAACTAACAGCAACTCCTAGAACGGCCGCCTAGCAGGTCAACAGAACAGGGTCACTACAATTCCCATCTAAAATGGGTCTTACAATGCTTGACAATGCCTTTCAGGAGGCAATGACTACTCAGACCTCCCCCAGACATATAGAGCCTAATCCTGGGACTTCATGCCTTGAGTACCGGTCCCCACCAAACAAAAAAAAGTAACCCTTACACGCACATATATCATTAATTGATTAAGGGAAAAGACTCGAGAAGGGGACGAAACCACCTGGAATGGCCACAAGAAGCTCCTTCACAGCAAAGGCTCCCTCCAATGACTTTGTTAACCTATATGATGCAATCACTATAACAAAAAAATATTAACTGTACCCACACCAAACAGACGAATGGCCCTCTTGACCTAAAGAAATAACACATTTCACTGCGAATTAACTGGCCCTCTTGGCCTAAGGAAATAGCTCATTAAAACCTCAAAACAACTGGCCCTCTTGGCCTAAAGAAATTAAGCAAACCTGCTCATATAGATCCCTCCTTGGAAGAAGGCAGATATACCAACACATGCTCCACTCGAAGGGGAAAGAAAGGGCGCTCAGCCCCAAACTAAATACATCAAGTTATGACCCATATCTCTTGCCTATACAGCAAGAGGCATATGCATAACATGTTGTCGAATCAACCTATGGGTCCAAGATAATAGTGGTAGATGGGTCTCGACTACTCTTCTCATTACCCATATCAACCATCGTCTGCCATATAACGCATGGTCTGATAACATTCCCCACAAGCGACCAGGTCCCATCTCATTATCACTAACAACATCTAGACTAGGACCACAATTGAAAAAGAGGTCCTCCTCATAAGCAAAATTGGCTAATGAATCCGCAAACTGATTCCAATAACGTGGAATGAGATGAAGAGATATGCTCTCAAATTCATCAAGTAGGGTTATAGCAGTTTGATGATACATACGAAGGATAGGATTCCGGACTGTATATGTCCCATTAAGTTGATTTAAGATTAGATGGGAATCCCCTTTTACTAACAGTCGCCTAATGCCACCTTTCTTGGAAATATTCAATCCCATAACCAGGGGTTTATACTCTACCATGTTGTTAGTGAATGCCACCCCGAGATAAGCAGCTAATTTCATTGTAACTCTACGTCGGAGATCTCGGATAACTACTCCAACACTCCCTTTTCTACTAGGCCCCCTAGACACTCCATCAAAGTATAACCTGTACGTCCACAATGGGTTTACACAGCCAGCATTAAGATAATCAAAATTCAACATATTTAGAGGATGAACTGACGGTTCCATACCACCTTCTTCATTAAACTCAATAGGGATGCTTGTTAATATTTATAAATAGTGATGGCAAAAATCTTTAATCTCCCACACAAAGGTACCGTCTGCTTGCTCAACCACTTTGTATCCCTTGCTCCACCAGATAAGCTTCCCCTGATGATATCTTTTCTCTAGATATGGATGCTCCAAATCAGGGATTAACTGCCCCATTGACCAGTTTAAGCTCTCATGCAGGTCTCAAATCAACCCCAGCATGGACCTCCAATGCATTTAGCGTGTTAGCATATTTAGAAATAATAAGGTTTAATCTTATTAAGATTAACCTTATTCTTAAATTCGACTCCTTGTAGATCAGCTAATAAAACCGTGGACTTATTTTTTCCTATCCGAACTATCTTGTAAGGGCCATCCCATCTAGGTTCTAGCTTTCCTGGAAATAGCTCCCTACGCACATCGTAATATAGAACTAATTGCCCTTTTTTAAATGTATACTTCTTTGCCTTTAGATCATGCAACCCCTTCATCCGACGTTTAGCTACCTCCTGGTGCAACAAACTCTGCAATTTGAGCTCGTCCAAGTGGGCTATAGTCATAAACCGCTCAAATAAGGCATCTTCATCACCCAAAGAATGATTGATTGCGAATCTTATGGTCGGCAACTCAATTTCTAAGGGCAAGACACACTCCTCCCCGTAAAGCAATTTGAATGGGGTGTGGCCAGTGGCTTGTTTAAATGTCATATTAATCGCCCAAACTGCCACATATAATTTTGTATCCCAGTCCCGTTTCTTTTCAGAGACTATCTTGGATAGGATACCCACAAGCTACTTATTGGTACTTTCAACCTGTCCATTGGCTTACGGATTATAGGGGGTCATCTTGTTATGCTTAATGCTCCATGATTTAGTTAGGCTTCTGATTACCTGATTCAAAAAGTGAGTTCCATGGTCCGATACTATTTCCTTTAGGGGACCAAAACTGCAGATGATCTACTCAAGTAGGAAACTAGCAGTGTCTTTTACATTGTCCTGCCTTGTCGCCCGTGCTTCTAACCACTTTGTAAAGTAATCAGTTGCTACTATAATGTATCTTTTCTGAGTAGTAGACAACGGGGTAATAGGTCCCACAAAATCAATGCCCCACTTTTCAAATGGAAGGATAGCCATAATAGGCATAAGTGGACACTTCCTATTCTCTCGACTGTCATGTCTTTGACATGTATCACATCTCTTAACATAGTCAAATGAATCCTGGAAGATGAACGGCCACCAATAACTAGCTTGTAAAGCCTTTTGTGCCATCAACTGCCCAGCAAAGTGCCCTCCTTAAACGGAGTCATGGCACTCTTCCAAAATAAAGGGAACCTCGTCAGGCATCACACATCGGCAATAAATATCATCAACACCTTGCCGATATAATGTCCCTGCGATCAATGAAAATTTCAATGCATGTTGTTTAATCTTCCTCTTCTCGGTTTTTGATAAAGTAGCTCCAGTCTCTCTCGTAGAAAGATAGTGCATTATAGCAGCATACCAAGAGGGAATGGACGCCGTATCAATCTTAAACAATGTTCCCATGTCACTTCCTTTAGCCACGACCTCTTTTGGCTCCTCGAAATCCACAAGACACTCGACAATGCCCTAAAGCTTCGGCAGCTTGCTCTTAATCTCGTAATCAAACTCTTGTAAAGTGATTAACCACTTTGCTAAACGATCACGCGGCTGTAACTTATTCAACAACAATCCAAGCCCTTTCACCTTCGTATAAAAAACTATCCTCTCATAAAGAATGTAGTGCCTGAACTTCTTGGTCACAAATACCATCGCAAGGCACAACTTCTCCATATAGGTGTAGTGAATTTTTGATATGCCCAACTTCTAACTAGAAAAGGCTATCGGATGGTACCACTTTTCCTCCCAAATTTGGGCCAAATAACAGCTGATACTATACATAGTTGCTGCTGAAAATATATAGAACATTTCACCCCTCTTTGGTGCTTTTAAAACAGGTGCTTTGGCAAGCTTCTACTTTACATCATCAAAAGATACTTTGCAAGCATCACTCCATGAAAACTGACAATTAAAGGACAATAGGTTCATTAGTGGCAACGTTCTTTTTGCTAAGGCATTGATTAACCTCCGATAATACCCTTTTGATGATAGAAAGCTATGCACTTCCTTTGGAGTACACGGTGGAATCATGGAGACTATGACCTTGATCTTTTCAGGATCAATCACAATCCCTACGGAACTGACTAGATGGACTAACAAGAGCCCATAAGGAACTCTGAAGACGCACTTCCATGGGTTGAGAGCTATGCAGAATTGTCTGCAACGCTCAAAACAGTTCCGTAAGATAATTAACTATCTATCCCTTACGGTGGCTACCCCCAGATCATCAATGAATACTTTCAATTCCTCAGGGAAAATGTCACCAAAGGTCTTGTTGGATGTTCTCTACCACGAACCTGGTGCATTACATAATCCAAATGCCATCACATGGTACGCAAAGGTACCGAAGATAGTAATAAACGTCGTTTTTAGCTTGTCTTGCTCAGCAATCGCCATTTGGTTATACCTTGCAAAGCAGTCCATAAACGAATAGATCTCCCTATACCCGCTAGTTGATCCAAAATTTGGTCAATAAACAACAACGGGTAGTAATCTTTAACAATTTTCTTATTCAACTCTCTAAAATCTATGCAAAGCCAGATCTGATTATTCTACTTCTTCCTGATCACAACTGGTGAGCACCATTCAGTATGCTAAACAGGGAAGATCAAACCCGCTTTTTGCAACTTTTGTAGTTCCTCAAACAACCCATCCCTTAATTAAAAAGGCATACGCCTTACTTTCTGATGTACAGGGCGGGTACCTTCCTTTACAGGAATAGTATGCATAGCTAGACTAGGAGAAATACCCCTAAGTTCGTCATAGCTCCAAGCAAAGATGCCGCGGAACTCTTGAATCAAGGACACATAGTCCTCTCTCTCTTCCGAACTAAGCATAGAACCCAATTTGATTGGCCGTGAATCATTAGGCGTACCAAGGTCCAACTCAATGAATCCGCGTCACTTATTCGATCATGAGGCTCTATCGGCTCGTTCAAGGTTATCTGATAAATATCCTCTATAGCGAACCCTTCCTTAGATCCATCGCTCAATAACATCTCACTATTAGATGGATCATCTACTGTTTCTAGTTTAGTGGGGGATAAATGAGCTCTCTCACTCTAAGGAGACTCAGGGTAAGCATCCACTATTGCACGATGGGCACCTCGATCTAGAATCACTCGACCAGCGGGTATATTGACTTGAAAATGTGTTCGTAAAATCCAGGGCCTTCCTAGCAAAACTCGATAGCTAGGACGTCCTACAAACCTTATCACCCTAAATTCCAAATAGCATTCCATGCTTGCAACAGTAACATGGACTTTAGTGATGCAACCTTCATGTTGTCTTAGACTATCATCCGCCATCCTAAGAAGTGTGGAGTTGTCTTTTTGAATTTCAAGACCTAGCCGCTCCATTAAGTCTGAACTTATGATATTGAGGGAGGATCCAGTGTCCATGCTAGCGTGCTCCACTAATATTCCATCCACATACGCTAGAACCCTAGGGCAATGCTTTTCAGCATGATTGAACCAATCTTCTTCCACTCTAGATTCTACTATATACTGGATAGGCAGGATTTTCTTGAATTCCTTGCGTACTCTTGGAGAAAGTTTAATCAATTGCAAGAGATTCACATCTAATTTGACTTCGCAAAGAGAACTTGCTAGGCAAAAGTCATGGTAGTTAGCCAAAGTTCTCTTCTCGCGCCAAACCATTCTTTCCTTTGGTCGTTGGACTGCCGGCTTTACTGCCTCTTTTTTTACTTTTGTCTTCTTTCTTGGCACCTCTCTATCCTTCTCAAGATCCACTTTACTGTCAATAGGCCTTAGAGGTCCACCTTCCATATTCGAATTCAGGACTCGCTTTTTCCTAGCATCCTGCTTAGGTTTCCCTCGACAGGTTTTACACTTCCTTTATCACCCTCTTTAATCTTTTGCCCTCTTGTTACGGCTTGTAGATTAGAAGTTTCAGCATCATTAACATTTACAGCCTCAATGGGGCTGACTCCACTGCCATGAGGCAACTCCTCTACAACAGCCTTTCCCCATTGCAGTATTTGTCTTGGTCCCTCGTCTTGCTGGAGATTATTCCCTTGTGTGCAATGATTAACTAGACCAGGTTGATTACTTCCTTGTTGGAGAGAACTGATCTTACTCCAACAGATAGCAGCTAAGTGGCCAGACTTTTCGCAAATATCACATTTGACATTCCGGTAATTCCTAGGGAAATGTTGGCCACCACACCACTTACAACTAAATCTTGAGGGGCCACCCTCTTCAGGGTATCGACTCCCTATCAAATTCTGTTGCTTCTTAAGGGAATTGACATCCACAGCTATTTGTCGATACTGTTTAGAGATCATATCGGTGTAGTGCTTCACCATGTCCTTAACTTCACCAAGGACATTAGAGGCACTCGACTCGTAGCCGCGATCATCAGTTTGTCATCTCATGGGCCTAACCACTTGATTAGGGATTAGCGGTTGACCTACTGGGACAACATTATGATTCATTGTTTGGCCCCCACTATTTAGTGAGGCCGCCTGACTAGCCATAGGCATAGTCATGCTAGGAGGAGCTGGTAACATAGGCAAATTCGGCATGATACCTCCTCTTCCATTCACGTTTGACATGGAACCATTCCAATTTATCCTTGCTGCATAAGCCGCTTGCAAGCGTGACTCTACTCCTTCTGCTTGGGTAATAGCAGTGTCAATGTCGGCCAAAGCAACACTACTTGGTTGCACCTAGATATTAAAATCCAATCCATGTAGGAAATATTATGCTAGCAAATCCCGTGTCCCTGCTGGAATTCCGATATGTTGTACCATGGCTACAACCGAATTGACAACAAGAGTTTGTGTAAGTAAAACTGCACCCCCACTTGTTGTGGGTTGATTAACTGGAAGTAGGGGAGTACTAAGAATTCCACTTGCACTCGAAGAGCTAGTCGTAATACTTAGGTTACTAGAACCACTACCACTTATGTGCAACGGGCTGCTCCTTTGAGGAGAATAATGACTTACAATCTCCAATTGCCGTCTAGCCCTCTCGGCACATTCTGCTTTTCGTATTTCGGCTTAACGGTCCTTGTTAGAGGACATAAACCAACTATTTGGTCCCTAGAAATCCTAGATTCGTTAACCACCACTTGTTAGCGGCTCATGACAGACGCACTACTAATGGGACCTAAAATGGTCCGGCACTAGCTAAGGCACTACTGGACCTCATCCCCTCAACAGACAACTCCATCACACGGCCTCATGGGCCAAGAGCATCTGTCAAGGGATGCACTATCCTAAACACTAATCACCGCGCATTTATAGTTTGTAATCCAACGAAGGTTCCCTTTCCCGTCTCCTCAGAGGGAGATTATACATATATCGGCACTAAATGCCACATATCACAAACACAAGGGCACCCCATCGGGGCTGATTGTTATGGCCCTACTGCAGCTCTCCTACATCTTGGGGATTGGCCCCTCAATGCGTTGCTTCCACATATAGATACATTCGAAAAAAACTCCCCTCTTAGTGCCAATATATTTATTGTTTGAGGAATGCACTGATCCTCACTTATCCGTCCCCTTGGACCCACCGTCTAGACCTACAGTCGGGTTGCTCACTCTCTCTATGTGGGTCAAGTCCTAAAGAAACCAAGTGCTATGCATCCAGGAGCTTGTAATTGATACCATTTAATGATGCTTGATGTAAATTTGTATATGATTAAGTACTCAAACAATTGAAAAACACTCTCATGCATTGTGCAAATCCATTCTTTTCATGTTTCCATACACTAACGCGTAATTGTTGCAATGAGAGAAGACACCAAGCCTTACACTTGTGATGTACTTCCCTTTATTTAACTTAACATTATCCTATATGAATAATGTAGCAAATACATCAGATTTTATATTATATTTCAGCACTCAAATTTCCCTCCTTCCCTACCGTTTAAGGTTTTGCCTCGTTGCATAGGTAAAGGGGTGATTTCATGTGTGTTTCGCACGAAATAAGCAGTAAATACTCACAAAAACATATAAATGGGGATAACCTAAGGCAAACCCTCATGCTTTATCCTCAATATACACTCACAGACACATCCATAATTTTCCTCGTCCGTTTCCTATTTTTCTCCCTTTTAAAAAGCATTTTCTCTCTTTTTCCTTATTTTTCCTTATTTATTATCAATAAAAATGGAAAAAATTTAGCATTATTTCAGATCTATGGCTCTTGATTCCTTGAATAGCAAACATATAGATTTTATTGGTGTTTTGTTTCATGCTTTTCCCATTTTAAGCCCAAAAACCCCATTTTTCCTCTAAAAACCATGCTTTTCGGGTTTTTTCCATTTATTTCCCACACTTTAAGTATATTTTTTCTGAGTTTTTTATTATGAAAGACTAAAATGAACAGCAAGCAACATGTCCATCAATTTTCAGCCCATAAGAATATTGTTAACCTCATCAAATGTGAAAAAAGAGCCATTTTCTTTGTAAAAATGCCATTACCGTGTATTTTTTATTATTTTGGGTTTTTGAAACTTGTTGCGGGTCTGCAAACCAGGCCCCCTTTGATGCTTAGCCTGCCTCCACACTGCCATCTTCAGCCCACCTTCGGTTTGGAAGCGATCTGGTACCACGCTTACGAGCATTCACCAACCGGGTTTCATTCTTCTTCACACACAGGAACTACCCCTTGCAAGAGAGAGAGGGAGGAGAGAGAAATACTAAAATCTGATCTCCACAACCGGGGAACCATTTGATGCATGGTCTAGAGCAATGGGGAGCGAAGATCAAGTGCATCTCAGACATCTAGTCGGTTGGGGGGTTGCTTACAGCCCTCATAGCCTCCCTCAATGATTAGGGTGATAGCGCCTTCTTCCTGATCATCCCAAAAAAACAGCATCCCCCCTTCACCATTTTATAAATTGGTTGGGGATCCAAAGGGAGGCCCCAAAATTCATGTCTTTTGGACTTATTAAGTCCCTTCCCACTTGCCTTTGGTCCTTGGCCTCCCTAACACTCCCATTTCCGCGTGCGGTACCGGAATTGAAGTCTGAAAAATCTTGGGCATCCATCTTGTAGTCCTCCACTGCGCCAGGCATCTCCCAGGGTCCCGTTTGACACACCAAATAATTATGAAAATTCATCAAGTGTCATCTAGTGGGTCTTTTAAGCATTTCCAGGCATTGCTGCTTAAAATTGTACTGATTACCACCACCGCCTTCGACGAAGTCTATTTTTCCCCTGAAATTTGGAATTTTTGGCTATTTTTAAGCACTTTTTGTCATCAAAAATCATCTATCAATGGAACATAGAATTTCTAGCCAATTATATATTGTTCACGTTATCTCAATGAATGACAATCAGACCATTTCCCTATAAACCCAAATCACCCAATAACTTTTGCATCTATATTGTCTCACATGTATAATATCCTCCCCTCACCCCACATGAATGGGGACTTCCGAGAGGAAATTAGCTTCAAAGTTTTTTAACTTTAATTTTTCTAAAGTAAAAGAATACTTACCTACCACCATTCATTGCCATCACACTACTACCCACTCTTGACCCACTGCCATGCATCCTTGCTATCGCATGGAACATACGTCAACTCCCCTTATAGCACACAGAACCAAAACTCCTCCCGCTATACAAAATAAATACTCAGTCATGTAGCCTCATTGATAATGACTGGAGAAAGAGAGGTAGAGATAGCCCCTATAATGCTACAAGAGCCTTGATAATGAGCTATTGGCATGGGGCTTATAAAGGTGACCGAAATGTTGCACAGAGAGAGAGAGAGAGAGAGAGAGAGAGAGAGAGAGAGAGAGAGAGAGAGAGAGAGAGAGAGAGAGAGAGAGAGGGAGAGGGAGAGGGAGAGGGAGAGGGAGAGGGAGAGGGAGGGAGGGAGGGAGGGAGGGAGGGAGGGAGGGAGGGAGGGTGAAAATAAAGATATAGATTGAGAGAGAGATTGAGAGAGAAATAGGGCGAGATAGAGGGAGAATGAGAGATTAAGAGATAAAGAGCAAGGAGATAGAGGGAGAGGAAGAGATTGAGAAAGAAAGAGAGAAGAGGACTCCATTGAAGTAATCATAGAACAAAGCTTGGTCATTGTAGAGATTGCAAAAGAACCTAAAGCTTTCGAGGATCAAACATCATAGCATCAAAGAGGAGTATGTCTGGAATAAGCCATGAGGTTGCATAAGCCTAAGGGAATCCTTCCTCTTCAAGCAATAACTAGGTGTCCTCATATTAAGTTGACAAAAGAAATTATACAAGGATAAAAAATGTTTGTAGCATGGATAGATAAACTTTTTCAAATTTGGAGTTCATAATTGTAGAACCACCATTTGTAAGTGTATCCTCAAGGCAGGATGCTAGACATTATAAGTAGTAATCAATTATTGAAACTCGTGAAAACCCCCACTCTTGGGAAGAGTCCTAGGTTGTGAAATGCTTCTTATAGAGGTATGACTGGATTACTTAATAAAAGGGTTACTAAACTGTCTCAAATGATTGTTATAAACACATGAAAGGGTCTAGCAATGAAAACTTAGATTCTAATTTTGTTAAGGTTATGTCCTAACACATAGGATGAATCTATGAGAGACCTATTGACCCATAGGTGGAAGTATATGCAAAGAAAGATGCTTTGTGATGTCATAAGGAAGAGTATGTATGATAAAGTGTTGAATCATTTAGAGAAAAGCTTGTAATGTAAAGAAAGGGCTAGAGATGTATTATTTTAATGTGTGACCTAAGTACTATGAAGAGTCGTATGTATCACTCTTAGATTGCACTCTAAGGAAGAATCAATTGTTGTGGATCGCATCTTTCTTTGCAAAGTTCCCAAAGGACATTGTTTTGGATTGTTAATTTTTCTTTTTAAGAAAAGGCTTATTGTTTTGAGAAAGACATGGCTTTCTAACCAAGTTTGCTAATTCTTATAGAGTATTTAGGATGATTGATATTATGGAAAAGGAATGTCTTCATATAGCTGATAATGATAAGATGGTTGCCTTGGTTGTGTATTGTAAATGGGTTAAAAGGAAGAATTCCATTAGACCTCCCCCAAGGCTACTTCTGGGACCCTACACCAAGGGGGTTGATTTTATCACTTCAGAGAGGTTGAATTGGCCCTAATGGCAAGAGGTTGCTCTATAGGGAGGACATTAGATAGGAGGTGGTAAGGGTACCAAGGGAGGCTCTAGCTACTAAATTCATTATGCACCTAGGATTTGCCTAACCCCTATGCGGTTCTATCAGACAATATACTTTTCTCTCTCAAATCATCTCTCCCTTACTTCCTCCGTCTCTATCCCTTCCTCCATATACACATATATGCACACATGCACACACATATATCTTTCCCTCTCTTTTCCACCACCCTTTCTCTATTCTTTTTACTCTCCCATCTCTTGCTTTGTTTCTCTTCCTCCCTTCCTCAATCCCTTCCTCCCTCTCTCTAGTTTTTTCTCTTCATCCTCTCTCTTTTTATTTCTTCTCTATCCTTCATAGTGACTTTTCTCTCTCCACTCTCTATTTCTCTTTCCCTCCCTCCCTTCCCTCTCTCTCTATTTCTATCTCTCCTCCCTCTCTCTCCCTCGCTTTTTCTCTCTCTCCTTTGTCTCTCCCTTCCTCTCCATTTATCTCTCTCTCTCTCTTTGTTTCTCTCTCCCCCTCTTTATCTCTCATTGTTTATCTCCCTCATCCTCCTTCTCCCTCCCTTCCTCCTTCCCTCCCTCTTTCTCTCGCTCTAAAACACTCCTTGCTATCACCAAAATTATGTTGCCTATTAGAATCTGTAACTTGGCCTCTGCCACTTTGACTCCCCCTTTCATGAGACTATCCTCATATATTTTGCTATGCATCATAACTTTGACCATGACCACCACCTTAACCTTTGCCATGACCTCTATCTCTATTAGTAGAGTAAAACATATCTTCAAACTTGTTATTCTTTGAGAAGAAGAGGAATCCAAGCCAAGACTCTTTTGCTCAAGTATTGGTATAGAAATCAAGTTTGCAAAATCAGGGATATTATCTCTCATATTCATAGATGACCTGAAGCTCTTTCATTTATCTCTAAGTTTATCTAAGCATGCACGTGCAACATCATCATCATCAACTACCATAACTGATAGATCCAAGAGCCTCCACAATATTCTTGTCAAGTTTCCTCTTTTCACTTAATTCAGCTTTGACTTAAGCTACATCTTTTTGGCCTTTGTGTTTACTTCGAAGAGCCTTGCTAGATTCCTCCATGCAATAGTAGGGTTTTTAGATTCCTCAAAATAGCCCATCGTGCTATCTATAATACTGACAAAAAACCAATGCATAACTTTACTCTATGTCTACTCCCAATCTTTTCTAGCCTTTACTTGTTTTCCAATAACATTTGGAATAGGAAGTTTGGGTGCTACTACCATGTCTCCTTCAATGTAATTCCAAATACCTTTGCTCTTTAAGAATTTTGTTATACTAAACTTCCATTGAGGATAATTGTTCTTATCAAGCTTCTCACTGATAATCTTATTGAAGTTGTCAAGCATTTTGACAAAATAGATAACCTTGCAAAAAAGTACAGTCTACAAGTAAGTTGATACCAAGTGCACCACAACCAAACATATAGCCTTTTTACTGACTGTACAATATAATAACTATAATTTGTAATTTGTATGTAAATGCCTTCTATGTTTGCCTAGTAAACACTTGAAACCTTATAGATTTGAGATCTATAATATGTGCATCTATAAATAGCTGACACAATCAAAATTATAGTATACCCAAAAAATGATATCCAGAATACTTACACTGTCTCGAGCGAACGAAGGCCAAAATGACCTCAGAGCCAAAAATCATAACATAAGAGCCCCAAAGGGCCAATTTGCAATATTTACATTGTTCTTTTTGCTCACCAAGTTTTAATACAATTGGAGATTGCAGCCTTGCTAGCCTCAGGAGCCTCTTGTGGCTATGACCTAATGAAAATCAAGCAAGGTGAAATAGATTCTTGCCCATTTCTTGCTTACTTACTCGTATACTTTAATGCCTTCACCTGAGCCTTCAATCAAGCTCCGCACAGTCATGGGATGACTCTGATACTATGAAAATGGACAAGAGGGAAGGGAGGTGAAGAGACCAAGAGCACACAAACAAAAGCAATAGAGACTTGAGAGCACATAGAGATAATGATGAAATATTCTTCTTAATCTTCTTTCTTCTTTTTCCACTCAAAACAACTAAGTCTACAACATAATAAAAGGCTAATATGAAAGTACCACAATGTATGTACATGTAGTCATTAACTGTAAACTTTCTAAGGAAAGAATAGGAAGCACATTAAATGTGTCATAACCAAGAGTAGACTACGTGGATATAGTCCAGTTATAGAATCACTGGTGTATCTTCATGTCAATCACGTTGTCGATATGCTGCACATCCATCATTGCAAACCTAAAGGGGGAGCTTTTCGCCAAGATTTTGATTTCATTAGTCATTGTCATTAGGAATTTATTTTCCATTATGATATGTCTCTTCATAAGAGAAATCGATTCAACATTTAGCAATATATAAAAGCTAAAATATCATGGACATTTAAGTGGAGTATTGCAACACTCGACATTTGCATTCTTTGTGGAGAAGGAGGAGACTTGTTATGCTGTGTCCATTTTTCATCTACCTTTATACATTCAAGCACCTTTGCTCAAGAGATATGGTACAACAAAACTAAAGGGATAACCAATACCTGAAGGTGTCAAAGTAGATGAAAGGTGAGAAGGATCGAAGCTTGCTTGGAAGTGAGCTATGGCGGAAAGCAAGAGCAAGAAGAGAGAGAGACACAAATGGGAACTCCAATAACCACAATGTGTGGCCAGGCCTTCCTTTATTCAAACTGTCACTAAAAGAATAAAGAATCAGTGACTGTGATGGGCGCCCGCCACTTGCATTGTACAATGGCGGGTACTGTCAGTGTAGTAATACATGCGCAACTAGGAAGAGGCGCCTTTACCCCCAACAACCTCCCACTTAAAGGCGAATCTGCCCTAATGAGAGAGAAAAAGAAAAGACAGTACAGCATGTACAACAGGATGAGGAATAATGACGTCATCTCATCCAATGCCCATCAATCTCCTGAGGAAGGCAAAGCTCTCGGTAGTGAGGCTTTTCGTGAGAAAGTCTGTAGGATTTTGCTCAGTTGGAATCTTGACAAGGTCAACTCTTGTCCTAAATGACCTCGCGAATGAAGTGACACCTCACCTCAATATGTTTTGTCTTCGCATGGAAGAATAGATTCTTGGCCAACTGAATGGCACTCATAGAATCCGAATGCAGTGTAGATATAACATCTGTCATACCAAGGTCTGCAATCAAATGGCCTAACCAGATAGCCTCCTTAGAAGCCTATGTGGCTGCAATATACTCGACCTCTGTAGTAGAAAGAGCCGTCCACTTCTATGCCCTGGACATCCAAGAGATAGCCCCTCCAGCATAAGTGAACACATAGCCAGAAGCAGACTTCCTACTATCTGCATGTCCTGCATAATCAGAGTCAGTGTACCCCACAACTCCTGTATCCTGGCTTCCATAACAAAGACACATATCTGCTATGCCCTTCAGGTACCTCATGATACCCTTCACGGCATCCCAATGTTTCTTGCTAGGTGTAGCCATATAATGTACCACAACCCCAACTGCAAAAGAAATATCTGGACGGGTGGCTATCATGGAATACATAAGACTGCCCATGGCTGATGCATAGGAAATCTTGGCCATCTCAGCCCTCTGCTCATCTATCTGCGGATAATCGGCCTATGAAACCTTCTCATGAGAAGATAATGGACAACCAATAGGCTTAACATCCCGCATGCAGAAGCACTCAAGGACTTTATGAATGTACTCCCTCTATGACAAATAGAGTAGTCCTTGAGATCTATCGCATGTAATGTGTATACCAAGTATATGAGAGGCCTGTCCAAGTTCTTTCATCTCAAAGCTCTTCTTGAGCTGAGCCTTAAGAGCACCTAGCTCCTCATGAGTGGTCCCTGCTAAAAGCATGTCATCCACATAGAGTACCAAAATCAGTAAAGAACCGTCACAGGCATTCTTCGTGTACAAGCACAGATCCATAGCACTGCGGCTGTAGCTCTGTGACTGCATGAATGCATCAAACTTTTGATACCATTCCCTAGGTGCCTGCTTCAAGCCATATAGACTCTTCTTTAGTTTGCACACTAGGTGTTCCCTGCCAAGGTCTGCAAACCCCTTAGGTTGATCCATGTAAATCTCATCATGCAAGTCTCCATGTAAAAAAGCCGTCTTGACATCCATCTGGTACAAGTCTAGGTCAAGCTCTACAACCAAGGCCAAGACTAAGTATAGGGTGGTCATCTTAACCATAGGAGAAAAGACTTCATCAAAGTCAACACCATGCTCCTGCTTAAAACCCTTAGCAATCAATCGAGCCTTGTATGCTAGCTTGGGTTATCCAAGGGTACTTTTCAGCTTGTACACCCACTTGCATGGCAAATCCTTCTTACCCTGAGGCAAGGAAACCAAATCCCAAGTCTAATTCTTATACAATGAGTCAAGCTCAGACTGCATAGCCCTCTCCCAAGAGTAACAATCAACCCTCGCATAGCCTCATCATAAGTGAGAGGCTCTCGTGCATCTGTAACTAGATAATCCATAAAGGGCACAAAACGGTCAGGAGGTCGTCTATCTCTAGTAGAACGCCTCAATCTAGGCTCTGCTTCCTGACCAACATCCTGTCTAACATCAACATGTCTAACATCTGGGCCATGAGCATCAGGCGATGCTGCACGTTGTCTAGCTGACCGTGGAGCAGACTGAACGGGAGCAGGTGGCTCCTCCTAAAAGATAACTGTGTGTACCTCGACCACTTTTTCAGGCTGCATATGCATTTTGTCCTCATGAAAGATGACATCATGACTGCGGATGACTTTCGTGCCTACAAATCCCATAGACGGTAATCCATCTCTCCTGCATCTCCATAGCCAATGAAAATGCATTTTGACACTTTTAGGATCTAGCTTATTGCGTTTGTCCTTGGGCACATGGCAGAATGCCTCACATCCAAAGACATGCAAATGATCATAAGAGGGGGGGCTTGCCTGCCCATACCGCCTCTGCAACCTGAAAGTTGGCAGCCCCACTACTAGGCGACCTGTTAATGAGATGCACTGCAGTAGTAACTACCTCAGCCAAAAAGTGCTGCGGTAAGCTAGCTTGGTTAAGCATGCTACGAACCCTTTCTTAAATGGTCCTATTCATGCGTTCAACCATACCATTCTGGGGTGGGGTATAAGGGGTGGTCAACTAATGCTTAATACCCCACTCATCACAAAATTGCTCAAAAGCACGTGATACATACTCACCCCCATTATCTGACCTTAGGCATTTGAGCCTTTTCCCAGACTGGTTCTCTGCCAATGCAAGCCAACATTGAAATGTTTCTAAGACATCGGCTTTTCTTTTTATGGGATAAGCCCAAACCTTACGTGAGTAATCATCTATGAAAGTAACAAAGTACTTTGCCCCACCAAATGACTGATAGGGCATGGGCCCACATACATCTGAGTGCACAAGAGCCGAGGGCTCACCCATGTGTTTCTTACCAGACTTTTTATGTGTATTTCTAGTCTACCTGCCATATAAACAATGATCACAATAATCAAAATGCGAAGAGTCAAAAGACGGAAGATACTGCAAAGTAGGGAGCATTTTCATTCCTTTAAGAGACATATGTCCCAAACAAGCATGCCAAAGGGATACATGGGGAATAGAATCCACGGACAAAACATGATCCAATGTAGCTCCTAATACAAGGGATAGAGGCTGCCAGACTTGGCACCTCTTGCAAGTACAAGCCTGCCACGAGTAATCTTCCATGCAGAGTCTCCAAAAGACACCAAATACCCTGCATCATCAAGCTGTCCAGCTGACATAAGACTGTGAGTCAACGCAGGTACATGGCGTACATCATGAAAAACAAAAGAACTATGAGAAGGAAACTGCAGAGCCACACATCTCCAATGCCCACAATGTCAAGAGACCTGTCATCACCAAGATGCATAGAACCAAACATGGTACGATAGGTATAAAACCAACTCTACAGGGTGTCGCATGAAAGGATACACCCGAATCCAAGAGCCAACACTGCGCATACATAGAATGTATCTCAGAAGTCTGTAAGGCATCGCATGAAGAAGCTGCAAGTATGTAATCATCATCTAAATCAGTGGCATGCATGACATTAACCTCTTCTATCTTCACACTGGACTTTGCAGGTACAATACTGTGCTTAGAAGACTTTTCATGCACTTTTTCTTTTCCCTTTTCCTTGCGCTTATCATCACGCATTTTATGGCACTACGGCCTAATATGTCCTGCTTTCCCACAATAATGACAAGTAAGATCAGACTTCCGTCCACAGGACTTACTGCAACTACGTGACTTGGACCTCGACTTCTGAGAGTCCCTGCCCTTATTATCATTATCATGCATGTCATTTCTGCCACCTCTAACGGTCAATGCATGTGAAGAGCGGGAAGCATCATTGTTTCTCCTATTGATTTCCTTAGTCAATAAAGCACTCTCAACATCTTTGATTTTCAGCCCATCAAGCTTGCTTGTGCATATGGTAGTACGAAAGACATCCCATGATTCAGGCAAGGTGCGAAGCAGAAACAATGGGTGCAAGTTGTCTTTGAACTCAATACCCTGTGACAACAGACTTTTCATGTAGCATGAAACTGACTGAAATGAGATGAAAGGGAGGTACCCTCCTTCATGCGAAGGTCCATTCACTGCTTCAGCCAATACATCTACGACACGCAGGACTCTACTGCACATAGAGCTCCTGAATCTTCTCCCATGAGTCCCATACACTCTGATTCTCATCTTCAACAACATTATGATGGACCTCTTTTGAGAGTGACAAAATAATGGAAGACTTGCATAGCTCATCAACTTCCATCCAAACATCATCATCCATATCCTCAGGTTTGACACCCTTGAAATGCATGGGTTTAATCTGCAACTTCTGCACCAAAACCTACCATATTTGGGACTTCCAATACCCATAGTTGGCACCATCCAACTTGGTAATGTTAAAGAGAGCTATGTCTTTCAAATGACCAGCCATAATGTCCCAAATCAAAGCAAAAAGGTAAAATTTCAAGTTGCTGTAATTAGCAGAAAATGTACTAAAACCACTGCTAAAACTGGCTGAAAGGGTGGATTTCACCAAGAGAAGCACTTGTCTACCAAATATGACCAAGATAACATCAAATAGTAAGCATGACCCTCATAGAAGTGCTCAAAATCTGCAGATTTTAGCTTGCTGTAATAAATCACAGCAGTATGTAAAACTGTCCCAAAAATGAAGCAATCACTGATAAACACCATATTGGCGAATATGGGAATTTCCCATTAGTTTGGGACACGTTGTCGTGCTGCTGCGCATCTGAGCCGTATACACCTCCATTTCTTTTGTTGTGCATTTGTGTTATTTTCTGCGTGTGATTCATTGTGTGTGAGATGCATTATGATAATCCGCATCCAATGTATATATCCGTTTGTGTGTGTGTATGATTTTGTTTGGATGCATGATGTGTGTGTGTTAGAAAAATATGAAAAACTGATGCCAAAGGACATTATCAAGCTGATAATTTCAATGATGATCTCTAAGAAAAGTGCAGGGAATTATGGAATCAAAGGAAGGTTTGTGGAAGCGATCATCTAAGTTCAAAAGTTCCCATGACATAGAGTTGAAGGAAGTTTCTCAAAAGCTGCTTAAGCGAGCAAAGCACTAGTGAAGCACCAAGGGAGTATTTTGCCATCTAATTTTCAAGGCTGAAGTCGAAGTTTATGCGCAGATTACTCATTGTAAAGCTGACTGTCAAAGGGGCAATGCATGACTTTAAACATAAACCTCAAAGTCAAAATCAATGTTGGTGCTTAGATCTTGTAAGGGTGTAAAGAAACTATCTTGTCAAAGAGGAGGTTTTTTTTAATCCCTGCTCAACTAAAAGAGGAGAAGGGGAGACTAATTTGGTTTCAAAAACCGTTTTTGGAGGGAAAAAGCATCTTTTGGTAAAAAAGCAAGGGATTTTTCAGGCCTTTGGGGGGAAAAGAGGATCTCTCAGTGAGGACAGAACGGAGGGAAGAGGAATCTAGATTCGGGGAGGATGGCCACGACCTGGTACCTTGCTTCCCCTTCTGGATAGTGAGGATCTTAAGCTCTTGGGACAGGCTCTGGGCTATTTGGATCACCGTTGAGGACATGGCCGCCTCTTGTATGAAGACCTGGTTGGACTGCATTTTGTGATGAGACGCTCAACAACAGTTCAGACGTCTGCCCATCTTTTCGCAGAAGAGACAGAAGAAAGAAGAACCGTAGGCCTGCCTGTGTCAGAGACACGCCCTGCACCCTCCTTCTGAGGCCTTTAATTTTGATAGCTTCAGCCGGACAAAGAATCAACGTTCAAGTGTGGACTTTGCATAGATCAAACATATTTTGTTGGAAGTGTAGCCTGGGCTGTTGGAGACTTGGAGTGCTATTCACGGAAGGGAGGAAGTTGACAGTTATGGTGTCCTGAATGTTATCAATTTGAAGAGTTCCTGCGCTACGCAGAGGATGCATATTAAAGCAGAGCGAGCCACTGAATTGCCCTTCTTTCCCTGTGGCGTGAGCTTGTAAGCTGCTACTAATAGCATTTTCAATATCGAGGGAGGACATCGCGCCATCCTCTTCAACCGCTTCGTGGGAATCAAAGAGCAAGACCTTAAAACTCATACCCAGTGGGCTGCAAATTTTCAATATTGCGCTTGTTGATGTTGTTTCCATCATTAACCTCACTTTTGGTAAAGAGTTTACAACTACCATTGAAGTAAAACAGTTGGCAGCTTGATCGTGTACAGATGATGGATGGCACAGCAGTGCTAAAAGTGGATTTTGCTAGCTGATGTGACTGATGGACTGCAGAGTCTCTCAAGAGAGACCGTCGATACCAAGGAATAACACGGTACATAGTCTGATAAAACAAGCAACCATTGAAAGGATAAAGGTCCAGATGAGGAGGATTTTCTGCAACAAGATCGTATCAAGCAGCTATTGAAATCCGAAATGTATTTATCTATTCAGCAACAGCAGATGTGAATGCCATCATCAGGCAGTGCAAATTCTGTGTCTTCCTTACAAGGGAGAATGGATTCAAGGGATTCCAAATTGCTATAGCATCTACAGCTTCCTGGGCACTTAGTTTCATCATAGTCGGCTACAGTTACAAAGTCAAGCTTAGCATTAAGTGGATCCTCCCATGATTACTCTGCAAAGCTCCAATGTATTCCTTTCAGCTGCATCAGATCTAAAAAATCAGTCTGCTGCCAGAACTCATCTCTTTCCCTCAGAAGAAAGAAGTGAATAGTCTTGTTACTATCTAAAAAGAATAGAAAGTTTTTATAAAACTTCTGAGATGATGAAGTCTTCTTATGGCACTACTTTTGTGATGATTCCATTCAGCTGATGGCCCTGATTGATTCTTCAAACCTTTCGGTACCTGTTTAAGAACAGGGCTGCACTACTTTAAGACCCCATATATTACAGGTTTTCTGTAATAGAAAGAAACCTCTGAGAGCATCTAAAATCAGAGGTGTTGGACAACAGATGGATCTCTGCACTAAGGGACATGTTTGACTGGATTACTAGATAATGTCCATTCTTCTGTTCAATGTAACTGTCACCAGAATTTCCTGATCATGAACTTCTTGTAACACTCTTGACAAGAAATATAGTGAAATTTGGCATCAAATATTTGAATTCTTCTTGTTAGCCTCTTCCCTTGCTGTATCTTGAACCCTGTGTTCTGCAGCCTTTGCGTGAACTCTTTGACATTTCTGGTGAACCCGACGTGAAAGTGCTGCGTCACTTTTCAGCAAGATGGGAGACTCGCAAGAAGAGATGACTGATGATAATGTCATGAAGAACCTGTTTCAGTCATTTACCACTTATATGTAGTAGCAAGCTCACGTGAAACGTGATAGTGATGCTATGGATGCCTTGAAAGCTGTCCAACAAGAGATGAAGCAGTTTAATGGCCAGCAAGTGTCAACTTACTTGCATTTGTATGAAGAAAAGATAAAGTTTTTTGGGGTTTCTCAAGATGTTTGGAGCCACTACTTTTTACGAATCGTGGTGCGCGCTCTTGAAGTTCGAATTTCAGAAATTCAAGAAACACATGCAGGTTGGGCAGAGTTTAAGAAGGCATTAAAAGATGAATATTTCCTGGAGGATACAAGTCTAATGAATCGCAGGAATTTCTTAGCATGGGTTTCTATGCCTAATAAGGGACTTTCAGTTACCGCTCTTCTACGAGAGTTTGAGAGCCGCTATGATCAGTTGGATGGAACTGAGCATCAAGCTTTGGAGATGCAGAAAGTGGAGTTATTTTTACAAGCTGTTGATGCTGATTTACAAGAAAAGTTGGATGATCTTTTGGAAGATCAAGCTACTGATTCAGGTTTAAAGACTGAGTGGAGACATGTCATTGATGCTGTGAATGCTCTTGTTAAGAAGCAGCGCAGGAGAGTACGATTGCATCGTAATACAGGATCAGTTTCTGAAAAATCCTTGGAGACTTCTTCTTCTACCCCTGTTGCAACTTCATTGCCTAAGCCTACTCCTCCTGTTGTCAATCCACCAGTTCCTGCTGCTCCAGTGCCCTTATCTGTAGATGATGTTATTAAAGGCTTGGCAGATTTGACGATTGAAGCAGTCAAAGCTGAAGTTGGTAAGTTAAAGGAGCAACTTATGTCAGTACTACCTGCTATAGCACTTGCTCCAGCGACTGCTTTTCCAGCTGGTCAAAGAAAAGGGAGACGATGTATTTGGTGCGATAGTACAGAGCACCAACACTGCAGAGATTGTGATGCTTTTCAGGAAGCGCGTAAAAAGAATGTAGTGTTCTGGGGACAAGATGGGAAGATATGGCTGACAGAGACTGGCGCTCCTCTTGACACGAACTTCGGTAAGGGAGGCATGAAGAAGCTTGTTGATGATATGGCTGCGCGATCAGCTTATGTGAGTGTTAGAGGAGATGCTTCAGCTTATGGAGTCCAGCTTGAGCAGAAATCAGATGGAGACTCTGCTTTATGGTCCTCTGCCTTGGAGATAGCGAGAAGAGGGAAAGTTCAGGCATCTACTATGACTTGTGTGGGCTCCAGCATCCGAGGAGAAACGGGATGGGATTCTCCTGTTGACAGGTATTCTTTTTTTGCTTATATGGCTAAAACACAGGGTTTAGATGCCATGGTTGAGGAAAAGAGAAGAAGAGATGAGGAGGGTTCCAGCACCTCCAAAAAGACTAGAGGGGGTGACTTTGTTTCACCACCTATTACAACTCCACCTATGTCAAGTTCTCCAGCTCAATCAGATCCTGAACAACCCATGGGAGACAAGCAGATGAAAGAGAAGAGGCAACCAAGAAAGGAGCCAAGATTCAAGCTCTTGTCAGACCTTGATATGCAGACGGATATGAGTAAGATTTTTCATGAAAGAATTTTGAATAGTGAAGTCACTTTTACTGTTGGAGAAGCTCTTGGGATTGCTAGAAGAGAAATACAGGATCAGATGCAGGATCTTTTGTGGAGGAAACGACATGCAATGGAAGGACTTGCTTTACAGGGATTGTGGCATGGAGCTCTTGGGGAAGAGCATGATGATGCAGTGATGGTTGAGAATGCTTCTGTTAATCCGCAATTGGAGAAAATAGTTCAGCCTATGCAGTATGAAGATGATGATACCCCTATTCTCATTCCTCGCAGCCATTTTTCACAAAGTCATTGGGCTAGAGCAACCACTGAGACGGTGGTAAGGATTGGAGAGAAACAAATTCCTCTGATCGCTTTAGTCGATCATGGTTTTGAGATTAATCTTATTGCTCGAGGTGTTTATGAGAGTGGCAAGTGGCCTATGGATGCAGAGCATGGCTGGCGCATGAGAGCCACCAATAATACTTCTGGTGATATGTATGCTGCTTGTCCGAGTATCAGAATTTCTATTGGTAATGTTGAAGAGGATTATCATTGCTTTGTTCAGGATTCTTGCTCTTATCCGATTATTCTTGGACAGCCTTTCATTATAGAAGCAAGAATGGAAACGAAAGTGATGGATGACGGGTCAGCTTATGCGCGGATACGCAGTAAAGACGGTATGCGAGCTGTTCAGTTTATGACTGTTGGGGTAAATCATCCGAGAAACAGGGACTCCTTACGTAAGGCACCACTACCTGCGAAGGAGTTGGATTTTCATTAGGTACCGCTGTCTTGCGAGACGCCAGTGGTACGAAGCGGAGAAAAGAGGAGATCTCGCCTCCTGGCAACCAGTCTTTCTCCAATAATTTTGTTGGTTTTTCTTCAGATAGTTTAGTGAGTTATCAGAAAATTTCAGATTTGCCTAGAGCTGCCAGGCAGTACATTGGTCGTAAGGAGAAAGAGTTGAAGAATGCAGGTATTTTGCAAGCAGAAGAGCATGTAGATGGATTGTATGAAGGGATGTCTTATGCAGATACATTGTTTGAGATGGGAGCAAATGCTGAAAACTGATGTATGTAAGGGTTCAAAGATCATACCTGTGCAAACCTTAGATATGTTTCAGGAAATTTCTGGTTTTATGCTGAAAACAGAGTTAGAGGCTGAGAAAACTCAGCAAACTGAATTTATGGTTGATCTTGATCAGCCAGAGTTGCAGAGGGCTGAAACCTTTCAGCCAACAGAGTTAAATGCTGGAAAAATTCAGCATATGGAGTATGAGCCTGCACCCATGCAGTCCATAGAGCCGAGGGCTGAATCCATTCAGCCAACAGAGGTGAATGCTGAAAAATTTCAGCATACAGAGTTTCAGGCTGCACCCATGCAGTCCATAGAGCAAAGGGCTGAAATTTTTCAGCCAACAGAGTTGAGAGTTGCTGAAAATTTGCAGAAATTGCAGCAAAGAAAAGAGTGCTTGAATGATGCCAAGGTTGACACGAAGTATAAAACAGTTGATAAGAAGGTTAAGCCGGTTGCAGGGCCGCTTCCTCCTAATAGTGATGAGCAGATTGAAAAAGCTATGAAGCAGCCTATGTTGAGAGATCCTGCAAATATTGGACATAAATTTACAGCTGAAACTCTTGCAGAATTGAAGATTCGATTAGAGGAGGTAAACTTGACTCTTTCAGGGCTGAAATCTGTCTTTGGTGTTAATGAAGTCATCATAGTTGGGCATATGGTTGGATATTATGGCAGGAAGCCTTCACCTGCAAAGGTGGATGCCATAAGCAGGATTGCAGAGAGTATTGCTCGACTACTTCAGAGGTGCGGAGATTTGTGGGAACTTGTGTATTTTACATGATTTGGATTCCTCATTTTGCTCATATAACAGATGTTCTCTATCAGCTGCTTCGAAGGGGGCTGAAATTTCATTGGGATGAGAAGCATTCGAAAGCCATGCGTAAACTCAAGAAGCTCTTGCAGTTAGCTCCTACTCTTCGCAAGGCGGATTATCAGTGTGGACGGTCGATCATGTTGACAGTTGATACTAGCCCTATTGGCATAGGTTGGGCAGTGGGACAGGATGATGCTGATGGAAATAGATATGCAATCCGCTTTGGAGCTAAAGTTCTTAATGAGCGGCAGAGGAGATATCCGCAGATTAAAAGAGAGTTGTGGGGAGTAGTCACTGCACTGAAGTGTGACAAAGGGTATTTTATTGGAGCTTCAGTTGTTGTGGAAACCGATTGTTTGCCTTTGCTTGGTATGATGACTAGCTGCTCGACTCCAGATATAGCGATGCTCCGGTGGATTGCCTATATCAAATCATTGAATCTAGAATTTTGACACATAGCAGGGAAAGATAATCCAGTTGCTGACATGCTATCTAGAGCGAGATATGAGGATGAGGAGTCAATGCTTGCAGAAGATGATGAGGCAGAGTTTGCAGCTTCTGTCCTTGTTCATGATTGTCATGTATCTACTATTGAAGCCTTTATTGAAGAACTTTATGCTGACAAGTGGCTGCAAATTGGACAGTATCTAAGTTCATTGACTCGAAGAGCTGATCGGACAGATGATGAATTCAAGAAAATCAGAAGGAAGGCTTATGGGTATTTCTTGAAAGATGGTTTTCTTTGGAAGCATCCAAAGAAGAGAGGAGGCTTGCCCTTGAGAGTATTTTGTGATGTAGCGATGCAGATACAGATTATGCGAGAGTTTCATGAGAGCTCATGGGCTGGACATAGAGGTGTGTGGGCTACCTATGAGAAAATCAAAGAAAGATACTGGTGGAAAGGGATGTATAAAGATGTTTCTCACTTTGTGGAGACTTGCAGGGACTGCCAACTTTACTCTTTAGTGCGACATCGTGATGAGTTGCATCCGACTTATCCACTATGTATGCATTATAAGTGGGTGGTAGACTTGGTTACTTTGCCAGTGGGACTTTGGCAGATGAGATATCTTGTCTTGGCTAGGGAGGATCTTACAAACTATGTTGAAGGCAGATCTTTTCGGACAAAGACCACCACTACAGTATGTAAATTCTTGTTGGAAGAAATATTTTGCAGATATGGATGTATAGGCAAGATTACAGCTGATCGTGGAGAGCTAGATGCAGATGAAGCTAGAGAATTTTTCTCACGGCTTGGGATTAAATTGGCTCTTACTACTGCCTATAATCCAGAGGGAAATGGCAAGAGTGAAAGAGGGCATCCGCCGATAGTTAAAGCATTGGCAAAAACTTGTAGAGGTCGGATTGGGGATTGGCCGAGATTACTACCTTTTGTGTTGTGGGCTGATCGCTCTACACATAGTGTGACTACTAGATACATGCCTGCAGAGTTGATGTATGGGCAAAAACCTGTCATGCCTACAGAAATTTGTGCTCTCACTTGGAGTGTTCTTCCGTGGCATGAGAATTTATCAAGGGAGGAGCTTCTAGCTCTTCGGATTCGTCAACGAGAGAGAAGAACAGAAGATGTGCAGCTAGCAGTTGATCATTTGAAGGCAGCCCGACTCAGAAACAAGGACAGGTTTGATTTAAGGCATCGCTTGAGTCCTAGAGCCATAAAAGAAGGAGATTGGGTTCTAGTCTACGACAGTAGTCTAGAGAATCAACATAGTAGCATGAGAAAAATGGTTCAAAGATGGTTTGGACCGTATGAGGTGAAACAGGTTTTTGACAATGGTACCTATGAGTTGGCTGAATTAGATGGAACAGTATTGAGGGTGCCCATTGCTGGAAAACGAGTCAAGATTTTCAAGAGAAGAGAAGATGAAGAATATGCACTTGAAGCGTTGACAGAAGAAGAGCAGGTAGAAGAAAGTCAAGCAGAAGAAGCACAGAATATGGATGATGAAGCTGATGGAGAAATAGGTCTACTAGAAACAGAAGATGGACTCGACCTGTTTGTGGATTTGAATGATCCTAGATAGTTGGTTCATCCGGAGGATGCGCAGGTTTAGAGGGGGTGGATGTCGTGCTGCTGCGCATCCAAGCCGTATACACCTCCATTTCTTTTGTTGTGCATTTGTGTTATTTTCTGCGTGTGATTCATTGTGTGTGAGATGCATTATGATAATCCGCATCCAATGTATATATTCCGTTAGTGTGTGTGTATGATTTTGTTTGGATGCATGATGTGTGTGTGTTAGAAAAATATGAAAAACTGATGCCAAATGACATTATCAAGCTGATAATTTCAATGATGATCTCTAAGAAAAGTGCAGGGAATTATGGAATCAAAGGAAGGTTTGTGGAAGCGATCATCTAAGTTCAAAAGTTCCCATGACATAGAGTTGAAGGAAGTTTCTCAAAAGCTGCTTAAGCGAGCAAAGCACTAGTGAAGCACCAAGGGAGTATTTTGCCATCCAATTTTCAAGGCCGAAGTCGAAGTTTATGTGCAGATTACTCATTGTAAAGCTGACTGTCAAAGGGGCAATGCATGACTTTAAACATAAACCTCAAAGTCAAAATCAATGTTGGTGCTTAGATCTTGTAAGGGTGTAAAGAAACTATCTTGTCAAAGAGGAGGTTTTTTTTAATCCCTGCTCAACTAAAAGAGGAGAAGGGGAGACTAATTTGGTTTCAAAAACCGTTTTTGGAGGGAAAAAGCATCTTTTGGTAAAAAAGCAAGGGATTTTTCAGGCCTTTGGGGGGGAAAAGAGGATCTCTCAGTGAGGACAGAACGGAGGGAAGAGGAATCTAGATTCGGGGAGGATGGCCACGACCTGGTACCTTGCTTCCCCTTCTGGATAGTGAGGATCTTAAGCTCTTGGGACAGGCTCTGGGCTATTTGGATCACCGTTGAGAACATGGCCGCCTCTTGTATGAAGACCTGGTTGGATTGCATTTTGTGATGAGACGCTCAACAACAGTTCAGACATCTGCCCGTCTTTTCGCAGAAGAGACAGAAGAAAGAAGAACTGTAGGCCTGCCTGTGTCAGAGACACGCCCTGCACCCTCCTTCTGAGGCCTTTAATTTTGATAGCTTCAGCCGGACAAAGAATCAACGTTCAAGTGTGGACTTTGCATAGATCAAACATATTTTGTTGGAAGTGTAGCCTGGGCTGATGGAGACTTGGAGTGCTGTTCACGGATGGGAGGAAGTTGACAGTTATGGCGTCCTGAGTGTTATCAATTTGAAGAGTTCCTGCGCTACACAGAGGATGCATATTAAAGCAGAGCGAGCCACTGAATTGCCCTTCTTTCCCTGTGGTGTGAGCTTGTAAGCTGCTACTAATAGCATTTTCAATATCGAGGGAGGACATCGCGCCATCGTCTTCAACCGCTTCATGGGAATCAAAGAGCAGGACCTTAAAACTCATACCCAGTGGGCTGCAAATTTTCAATATTGCGCTTGTTGATGTTGTTTCCATCATTAACCTCACTTTAGGTAAAGAGTTTACAACTATCATTGAAGTAAAATAGTTGGCAGCTTGATCGTGTGCAGATGATGGATGGCACAGTAGTGCTAAAAGTGGATCTCGCTAGCTGACGTGACTGCTGGACTGCAAAGTCTCTCAAGAGAGACCGTCCATACCAAGGAACAACATGGTACATAGTCTGATAAAACAAGCAACCATTGAAAGGATAAAAGTCCAGATGAGGAGGATTTTCTGCAACAAGAGCGTATCAAGCAGCTATTGAAATCCGAAATGTATTTATCTATTCAGCAACAGCAGATGTGAATGCCATCATCAGGCAGTGCAAATTCTGTGTCTTCCTTACAAGGGAGAATGGATTCAAGGGATTCCAAATTGCTATAGCATCTACAGCTTCCTGGGCACTTAGTTTCATCATAGTCGGCTACAGTTACAAAGTCAAGCTTAGCATTAAGTGGATCCTCCCATGATTACTCTGCAAAGCTCCAATGTATTCCTTTCAGCTGCATCAGATCTAAAAAATCAGTCTGCTGCCAGAACTCATCTCTTTCCCTCAGAAGCAAGAAGTGAATAGTCTTGTTACTATCTAAAAATAATAGAAAGTTTTTATAAAACTTCTGAGATGATGAAGTCTTCTTATGGCACTACTTTTGTGATGATTCCATTCAGCTAATGGCCCTGATTGATTCTTCCAACCTTTCGGTACCTATTTAAGAACAGGGCTGCACTGCTTTAAGACCCCATATATTACAGGTTTTCTGTATTAGAAAGAAACCTCTAAGAGCATCTGAAATCAGAGGTGTTGGACAACAGATGGATCTCTGCACTAAGGGACATGTTTGACTGGATTACTAGATAATGTCCATTCTTCTGTTCAATGTAACTGGAATTTCATGATCATGAACTTCTTGTAACACTCTTGACAATAAATATAGTGAAATTTGGCATCAAATATTTGAATTCTTCTTGTTAGCCTCTTCCCTTGCTGTATCTTGAACCCTGTGTTCTGCAGCCTTTGCGTGAACTCTACGACAACATGGTCAAATCTTTGTATTTGTCATAACTTGAACACTATAACTCCAAATCAAGCGCTCTATAGCTCAATAGATTCAATTTTTCAAGTGCTTTCCAATGATAGGTCACATCATATGGTTTTGAGAAACTTATGGGCATGTTATCTGGGTGCCACCTTTTTAGTATTAAAAAAGTGGAAATTGGGAGATTCCCAAACTCACTAATATTATGTTGATACATATGTCACTGCAACTACCAGGTAACAAGATACATCCAATAGTGAGTTCCCACGGGCAAGAAGGTACCAATAATTGTCAAACCAATAACTTGTCAGGTAAGAGACATCTCATAGGCCCAGAAGTCATGCATGTAATGGGTCTCGGGGTAAGAGAAGAGACCAAGCACAAGCACAATTGATAGAGCAAGAAGCTCAATACATAACCATCCAAGATGCATACAAAATTGACAAACCTGTGAGGTGCCTGCCTTAATAGTCATATCAAATCATCCCACTATAGATAAACTGCTGACATAAAGCTCTCAAGAGAGTAAATGGATGTAACTGTCCCACAAGCTCAAGCTCATCTGTAAATAAGACTCTGTGTACATCCAAATATACTAAGAGGCTCCCACTGGAAGTGAAGTCAGATACAAAGAGAGCAAGCAACACTCTAATACATCAAATACATGGCATCAAACATACCAAATCCTAGTAGGGTACATCCGGAGCATAAATCCCAAGCTATTTCAGACCTGTAAAGTACAAGCCTAAAAGCATTCAAAGCGCATGTAACTGACAACCAAATGTAATGCCCAGTAGATCCAAAATGCTCAAATACATCTGAAGATGAAGCTCCAAGTAACTCTTAAGCATGGGCAAACCAAGTGGCATCCATATCTGACCAAAGCATAAATGTAAGAGGCCTATGTGTTAAGCAGTGACAATAGGCATAGACCGGTCCAAAGCATGCCAAATGAAGCCAAGTGCCGGTGACGAACAACCAAGTGAGAGATTAATACAAGCTCAAAAGCATTCCAGAACCAAAGACAAGGTCGATGTCGTACCCCGAAGGTCAACACTTCATTGCATATCCCAAAGACATAGCCCGAAACCAATAGGCATAACCAAACATGAGATAATAGGCTTCAACCCACTCTGGTATAGCAGTGATTTACTGTTCAAAACTGAGTATTTTCAGCAAGAAAATCAGTCCAAAATGATGGCATAACATGTGCCTTGCATCCCTCAAACAATTGGGCATCAATAGATACCAAACCTGTTTAAGTAGAAGTGCCCAAACAAGCATAGCATTAGATGCCAATGTTACTTCTGCATAACATGACTGTGAGATTGTTGTAAACAATCCTAGGAATGTACAGATCAGACCCAAAACAAATGCCAATGATCAAGGAGGCTTCAACCGAAGTTAGAGACCATTGCTCAGTGCATTGCCAATCCCAAAGAAGCATGACATAGCCATCAATGAGGAGTAGGTGAGCTGTTGTAGTGTGATGTCCAGAACAGCCAAAAAATTGTGCAAATTTTCTGATCCCTTCTTCTGCTCCTATGCATCCATGTGGCCTCAATGGTAGTAGTTGGAGGCTTCGAGGGGTGCCCAGCGAGGCCCACAACAAGCCTCAAGTGCCCAAATGCAAGAGGGAGCAAGATCCAAGCTCCAAGGGTTTGAGCTATGGCTGCCCTGTTTGATTGCAACCTGAGAACTAAAGAAAAGCACTAAAAGAACACTTCAATACCTCTTTAGTTATGCCCTAAGGGTGCCTCAATAGGCCAGGAAGGTACTCAGGAAGCTGAGGAGTGACGGGAGCTCAAGAAGGTCGGCTATGGCTGCCGTGAAAGAGACCCAATGTTGTAGGTATTTGAATGGAAGCTAAGAATGCTGCGAACCAAGCTCAAGAAGTTGGGAAGCCTCGCTCTGATACCAATTGAAAGATGAGAAGGATCGAAACTTACTTGGAAGTGAGCTATGGCAGAGAGCAAGAGCAAGAAGAGAGAGAGACACAAATGGGAACTCCAACAACTACAATGTGTAGCCTGGCCTTTCTTTATTCAAACTGTCACTAAAAGAATAAAGAATAAGTGGCTGTGATGGGCGCCCACCACCTATCGTGTGCAGTGGCGGGTACTGTCAGTATAGTAATACACGGGCGACTAGACGGAGGTGCCTTTACCCCCAACAGTAGACATACCCCTAGAGAAGAATTTTGGGTATTTATGAAATTCACTAGCAAATATGAGCTTGGGGATGAGGTTGGCCATGGGCACTTTGGCCATATAACTTGCTTTGCAAGAGTCAAAAAGGGTGAAATGAAAGGTCAGGTTGTAGTTGTCAAAGTGATAGCCAAAGCCAAGATGACAACAGCCATTGCCATCGAGGATGTAAAAAGGGAAGTGATAGTACTGAGGGCACTATCAAGGCATAACAACTTAGTACAGTTTTATGATGCTTGCGAGTATAACCACAAAGTATCCTTCCACCATTTGCAAGGTGGTGTTCATCAGGATCTGAAGCTAGAGAATTTTTCTTTTCACAACAAAGGATGAAGTTGCACCAATGAAGGCTATTAATTTTGGTCTATCGGATTTTATCAAGCCAAAGGAGAGACTTAATGACATCATGGGAAGTGCCTTCTATATTGTATTTGAAGTTCTTCATCGATCATATAGCACAGAGGCTGATGTTTGGAGCATTGGAGTTATTACTTATATTCCTCTTTGTGGGAGTCGTTTTTTTTGGGCTCGCACCGATTTGAGAATATTTTGGGCTGTGATCCGTGCTAATCCCAACTTTGATGAGATGCCTTGGCCAACTATCTCTACAAAAGCTAAGGATTTTGTCAAACAACTGTTGTGCATAGATTTATGCAAGAGGATGACAGCTACATAGGCTTTAACACACCCCTAGCTTTGTGGAGATAATTAGATTCCTTTGGATATATTGTTTTACAAGTTAGTGAAAGCTTATCTCCGATCGTCACCTGCGCGCAACATTCCTAGATGATATTTTAATGGCAGCATCTTTCAAGGATGCATCCTGAAAGATGGTGGCACAAGGACGACATAATCCTTGATGTCGGAAGCTCGTAATAATATAATTGATGAATGATGAATTCACTGTCGTCATGATAATGATACTGTAGTGCTACACGATCGTTCGGAGAAGAAGGTCATGTGCTCTCCCTCGATCATGGCCTAGAGCCATGATCGAGCAACATCAGTACAGAGCAGCCATGAAGAAACTTGCGAGCTGCAATGATGTGTGATAGCCAATCCAGTCTTGTTTGAAGTACCTGTATTTTGGCGACTTCCCTGACTGGCGACATACACTTGATTGGAAAAGGTTGACGACGTTAGTGACAGCTTCATTACCTCTTCGTATGTGGACTTCTCTGTCATGACTAAGCGTCTCATCCGTGAAGTCGAGAAGAACCAAGGATTACGGCCATGCATTGCTAGATTGTCTTCTGAACTCTCGACTCATGCAGTAGGATGGCAACACTTAAAAGAAACGTGATGAATATGTTGCAAGTAAAAGATGGTTTATTGCAGTCTGAAGAAGATAAGAAGAAAGCTTTTGTCTAACAAAACTCTGGATCGCGATGGCAATCCGCAGGACTAAGAAAACGTAGCATGATGTTAATTCACAGATCATCATCTTATCTTTCGAAACTTCGAAAAAGTGCTGAGTAGTAGAGTCCACAAAAGAAGTTTTAACAACCCGATCCATGAAGTCATCATTGCACTGATTGGTGGAGGTCAGCTTCATTGAAGAACCGACTGCCTCAGAAGAGACATTGAGAAAGTTTTGTGCTCTAAGCTTGATTGAATCCTCAAAGAGCATTGCAACAAATACCTCAATTCAAGAAGAATGCCATGAGAACTATTGAAGAATCGGAGAATCTCTATTGTGTTTTCAAGCAAAACTATTACCGCATATATGCCAACAATAGATCCAAACTACATTATCCCTTCTTATGTGGTCTTCTTAGACACGGTGCACCTCATCGAAGAAGATGAATAGTAAGGAAGCTTATAAGGGAGCTCAATGATTGAAGTCTGTCTTTCCTAGGAGTTTGTGAAACTATGTTGCTGTTATTCATGGCAATAGCATAAAGCTTCGGACCCAATAACATTCTCGACTTAGTAATCTTGGCTACTATTGAATCTTCCTTGGTGGGCTACAAGGAGGGATTTTCTCCTAATCAATAGAGGTTTATCTTCATTTGACAAGCCTTTAGCTTGGTTTCTTAGACTTCTCATGATGTTTTGAAGAGAGATTATGAAGCTCCATTCCACTAGTGGTATTATCAACTTTGGTGCAAATAAGTTATTCCTAGCTCATGAACTTACTTTGAGAATTCTTATTGCATCTAAACTTCTTCTTCTCTGTGAATTCCCTTGAGTTAAGTACTCTTCATCATCTTTTCTCTCATCTCAAAGCGTCCCTGTGGTGAGCAACTTTCATGAACCCCCCGCGCGAATCCCGTGCAACAACGTAACATGCTAATAAGTAATATCCTACCATATCACCAAGGCACACATAGTGGAGACTAACTCATCTAGCTCGACATCTCAACACACCATGTTATTCGTACTTTTCCCATCTTTATCACATTATTTTCATGCCACCAATAGCATACATGATAGGCATCATTACATAACATGCATCAACCATAAACACCACCACTTATCCTTGTTTGGATAATTAGAGTGCAACGCGGCACCCTTCTCCCTCACTCACACACCTTAACCTCCCAATCATACATATCCATGCACCAAAATATCTTTATCACATCACCCTTGTTTCAAATTAAGGACTCCAAAGTATAAAAATGAGTGCAAACCATGTCTCTACATGAAGCTTTAACATATATGGCACTTGAGCCTAATGTACATCAAGTATTCAACTTCTTTTGAGAACAAAATTCATAACTCTTGTGAAATCATCAATAATGCTGATAAACCAAGCTATGTCCTCCTTTTCATACCAATCTTTCAATACAAAATTAAGTGAATGAGGGTTGCAGCTACTACACATCACTCTTCTCCAAGCTTAACTGCATTTTTACAATTTTTTGCATTATCCATAACAACTTGCACCACATGATGATGCTCTATCTCTTCGATAGTCTTGTATAAAATATATGTAATGTATTCCCCTTTTTATTTTTCCTATGCTATCTATGGTCTTTAATAAGACTATCTCTACCCTTGGTAAAACCAACATGATATTTATCAACGGTCGTTGTTGCAACCATCCAATAGAATAATACTACATGCAATCAAGTCCAAGCTGCGTAAAATGACCCTCTCAATCCACTCTTCACCTTTGGGTGGCAGTTATCAAGAACATTGTGTCATATTGACTGATAATATACACTACAACAAAAAGGCCTTATAGACGCACATTTAGACGCGATTTTTGAATACAGAGAAAAACTTACGGGCGCGTCTATCTGCCTGTCTATTTGCACGTGTATCATTTCGCGTCTATAATCACATGTATCAACGAATTTACACGCACAAATAGAGGCGCAATAGATGCACATATACACGCGCATATAGACACACTGGTAAACGCGCTTTTACAAGCACTGATAGACGCGAACGGAAAACAAAAAATGTCATTTTTTTAAAAAGATATTTAAGTTCTTTTTTTTAATTTGAATTGTGAAGCGCGTGTATAAGCGCATGTAGTCTGCATTATAGACACACGAATAAACGCGAATTATCTGCAATTTAGACGCACTGATAGACATGCAAAACAGAACTGGAAAAAAAAAACCAGAGAGCATGTGGTTGCAAAACATGCTCTCTGGTTTTTTTTTCCCCCTCCCATACATCAGATTGTGTATTTAGGAAAAAGACAATGTATCTTACGGGCACGAGAATTGAAAATAAAAGTCCATGTATTCATTATATATCAAAGCATTTACAAGGGAAGTTTAAGTGCTTGCGACCTAAAGTGTGGCCGCAAGCAGTAAGCTCAAAGAGATATCATACATATACAAGAAAAGAAGGCCTCATGAGGAGGTATGGTGCTCCTCTACGAATCTGAAGAGGAAACATCCTCGCTAGTACCACCATGGCTACTAGCGTCGCTATCCCCCTCCTCGCTATGCTCAACATCCGGGTTCGCCTACACACACAAAAGATCAGGGTTGCTTACATAGACAAGGTGGAGAAAAAGTTATAATTAGTTATACTTTTAATATGAAAGTGAGAAAAACATACCTCCTCTGGCTGTCGAATCCTCATGGCCCGGTTGTATTGGTCCTCAGTGATGAGACCCTCCTCATAAAAGTGAAGCCATGTCGCTGCGCGGTTATGGCCTCGATGGTAACCTACCTCTCTAGGGGTAGGTGTCCTACCAACGATGGTAGTCTGTAAAACATTTAGAGATATACAAACAATTAGACGTCACAATATATTAGACTAAAATATATAAAAAATTGAAAGAAATATAAATTTAAAAAAACTAGAAATCAAAATATACTTACAAACTCTGCCTCCCACGACTCTCTGCTGCCCGATCCGTAATGCGACGATCCCATGGTTTTCATTTGGATCCCTCGCGTCTCTGCGTGCTTGCGACTCTTCACTTTCTCAGCTGCTTTCTTCTTGGCTTTCTTCCACTCTACGCGGTGGCACATAGGTGGTTGGCTATAGGCTCCACGCCCCTCCTCCAGCCTCCACAGTGAGTCCCTGGCCCGTGTCATGAGGTGGGATCTTTTGTTGTGATACATATCCCTCACTTTTGTACGTCCCCAATTATCCGAGAATCGCTGACCCTCAGGATTTAGGTACCTCTTATGGACTGCCCTCAACACCTCCTGCCACAAGCCACTTTTCTCATTTTTGAAGGCAATGAAACAATCTTTATACGTCGTATGCATGACGCTCCTCATGTACGCCATTACATCCCTTCCCTCATCATCATGAAAGATGCCACCAGCATATGTAACTCTATAGTAATGGCGTACAACCTCCTCTACATGATCTACTGGTGAGGGTGATCGCTCGCCACCTCCTAGGCAACCCCCACACAACCCTCTTCCTCCCCCTCGACTCTCCCTCCTCCCTCTCTGTCGACTGCCCTCTGCCTCGTTGGACACACGAGCTTCTGCAGATGCACGTGCTTCTGCAAATGCTTGTGCTTCAACCGATGCACGTGGAGGATGTGGAATACCTGCAAATGGAGTACCTGCATATGGAGTACCTACATATGGAGTACCTGTATGTGGAGTACCTGCATGTGGAGTCTGGGAAGTAGTGCCAGGCAAAGACGCCAAAGGCATCTCAGACATGACATTGAACACCTCGTCCGCTGTGGGAGAGCGGCCAAGGTGTCTTGTCATCTCTCCCATGAAGTCTTCCCTACTAGGAAAACCTCCAAAAAATGCATTGACCCCCCTGCCAAAGAAGGCCAATGTATCATTCATGCGATCCACATCTGGGTCATTACTAGATGAACCAGGATACGACATCTGCAAAAAAAACACAAGAAAAAGACAAATTTATTTGCATACAAAAAATCATATATTACCTACATTTTCAAAGAGCTTTCTTTAGACATTGAGCATAACACTTAAGTGCTAATGCTTCTCTTAAACAAGAAAACTGATAAACACAAACATGGGATTGGTCACATTCATCATTGCAAAAATATATTGTTTAATATCAGAACTGGGAGACCTGGCGTGTGTATCCCCGCGTCTATCTGCGCATCTAACATGCAGCACAGATGCGCTGCCAGACGCGCATCTCAGGTCAATTTCTATCCAGCCCGTCTATCTACACATCTAACATACAGCACAGACGCGCTGCCAGATGCGCATCCCAAGTCAATGAGCATCTATAATCGCGTGTAGATTGCAGGTCAACCTTCCTAGTGCTTGTCAACTACAACATCCCTCCATGGCTTTCTACGAAGAAAGGACATCTCATCCTTAGCTTGCTCGTCCCGGGCCGCTACAAAGTAAAAAATATGGACGTGTATCTTCGTCCATTAGTCGATGAGCTTAAGATTTTGTGGGAGGAGGGGGTCACGGTGCAAGATATGAGCAGGTGCGATGGTCGGCGGTCAGCCAACATTCGAGCCATTCTCATGTGGACGATGCATGACTTTCCGGGATTGGGAGAGTGCTCAGGTGAGCAGACCTTTGTTCTCGCTGGTAATATCTATATTTTATTTCTTTCAATCAAGTATTCACTAGGTCGTGGCTCGCCTTACAGGTCTGGTTACCTCAGGTTATCATGCATGTCCATTGTGTGGGCCACAGTTAGACTCCCGAAGGTCACGAACCATGAAGAAGATGGTATATCAAGGACACACCGCTTTCTTATCGGAGGATCATGAACTCAGGGAAGGTTTTCTTGGATGACCTCCAGCACGTATGAACGCTGCAAGCTGGTATGAGCTGAAAATGGTAAACCCGGAATCACATCCAAATGGAATGCGACGGTTCTCAGTTTTCTACGAGTTGCCATATTGGACCCACTTACAGGTCAACCACTTGTTGGCTCCCATGCATATTTTCAAGAATGTGGGCAGCTTGCTATGGGACCACATCACAGGAAAGAGAGACACTATAGGGTCACGAATGGATTTAAAGGAGGTAGGTAAGATGGAGGCGCTTTGGCCGCAGTCGAGTGCTGAAGGGGGAGTGCAGCTTCCTCGCGCTCCCTGGGTTTTGTCTACCAAAGAAGAGCGCATTGTGAAGCAAGTAATCAAGTCTATCCGCACTCCGACGGGTATGATGCATTCTCTCAGGTCCGCATTTTCTAAAGATGACCAAATGTCTGGGCTAAAATCCCATGATTGGCATAAGATATGTCAGGTTTGTGAACAGAATGGATTTTAATTAGCGTGGACATTTTGCAATTTGAAAAGTGGCCATTATTCATAATGCTTTCGCATTTGTGGCAGTTTGTCCTACCGATCGCGATCGCGGGATGCCTTACTCCAGAAATTCGCGGGGCCATTTACAAGTTGTCGACTTTGGTGCAATGGATCTCTCAGAAAGAGATTAAGACGTCCTCTATTGAATCCGCAAGGCAGGGAGCAGTTGAGACGGTCTGTCTCTTTGAGAAATACCTGCCCACTAGCATGCTCACGATACAAGTTCACCTTCTTGTGCATCTTGTGGACGAAGTGGAGATTGCTGGACCTGTCCATACGCGATGGATGTTCTTCCTGGAGCGCTTCATGAAAACCCTGAAAGGCTTTGTGCAACAACGAGCTCGTCCAGAAGGTAGCATGGCGGAAGGTTGGTTGGTGTCAAAGGCGTTAGTGCATATCTCAAAATGGCTACCAACGGTGGAACCAGACAATGAAATGCTATGGATGCTGAAGGACGATGATAGGCTGACTGGAGATGTGGTGGTTGGAAATGGGGTAGAAAAAAGAATGGATGCCTCAATGGAAGAGAAGGTGAATCGCTTTTGTATGTTGCACCATGCCTCCATGGAGATGTGGCTCGCCAAGTACCAGATTGCAAGGCAAGATCGTGAGGAAGCGCGAGCTGAATTCCGACGCAGTACGCGTCACCGACCGATTCGATATCCCAAAGGCATGGAGGAGATGCCGCGGTTTATGTCAACACGATGGTTGCATGGAGCCTTGACCGCAGCATCCAGCGAAGGGACAGAGGTCTCAATGGAGGAGTGGGAGTTCTCGAGGGGATGTAGTCCAAAGGTAATGAGGGGTTTAGAATGTGTCGTATCTAAATTTGCTTGCTACATCTAATTTGAGTGTTTCAATGTACAATGCAAAATATATAGTGCAGCGTGGTCGCACGGACGGCATTTTCGGGTGGAGCGTATTGACAAAATGCGCTCCAGAATGGACTGTGGTGTCATGGCAAGGTTTGAGCAAGAGAGCCGGCGACGAGCAACGGATCCAAACACGGTTGTGGATGAGATGGAGTATTTTGGGAACTTGCAAAGTATTATTACGGTGGATTACCGTAGCTTCTCCATGATACTATTCGATGTGCAGTGGTTCAAAGTGGTACTTGGAGAAGCTGGAGCAACAGTTTGACGAGGTTCATCTGGATTTCTCGAAATAGATTCCGAAAAAAAATGGACGGATTTGCGCGACACCTTTATGTTGCCGGCCCATTTTGAACAGGTGCAAATAGTCATTTGCTTGCTAATTGTAATACGACATGGTTTATGTCACAATGGTTTGAACTCGCTTTGTAAGTGTTTGTGAATAGGTAATCTTCTATCCAAACCCCCGACAACCTCGATGGTGGTATGTTATACCTTCAACTCCTCGAGGTGCGAGAGTATATGATCAAAGCGATGTTCCATGCATAGATGAAGAAAATATACAAATAGAGGAGTCGATATTACAAGGGGTGGAGGCCACTACAAGCTTGGAGCCGCATCGGCTTAACAATGATGGAAATACAGAAGTCGTAGAATTTTTTGAGAACGAGGCAGACTTGTTCTTTTGTGGTGACATGTCTATCGACCTTCCAGTGTATGCAGAGTTGTGTCAGGAGATTAACATGGGACCATAGAATACTTCATTCTTGGAGAATTGTATTACTCAATTCGTTGTTTAGATCTTCCATAAAGGTACATAAGATATGCATTTTAAGAGGGATTTTTCAAAAATGATTTATATTACTCTGCTTTGTATAGTTTAAATTGATTATTCTGACATCATTTTTTATCTGTGCAGGTGACATTTTCAGGATGAGTCGAGGGATGAGCGATGAGGAGTTTCAGGACATGATGGCACGCATGTCTCCAGATCAGCTCGCGAGATTCAGAGAGATGGCAGACCAGGAGCTGTCTCGTTCTTCGTTAGGGCGCTCTGCTAGATCTGCTTTAGCGCGATCAGATGCTTCAGCTTCGAGCAGACAATCTGGACGCTCACGACTTGGGCCAGAGGGAGGGACTACAGGAGGATCAGGGGGGTGCTGCTATGGAGACACGGACGTGGTGTCTCCATCACGTCGTTCAGCTGGAGCTGCGTCACCTCCAGGATTTGTCACACCTGTGGGGATATCTACTCCAGTTACTCCGGCTTTTGCGCAGCCATCGGCAGATGGCACGCCTTTTGGTGGCACCCCTTTGAGTGGCACTCCGGGAGAGGGTACCCCCGTCGGTACACCGGATGTACAGGGGTCTCCTGGATATGCCCAGGAGTGTGGCCGAAGATGGGAGAGGGTCCATCTTAGGCAGACTCCTAGGGGTTATGGATACCTAGTGGATAGTAGGTCAGGAGCCATCATCATGAATGATGAGGGGAGGAGGGTGATGGCTTGCATGAGGGAGTTGTGCCAACAAGTTTTTCGGCACAACGTCCTGGATCATTGGAGAAACATACCAGAGGGGAGCAAGGACTACATAGTAGCATCCTTGCACGAGGAGTTCCCGGTGCTAGCCGCAGTAGCATCCTTGCACGAGGAGTTCCCGGTGCTAGCCGCAGTAGATAGATTCTCTACGGGCTGGATGATGGATTGCATGCATGCATACATGTCACATAGACGATCCGACACACGCAAGGCAATCAAGAGTGGGGCTCCAAAGCCCGAGTGGTTAGATGCAGACGACTGGCGCCGACTGAGGGAGGAGGCTACAGATTCGCCAGGACGTTGGAGTCAGCAGCGGGAGGTGGCGAGGGCACGAATCGAGGCCGGATCGGTGTATCATCTTGGAAGTGGCGGCCACAGGACATATTTGGAGGACTTTGTAAGTTTCTCTTTTGTTTTGCTTATTTGTTTTTTTGAGATATTCTTTGTACTGACAATCATGTTTCTAACAGTTAGCATTTTGTTTTCTTTGCAGCACTCCATTACGAATCGCGATCCGCAAGGCCTTGAGACTCGATATGCAGAGAGGCACGGTCTCAGGGCATTGATCGACCGATTGTAAAGACGCGGCGGCCCTGTAAGTCACTCATCTTTCTTGTCCGTAGTTACCATGAGATATTTGAATGTATTATTGTATGGTGGATTGATATGTTGTTTCTTTTTTTGCAGAATCCATTTGATGCTCCTTTGCGGCGGGACGAGCTTTCGGGGGACGAGGATTTGTAGCTCGCCCTTGGATCCTTAGAGCTCACACACCTTTAGTTTTTAGTCGCCTGATCTATGTAGACATTTTCTATGTATTAGTGATATCGTTTCATGACTGTACCAATCGCATTTTATGCGATCATGTATTTATTTCATGTATCAGTTTTATGATTTCAGTATACATTCTTTTTGTTTTCAAGCGCTTTGTATGCAGCAGTGCAGAAACTATTTTGTATGGCTCTCATACAGCACACAGTGCTATATGTGGCAGGGCAGACAAAAAAAAAATTCTCTGTTACCGTCGCTATTTGCGTCGCAAATTTACTGCTCGCGTCGCTATTGGCGTCGCTATAAGCGTCGCAATTTTACTGGTTGCGTCGCTATTTGCATCACAAATGCGACGCATATAGCGACGATTCTATGGCATCGTCAATAACGACGCTTTTTGCGACGATGGGAGCAAATTTTGTTGTTTGTATTTTCGTCGCTTTAAACGTCGGTATAAGGTCTATATCTTGTAGTGAATCTCAGCAAACAATTTCTTTGTTCTTGGACTAGCAATTTGCCCCATCAGGTCATACTTGAAACTCTCCAAAGTTAGAAGCATAGGTTTTTAAGACTGAGATGAATTCGGTTGATTAATAGTGTCATTCTATGAGTCAAACATCTCAACTTTAGGACATGACACCCTTATAAAACAGAAGCCCTCTTGCTTTCATAATATTCTTGAATGGCTTTGGTTGCTTGTTTTAGCGAGGCTAGGCATTGACATAACATATGTGCTTCTTCACACTACCAATGAAATGGTCCTTAATGCAGGGTGCACTAGTGGACTTCACAATATGACTAAAATTACACTCCTAATGCATATATCCATCTAAAATAATTTTGGTGAATTGCTACTCTATTCCCAATGACTTTTTTTGGGAGCTAGAATCTGACTTTGCATTAGGCTAGTCAAAGGAAGAAGTATTATTTGTCTTTGAAAACTATTCTTGAATGTTACATTGTATATGGAAGCAACAAGAGTGATCAATGATCATTGCTCTATAATGTTACTAGCTACAAGTCACAATATCCATGGGGAAAATAATCTAATGAATAGGCAAATTAACAATATAATAATTCATGAAATAATCGATCATTTAAACTCTTAATCTTCAACATATAAATTAAGTGCAATTAATAATAAGAGACATACACTTACATTTGAATGTTATTCTTATATCATTTTGACAACTACATATAATGCATAAACACTATTCAATTTAAGGATAAAGTAAAAACTTGTGAAAAGAAATTTGTACACTAATTATGAACACATAATACATATGAATCATGAAATGAAAGAAAATTCTCAAAACCATCCACTCAATGCAAGAGATACTCTCAAGATTGTCCCATAGAAAATTTCCTCACACCAAGAAAGATACACTCCCCAAGAGACTCACTTGGAAGATGGAAAAGTGAGAAATGAGGTCGTGGTCCTATATATATAGTGTATTTTCTAGGGGTTTAGGCCCATTGAGTTGCCTACATAGGTTAGTGGACCTGCAATGAAACAAAAAAGCCCTGCAAGTTCACCAACATAGCAATTTTAACTTAGTTATGGTTATTTTTAATGTTATTAACATAAATCTGTAGAGTTAATGATATGTTATAATAATGAGATCATGTGTAAAGGTAAAAAAGCTAATAGAAGAGCTCATTCTATTGTGTGCAACTTTTAGAGAGCCATCTCTTACTTCTAGCTTATCCTTTTTTGCACTTAGAGAGAGAGAGAGAGAGAGAGAGAGAGAGAGAGAGAGAGAGAGAGAGAGAGAGAGAGAGAGAGAGAGAGAGAGAGAGAGAGAGAGAGAGAGAGATCAGAGCAGGTTTGTGCATGCATGAGTGAGTGAGAGAGTGTGTGAGGGACAAATGAGTGAAGTTCTTCTTCTTCTTTCCATTCCTCTTGCCATGCACAAGTCATGGAATGGCATGGAGTCTATGGAGTATCGGTTCCACTCAAATAGGCACCATTCAAATTGTAGAGCCATTTTTAAACCTCTCTAATCTTGCCTATAACACATGAGGTAAAAATTTGAGCTCACTTTAACTTTCATTAAGCTTGCATTCTAGCTTTTGGGTTTTGAAATGGGAGTGTAAGGTTAGTGTGAGGGAGATTGTAGATAGGTAAGTAAGAGATAGGAATGACAAGATAGCTAAAAGCTCTTTAAACAAGATGAGTTGCATCAAAACTCCCACCATTATAGTTGTAAGGTGCAACAAGCTCATAGCTTCTAATATAATGGGATTATATGTGTTGTGTATGCTTGCTTTTGTGAAGTGTGATTTAAAAAGTAATATGTTAGCAGGAGCAAGCTCATAATGCAACTCAAGTCCAATCCATATCCAATTCTATTAATATATATATTTACCTCTTACAAATGGATTTTTTTCCTTTTAATTAGTGTAAGCATGTTTACAACATGGGCTAACCAATTGTTGAATGTTGGCTAGTATACTTGCAATAGCTCAAACATATATCAAACCTTAAGCTAGGTCTAAACATTTGTAAGAATGTTAGTCAACAATGCTACCATGGATTATTCATAATGATCATGATACATAAAAGCAACACACATGAAAAGTTGTTAGCTACACTTTGTTTGGAAGTTATTGGCTACACGTCGTTTGGAACTTTCTATTATATATAACCAATAATTATAACACTAATTGTGTATCTCATATGCGAAAAGAAGAAGAAGCACCCTTCATGATTCTTAAAGGAGTTGCCTCCAAATGCAGCTTCAAAAGTCTCCAAACGAGATGCAACAACTTGATACAAGGTAAAAATGTCATTCAATATAGAGATACATAAGTTCATGGGGTTTTAGTTTATATCATTTCAATGGTGTGACATATTTACCAAGCCAATATGTATTTCATGTTCCAAAAGAGAATGTGGTACTATCTTCTCCTTCATGTTATATCTTTGTCCTAAACAAGCATGCATATGGCCCCCAACTATTATCAAAGAGCATGGATTTAGAAACTCTTGTTTTATTATGATCATAATACAATATCATCAAATAATTTTTATACATAGTAGTCTATACTTGCTTAAAGCAATAGACATTAAAAATTATTGGCTACACTTTATTTGGTACTTTACAAATTATTTGTTAATCTAGAACTTTTTATTGCATACAAGAAATAATAACATTGATGTTTTTCATATGTCAAGAAAAATGAAGAACCCTTCATGATTCTTAAAGGGGTTGCCTCAAAATGTGGCTTCCAAAGTCTCCAAATAAGATTCAACTACATGATATGAGGTAAAAGAAATAATTCAATATGGATATATAAGTTTATGGGTTTTTAGTTTATATCATTGCAACGATATGACATTTTTATCAAGACAATATATATTTATATTGTAGTGTGTAGTTTACACATGTATTTCACGTTCATAAAGAGAATGTGGTACTATATCTTCTCCTTCATGTCATATCTTTATCCTTAAGGTATTGATGTTGAACTTATGTCCATGTTAATGAGATACACCAAATAAATATAAAGATATTGTTTACATGCATGCCTATTCACATGAAGGAATACACATTAATACATTTTATCATGCTGAGCTAGATTTTATCTACATTTTGGATTGTAGATACTTGTCATTAAATACCAATTTGTTGTAATACAGATTCAAAATGAGCATTTGATTAGAGTTTCCTATCATGAGAATTTATTTTGCGGTGCCAAAAAATGTGTGATGATTTGTACAAAGAGTGTATTGAATTTTACATGCATTTTTTGTTGTCCACGTGATGTAATTCTATGCTTTGTTTGTTTGGATTTGGTTGTGTCAAGGATTGGAAGCTCATATATAATTGAATTTCTATTATGTGAAATTTAATTTTGTGGTGACAAACAATGGGTGATGATGTATACAAAGAGAGTACTAGATTTTACAAGCATCTTTTCTTTTGATAGACATACATCCAATCCCATAGAAATGAAGGGCTCCTACTTGACTATGATATAGTAGCCTCCCTTAAAATTTGCATCTTAAAATCTACATGTGGGTGGATGTGTGTGTGCATGCACATGCATGCATGATGCATGTGTATGCATGCATGCACTTGTACATGTGTAAGTGTGTGTGTGCATGAACCCATGGTCATAGCACATCTGTGTACGAACTCAGCTCTCCTAGGTCTTGAGCTTTTTGGTGATCTATCAATTAGTACATTTATGGTGATAATTATTATCAACAAGCATGGAAAAATATATTTCGCATCATGGATGGCATTGTGACGAAGAGTGGACCAAATAGAGCCATCACTATTGGATACATGATACTAGTGAGCATTCAAGGAAGTACGAAGCTACTAAATGAGAAAAACTAAGTTACATTTAGTTGCAAACATAGAATTTAGCTCCTAGAGTAGTCACTATTGAGAAACTATCCTTGTCATGTATCAAACCCTCCATTGAAATCTTAGATCTTACTCTAGAAAATGCCTTTCTAATGGAAGGGTTTCTAATTTACGTACTATAGTTGACCACCTTTATGTAGATATTGTGTATAAATGCATGATCAATGCATTTATGGGTCACATAAATCAAAATTACATAGTCTATTATAGTATATGGTAGGATATTGTTCCAAAAACCAATCCACTAGTGACTCAATTTTAAAAAGATCTAGGTATTTTCATTCACTAATGACTAATGAAATCTTTTGTAAAGCATATCTAAGCAACTTGAGATAGAGTAAATTGTAATTGTGTGTAAGAAGTGTAAATCCTTAATGGCATAAAATGGAAAATCTTAAAATGATTAACTGTTGTTATTACATTTCCATCATAAGGCAACCAAAATGCATGGTCCAATTCTATCATTTCAACATATCTTATATTTCTCCAGTCAAAATTTTGGAATTATGCCCATATTGCACAACACTTATATGCATGTAGATACTTTTGAATTTTAGATCTCAAAAACTTTTTGTTGGGGCTTCTCTTTTTATCCTAATTTCGCCCTTGATAGGACTCCCTAAAATTGTCAATGGTGGTACCCAAAAATTTTCTTAGATCGTGTAGCTCCCATATGGTCATATGTGGGGTGCATTAGTCATGTGCATTGATAACATGCATAGTATGTTGATTGAAAAAAAGAAAAAGAAATTCTAATGATTCGATGTGGGGTGCATAAATGGTATACCTTCGGAATACACACATCATGTAGTTCCAAAAACAAAGAATACTTGCTACAACTTTATAATCATAGAAATAAGGTTCACATACACTTAATCTTTACTAATCCTAGAAAATAATAAACTTGTGCTTGCAATTGAGTTTTTAATGCCTCATCTTGTGGTGTGGTGCCATATGTTGGAATGGGGATGCTTCTTGTTTTCAATTACTTTTTAAATGAAAAATACTAGTTCTAAAGGACAAAACAATGAAAATAATGTATGGAACTAGTATCGTACCAAAGTTAGTAGTATGATCTTTTATTGTCAATAGATACTAGAGACTAAAGGGAGACAATGAATGCATTAATTCTTTGGTAATCCACGAGAGCTTTAGATGCTCATGTCATTGTTGGTATAGACATCAACATGTCCTTTCCATGTGATGCACATTGTAAGGTTTTTTGAATGCCTCAAATTGATTTAAGATATTGCTATTAATGCATATATAGTCATAGTAGGTCAATACAAGAGGGATCCCTTTTCTATTCAATCTCTCGACCTGGGTTGCCACTATAATCTCCATCACAATAAACATAGCTTTGGTACTTTGAGGTTTTGCCAAACGCATAACTATATTGTTTCAATTCCATACAAGCATTTGATTACAAACTCATTAAAACATAAAATTTAATGCAAGTGGCATTAATCCAAAGATCCCTTGGTAAATAACTGATGTATATCTACAAATCTTGACAAATTGAGTCTCTTATTGTGGAAGCATTCACTCAACATCTAGCCTTAGGTTACTTATGACATTTTGTAAAAGGAGATAGAAAGTTATTGTATATCTGAAGATATTTTAAAGTAAAAGTCATTGTTGGTGTGCTTAAATGAAATATTAGGGCTTTGTGATCCTAAGGGTAGCAAGAGACATGCAACTCACCCAATAGCATGAGTTATGACATCCAAACCTATGCAATCTTCATAGCTGTTATACAACTTGCCAAGAAATGGAAAGGGAGATGGTTGTCATACATGAATTTGTAAAGGCTACATCATGAGAGTGTGTGTGTCTAAAGCTAACCATAAAATCTCCTAGAAAACTCACACATATGACTCCCTTTGACTATAATGTTCATTTTGTATCACTAAAATAGTATGAAAATGTGGACTAGGTTGCGTGATATGTCTGGTGCTTTATATAGTGTGTGGTAGCTCAATGGAATATGAGAATTGGGCTAGAGAGATCTTAGAAATATAGTAAGTTAGATATGCGCATAGAGTTGAGAAATCATGGTGGAGGTTACTAAGCATTAAATGTTAAATGATCATTTATATTCTTATTGTTCCAGATTTTCCACTAAAGCTACAACACCATTTGCACATGTGGACAAAAAAATGTTGCATCAATTTGATTTTGCATTAGTTCATCCATGCAATATAAATTTTTCATCTTGAAGATTATTTCAAGTTGCTAAATTTCTCCATATTTTTCTTTCAGTAATTGTACATGTTATAAAATCCATGGCCTTTTCTTTATTTATTTTTGTGAGAAAGATGCAAATTCAAAGCTTGGGGATAGCGTGATTCTTCCTATATGTGAAAGTAGGAACCTACGAAAGAAAAATTGGGGAGCTTCCAAATACAATCTTAAAAGTAACGAAAATCGAGCATGTTTTTGTGGCATGTCAAAGAAAAGTAGTGAAAAGATATAAGAGAAATAATATATTGAATTCATGTTTTGGACCTTAGTAAGATGGGCAACATCACACCCATGTGTATGCATTGTACTTATGCCCACTTGTATTTAGTTCTTTGTAGGAAAAACAAGGTACTCTCCCTTGTTTTGTGTGCATGCATGCATACGCATGCATGCTTGAGTGTATACACACACATGCATGCACATGCCTACATACATACACACGTGCATGCATGTACATAGGTATGCACACCCACACACACGCTTGATGTCATAATACTATAGCCTCCTTTTGCTAGATGTCACATTTTTTCCACTCGATGCACTTTCCATAATCCCCTTAACTCAAGCTTAGGATGAGCACTCATCACTCCTATGAGATGAGGAAGCATATGCTCAATTCCTGTGCTACCCCTTGAAACCCCTCTTCATGTACAATCACATGACATGAAGAGTCCATCGCAATTACACATAGATTTGACACATCTATGATGGAAGCAACACATATCTATTATATGTACCAAAGATGGCAATATATATAATTCTATTATTGAGTGTACTAATTGATCATGGGTGTTATAAACTCTTGTAAACATAGAATAAAGCTCTAATTATGTTGAATGTAAGAAAAAAGGGCTAAGTTAGGATGCATTAAGAATTGAATCTTTTTATCCCTAGATTAGGCGACGTTTTAAAACTTGATGTTGAGCCAAAGTTTTATTAAGAAGCAAAAGAGAATGGATGACTTTGACATTTATGTTTCTTTGAGCATTGCACTCATTAATAGAAAATGAAATTTAGACATATTAATTGAATGTTGGGAGGAAAAAGGATACACTTACCTATGTCATACATGAGAAAATATAAATACACGAAAAGAAAAATAGAATTTGTCATGTGTTGAGAACAAAATCGGTCGCTATTGGCATCAATACTAGCATCAGATTATCCTCACGTTTGTCAATGCTTTGATCTAAAATGCATTGACTATATGTTGGTTCATTCATAAACCAAATGGTGTATAGGTTCATGCAAATTCTAGCTAGGTCTAGCATAAGAATATATATTATATAGGTATACTTTGAAGTTCAATAGAACATTAGTGGTATGAGCTCCCATGTTCTTACAGGAGCCTCCTCTTGTTTTAATAATGATAGTTGCATTTGTGTTTAGTTTCTCTTTCGCTCAGTCACTTTGACATTCAAAAAGAAAAAGTATTTCATGTTTTTATATTTCTCAAGTACAATTGTGATTAGAACAAGATCTAGATGTTATAACGCCCTTAGAGTGAACAATGCAACTCTCAAGCTATAAAACCATGCCATTCTAGGGAAGCTACAAAATGTACAAGGGTTTGTGAGATATAGCTATAAGAGTGTTGCCTCATAGAAACAACACAAAGAGAGAGAGAGAGAGAGAGAGAGAGAGAGAGAGAGAGAGAGAGAGAGAGAGAGAGAGAGAGAGAGAGAGAGAGAGAGAGAGAGGGAATTTATTGGTCACGACCTAGACTTGGTGACAATTATGGCTTCCAAAACTATTGTTGCCTACTCGGTCATGCATGTGTTTCACTCAATTGGAAATTTGATCGTTTTGCCACAATATCGTCATCCATGCCATCCATACAATATCCTCAAACTAGTTCTTTGATGTTTTATAGATAGTCCTTATTGCTAGGAATGACAAAGAATACTTTGGGGGTGTTCAAAGCATGACTACCCCTTGGCCTAATGGCATTTAGATGTGAAATGATATTGTACTAATTGAATGTTGCGGTCTACATCGAGACTTGAAGTCTAAAGGTGCACAAACATTTAGCTTCCGGCTCAACACATGGTTGGTTTACAATGTCCATCTTGATGACCAAGCTAAGTGGAGGCATAATGGTATACAAGGTGCCTAAACCTATAGATGAGAGTTATACCCAAACAACATTTAGTTAACATGGGATAATTCGATTGTTTTAATCGAGTGTATCCCGAGCTCCAGCCATTAAAACTGAAGCGTGATACTTAAAACAGTATATGTGTCATGAAAAGCAAAGCAATGCAATGACTAGTTTTGATAGGACAACAAGCTCGGTTTGAATGGGCTTGTAGACATTCTAAGAGGATTGGGCCTAAGCTACAACTGTGAATCATGGGACTGGTAGATTTCTAGAATAATTTTCAAGCCTGGACATGCAAAGGAAAAACTGATTGTTTGAGGTTGTGGCAAACATGCAAACTGAGCCTAGCGAGGTGGTGATAAGAGAGAGAGAGAGAGAGAGAGAGAGAGAGAGAGAGAGGGGGAGAGAGAGAGAGAGAGAGAGATAAGTGTTCGAACTCAGCAAGGAAGATATATCGATGTGCAGAAAAAAACCTTCTGACTAACTGGCTCCTGATCTGATCGCGGCTGCGATAACTGATCGGACTAGGCTCTCTCTCTCTCTCTCTCTCTCTCTCTAGAACGTAATGGCGTGCCTGCGTATATTAAATCCTTTCAAAAATGGCTTGTCATGACGTCCCATCGGGAAACTAGCCAGTGATCGCTGTCGTCCTTGCTGATCAGCCCCCTCTAATCTCTCTCTCTCTCTCCCCTCTCTCTCATCAGCCTTCTTAATCGCTCGTGTGATCGTGCTACGCCGCTTCTGGCAAGCAAAGGTTGGAACTCTCACTTCAGAGGTCGAGACCGCAGAGGACGACGATGATGATGGCGGTGGTAGTGGTGGAGGAACTGATCAGGAAGAACGGACGATGGACCTGCTGGCGTCGCCGGACCGTAAACGCAGGTAAGCATCTCTGATCCATGATGCACCTGCGTGAACGCCTTCTTTCGTGCAAAAACCTCCGGTTAAACGAAAAGGCAAGCTAAGAGACCCCCTACAATATGTGCTGTTGAAGGAACTAGTAGTAGACCTATTCATTCAATGGACCGCCCCCCCTCCCATCTCCATCCGCACAGATATTGCTTAATCTCCATCTTCTCACCTGTGTACACAACACATACACTCTCACTCACTTTGATCTGCGCAGCTTGATGATCTCTAGGCTCTCTCTTTCTCTCTGTGTGTCGTACGTACGCACAGCTAGACATATGGCTATGGCTTTCAAAGCCTTTTTTGCAAGGCTTTTTAATTTAGTAGTGTTCCAGCTATGGAGTTTTGCCCTTTCTCTCAAGTCCGTTCAAGATGCAGATGGACAGCTACTCAAACCCTACCTTTCACGCCCGGCAAGGACCACCTCTCTTTGTCCAGGCCGCGCGGTAGCTGCAGCTCCGAGGACTACGTCCCCCCCACACGATCATCGTGTGACCTCCTCGGACAATGACAATGATGAGTCAGCCGACGATCCATCATCTCTCTCTATGAGGGACTCCCTCCCTGAGTCCCCTCTCTCTCTCTCTCTCTCTCTCCTCACAGTCTCATAGGCACACGATTTCTCTTTCTCTGTGCTCTGTGCAGCTCCTTTTACCTCTGACGAAGATGACAACAACAACATTGAACCTAGGCATCTAGCTCTTCTCTCTCTTCCTACCTAGTTTCCTTTCCCCCCTCTCTTCTCAGTGCTCACAAAGTGAATACACTTCTGCTGTTGACAACAAACGCAATGAGGATAAACGCCGAATTCCGAGGTCAAATTTCGGTTGACATGTCTTTATTGCTCTCTTTCCTCCCCCCACCCCTCCCCCCATCCCATCTTCTTCTACACAGAATCCTGGAGCTCTAGGCGTCTTTTTACCCGGCCTCTTTCCCCTTCACGTCTCTCTTTTTGTAAAACTTTTCGCCCTCAACACAAGTTTCCTGTTCTCCCTGGCTTTTGATGGAAACGTTACCTCGCCCGCGGGCCACTCCATCGATCGCTTTACTCCCAGCTCTTGAAATTTGTAGCTGGCGGTTGAGCATCACCTCGACCGTGTCCATGTCAAACTAGAGGCACAACAGCACCTTACGCCTTGAGCGGAAGTTTCTTCTCTTCTCTCTTTGTAACTCCCCGTCTTTTATACCAGGATGTCCTCTCCAACCTTTGATGCCTGTTGTGTCTTCTCTCTTGTCGTATAAAACAGTAACCGGAAGCTTCATTGCGCTATCTGTGGTGGCCGGGCTTCACATTACCGGTAAATTCCATGGTAGGATCATGCAGTAGTCTCAGTGTCAACACAACTTTCTGTTTTTCCTGTTGTATATGGCTAAGATCATGCAGCAGACTCAGTGTTTATATGTGCTTCCCGTTTTGTCTCACAGTTAAAATAACGTATAGACTCATTGTTCATATCTTCTTTTTTTGTTCTTCCGTTTTCTTGGCTCATGCAGGCTCTAGAAGCTTCCGGCTCCCAGCACCAATCGATGCTTTAGGCCTCATCTTTAAGCTTACAACGCTCTCCTCAGTATCGGAGCAGCTGGACGAGTTTTGCAGTGTGGTGTAACAAAATACAGTGCAAATGGACATGAACCTAAATTACACACCGTCGTGCAACAGAAGACTAACGGAAGTGCAGATGGACATGAACTTAAATCATCAGGCAACCGAAGGTTTACACTCTGAGGAACGGAAAACTGCAGTAGAACACAGAAGGGGCGATCATTTTGTCCCTAACACGCCTCCACAAACAAACACTCCGCAACTGCTAAGAGCTGCTTGCAATATGGACCTCTCTAACTCAGACGATGGCTTATCATGGAACGTAAGTGAGATGTCCACTGGAGGATCTCTCCCTACAGAAGCTGACAATAACATGGAGCTGCCACCTCCGGCCGTTGCGAGTCCAGAAACGAGCTGGAAGGGCCGACACGTCCTCGTGAATTTTTTAGAACAAGGTAGCCGCCGGGACAGCACAGAGCTTCTTCTTGGAGGGAATCACGAGAAGGGTTATCATAATCAAAGAAATTCTGAAGTTGGAAGTAGCAGCTGCTCCCACCTAGGAATCATCGAGGATGTCAGCGCACTTGGTAAAGTTGATCCTTCCCGAGCTAATCTTTTTCTTACAGGCTGCTGCACAATTCCTCTTCCCAGTGACATTAACCCCCGGCTCGATAATCTGCTCAACTCCGACGCTGACGTCTGCCTAGAGCTGAACATCGGACGCGGATCATCATCACGGGGGCCTTATCGGTTGCAAGGCCAAAAAGAGAACATTTTCCCAACACGACGGACAAGGTTTCTCGTCATCAATATTAATTTGTTTTACATGATTTGCAAAGTTTTTACGAGTCGTAAAACTAGCATTGTTGCTCATCAACGCCCCATGACTGAAACTCGACTGTTAAACCCGTATCTTGCAGATCAACATCGTCGCAGAGAGCCGATCAAATCACGTACGATACCACGGTTGAATCGTTTCCATCAGGCTGGTCCCTAAGTGTACGTAGGATGCGTGATGAACAGTGACTTTTGTGGTGTTGTGATCTCTTTTTCTTTTCGGCCCTTTTGTTCACCGTAAGAAGCATTTAAGGAAGTTAGGGTGCTTTGTTTCTCTGCAGGAAGCAGATGCCGGTGATGAAAAAGTAGCGATGCTGCCGACGGAAACAGTAAGCGTGGGGGCCCTCGACCTTTTAGAAAGCGATCACAGGAGAACCTCCACACTCAGCTTGTTTGCGGATGACTCATCATCCTCGACATTAATAGCCGTCGCAGCTGCAGATCGTGCTCAAAACAAGGATGTCTGTAGTTCGAGCGTTCTCAGGAGATCAGAAACCCTTACGACGCCTCTCTCAGCTTGGCTCGACAGGGAATTGGCAGCCGTCAAAGCTTATGATGAACCTCATGCAACTCACTCGAGAGCTTGTTCGGCCGAAAGAGCCTTTCCATACTATGCTACACCAGGAGCTTTGCCTTTGCGTGATTGGTATAAAGGCGATGGTCACGGCGGCCATCTAATTTCTACCGGTCGACTTCTACAAGCAGCCTTTCCAAAGAAGGTATGTCAACTCTTTAGGGTAAGCCATTGTTTGCCACACCAGGTCTTCACTTAGCCGCAATGATCACAGCTCCAACATGTTTTGCAGCCAACTCGGGAAACGAACATTAGCTTGATCCGAGGGCACGCTATTTCATCCTCGACGTACAACAAACAATATTCTGAGCTAGCAAGCGCTCCTTATACGGTTCCATCATGTCATGAGAAACTGCAATGCTTCACGTCGGATCCCGTAGAAGATCAGTACGACAACGATGATTGCCGAGATGCTCCTGCCGTTGAAGGGGAGTTGTTTCTCAAACTGCAAGGTTTGAGCAAGGCGCTTAGCAATGAGATACCTAGCATTCACGAGAAGACTCTGGTTGAGTTTCTGCGTGCCAAGAAGCAGAACAAGGAACACTGTCTTGACAAACTCGTGGTGAATGTGGATGTGTATCAAAGGCATCCATGGCATTACACTTCAGGTATGATCAGCTTTACCTTCTTAAAGTTTTATCTTCTGATCTTCTGTAAATATTTGAATGAGGTTTCGCCAATGACACAACTAAGCAAGAACGAAAGAGATCTTAGTTTCAAGGCTGCGGCTCATTCACAATTGTCTTGCTACGATTCATGGATGACCTGTTCTTCTTCAGGTGATGTCCAAGGATCCTTTTACTTCTGTTGTGTCACTAAGTATAGCAGAAGAGGTAACATGACGAGGGACAGGATGACAAAGGAAGGGGGAAGGTGGAAGCAGCAAGGCATGGTCCAGCCGATTCTGACTGCGAGGGGCTATGATGCAGCATCCAAGACTTACTTGAGCTACATCCCAAGGGGCAAGAACAACTCCAAGGGCTACTTTATCCCTACAACTCCTGGCCGTGTGAAGCATCGCCATAGAATGATAGAAATAGCGCTTGAGGAGGACTTGAAAGCAGAGAAAAGGTATTTGAAGCTCAAAGTCACGCCTAAGCCGTTTCTAGTAGTGTGTGTACTGAGAAAGACTTAAATTACCAACTCAATAGCGGCAATACCCTTCGAAACAATGCTTTTCTGTTGCTAATGGTACTTTGTTACAGGTACCTCTTAGCTGGCTCTTAGCCTTCCCTTCCCTGTGGTACAGAATCAAAGTTACTGTTAGGTTTCATAGATGGAGCTGCTTCTAATTGGCCTTAGAGGATTAAAAATTTGTAACATATGAAACAACTTCACGGCCGTGTATGTCAGTAAGAAATGTTTCATCAGAAGCTAATCCAGTTAGAATATTGTTTACTACGAACGTTAACTTTCAAAAGCCTTATAACTAATTCTTGTTCGATACGGCGCGTGATTTAACGACGTCTAGGAAATGCCAATCAGGTCGACTGAAACTTACGTCTGCAAGATCTGAGGTCTTATATTCCTAAGTAGTGATATGGTGAAGCAAGACTGTAATTCGATCAGCATTGGACGCAAAGGAAGTGAAAAACCCTTTCAAGTTTCAGCATGCATTAGATGAAGGTTCATGAGTTCTTCAAAAGAAGATTTAGTCCGTCAGGTACTACAACAAAGAACTATGCACTAAAACAAAGCCAATACAAACCTCTAGAGGGTTCATCAGTTCTTCAAAAGAAGATTTAGTTAAAGCCAATACAAACCTCTAAGTGCACAGAGATATAACGCACGCCTCACTTCTAGTTTCGTATTTGGAGAGATTGAAAACAGTTCGGTGCAGTCTTTAAGTTTGAAGACCAAAGTTGCCGTAATGGCCAGTGCATAAAGACTGCAACAAAGGAAACACACCTCTAGGTGCACAAGTTCTAGGTCCACGTTTGTATTATGGGAAACAACTCAATTGCAGAGTTTAAGTTTGAATGCAAAAATCATGTCAATGCCATTTTGGCCAGCATCAAAAGATACCTAAAATTTCTGATCAAGGTGTAAAAGATGGAGCCCAAAAAAGACAGTATGGTGTCTAATCTCTCTAAGTATAAAGATTTTAATGAGTGTATGCGTACGATCCATAATTTGTTGTTATCGCGGTTAACTTTAGCATGATATATGTCGAACTTGCATGCTATTTGCAATTTGAGAGATGCAAACATAGTACATGTATATACATACATATGCGTATCTTGAGTCGATGCAAACATAGTACATGTACATATATACATATGCGTATCTTAAGTTGATGCATCTAGGTAAAGTTTGATTGCTAATAGAGAATAGTAACAGCCTTGTAAATGAGGAGAGACTTGCCAAAGAACTTTGTGGTAGAAGGGCTTACTAGAGTTTGTGTCGTTGTCACAATTGAGATGGGGGGGTTCCGTCATATACTCAAAACAACCCCTTTGGTAGAAGGGCGTGTTACTAGAGTTTGTATTGCGGTTGTTGCAATTGAGATGGAGGGTGGGTCTTGTACTCAAATATCTCCTTTGGCATTAGAGCCATTCAAAGAAAGCATAGACCCTTTGTTATGTATGACTTATGGTTTTCATCTCTTGAACATCAAGGTGGAGATCTTGACAATTTGTAATTGTATCTGTAATAATATAAATAGGTGGAGATTTTGACAATTTCTATCTGTATCTATAATAATATAAATAGGAATATTTGAAAATAATGTCATGTTAGAATTAGTGAGAAGGAAAATAACATGATATGCAACAACCTAACAATAATCTACACCTATGTCTAGGATATGTGTACACAAGCATGGTTGAGTATCAGCTAGATTAGATATAGGCTAAGGTTGGACTAGAGGTAGGTAGGGTTAGGTGTATGTATAAGCTAGATTAGATATAGGCTAAGGTTGGACTAGAGGTAGGTAGGGTTAGGCGTACATATAAGCTAGGAAAGGTTGAGGCTAGTTTGGACATAGTCTAGGTTACGTGTGTGCTAGGCTAGGTTATGGTAGCGTAGACATAGGCTAGATGTAGATAGTGTCCAAATTGGATGTTGGATGTGTATGTAGTGAGCGTTGGAAGGTTCCCAAGAACAAAATAACTTTACCAAAGCTCATAAAACAAGAGGGAAGATTTACATGATATGAAGAAAAAAGAAATTGAGTATAATCTTTCTCCACACAAGTGTTTCATAAGGCATGTGTTTATAAATTTATTTATCTCAAATCTTAAAAATAGTTTAATTTTACAATTAGGATGCTTTAGTTTTTGTGTTTAATTTTTTTCAAATAAAAAATAAAACAATTGGGCATTTCAAAAGTCGAGTTGTGTCTAAATACAATGTTCAATAATAAAATATTTAAACGGTGCGTCCATGCGTATACAAAATAATAAATATTTGTTAAACGTTCCAATAAATAAGCGTACCTAAATAAGTATTAACGTTATGTTTTTAATGATAAGGTGTGCGTTCATAAAAAATTATAAAAATTTTTAGGTACTTTAAATATATATGCTATCATCGAGTGCTTTTCAATACAATCATTGCTTGTTGTACATATTAATTGAAGCATTCACAATTGTAAAAAAATAATAAAAATAAAATAATAAAAGTGAATATCTAACGGTCTTTAATTGCAAAATAAATAAATAGGTTGGAACTTTGTCTTAATTTTAATTTAATACGAGTGTGCTCTAAACTCATAAATGTTCATTAATCTAAATATGTATTTTGTAGAATCACCCATTATGGAATCACTCACGTCCACATTAAAATAATATGATGTTTGAAAAGGATAAGCGTTCTCGTCAACCTCTTGTACAATGAATCCACCTTGTGTACGAGATTTGACAAATAAATATAGTTTTACGAAATCCATTGCAAAACCTCACGAAATCTATTGTGGAGTCAAAAAGTCACGGAATTCATCGTGGAATATGCCACTTAGCTCTTAAAACTCTAAATTTCGATTTCGGACGAGGGAGAAACGAAAAGACTCAATTTTCACATTGTTCTCCTATTTTGCGCACGATCGTGTTGCTTTTATAAAAAACACTAGAAAAGCCTTCTAAACTTAAACCACATTAAGAAAATAGCAAGGTATTTCATAAAGAAAGCTTATTTTAATAAAAGTATATCTTAAACTCATATTTTAAAATAATTTATATTAAAAATAAATAAATCAATAGTACTAAGATTAATGATCTAATTATTATTAAAGCACATTAAGAAAATAGCAAGGTATTTCATAAAGAAAGCTTCTTTTAATAAAAGTATATCTTAAATCTCATATTTTAAAATAAGTTATATTAAAAATAAATAAATCAATAGTACTAAGATTAATGATCTAATTATTATTAAAGAAGTGTAAACTTATAACTGATAAATAGAGTAATAATTTTAATAATACAATATCATATAAATATATAATATTATATATTATACTTAAAATAACTAATCATAATTATGAAAATTACGTTTGGACTTATGCTAACGACTAGTGTTACCCAAAGCTATCGTTACTTGCTCTATATATCAACCAAAGCATTCACAATTGTTAGAAAATAATAAAATTAAACAGACAAAAGTGAATACTTGACAGTCGTCAGTTACAAAATAAATAAATAGGTTGAAACTTTGTCTTAACCTTGATTTAATACGAGTGCACTCTAAACTCATAAATGTATATTAATTTAAATATATGTATTTTGTAGAATCACTTGCTATGGAATCACTCGTGCACATTAAATTTATATGATGCTCGAAAAGGGCAAGCGTCCATGTCAACTTCTCGCACAAGGAATCAAACTTGTATACAAGTCTCTACAAATAAATATAGTTTTATGAAATCCATCGCAAAACCTCACAAAATCCATTGTGGAATAAAAAACTCAGAATCCATCGTAGTCTTATGGAATACACAGTGGAATATGTTTCTTGGTATATTAGTAGACTAGGTGGATAAGCTATGTATGGGTAGGTGTAAGTATATATGTGGCTGTCAAGATTGTGGGAGAGAAGGAAGGAGTCTCACTTCTAGCTTTCTTGCTTGCACAATGGGGAAATACACACAGAGGTGGAGGCTGAAAACAGTTTTTCTCTTCTTAGTTGTGTAAGCAAAAAAAAACACTCATACAAAGAAATACAAGAACCCTATATATGGGTCTCAAACCAAACTCAAATAACTAAGATCGCATACTAACCGAGCCACGAACTAGAGTAGATAAGGATAGCTATCATCTAGCTATTATTCATGGGCGGTGTACCAACCGCATCTGCAACTGATAAGTCGGTGCCATAAATGCACAACGGTCACCCTGGCATATCACGAGTGGAGCTCAATCTCTCAACACTCCCCCTCGAGCTCAATCCCAATTCCTGCACAACCAAGCAGGTCTTTGAACTTGCGCAGCTTCTCTGCGCCCAATGCCTTCGTGAATATGTCAGCTACTTGATCCTCTGTGCTGACATAAACTAGATCAATAAGACCTAGTAAAACCCTCTTTCGCACATAGTGATAATGCACCTCAATGTGCTTTGTTCTAGCATGATAGACTGGGTTATTTGCCAAGTGTATACTACTCATGTTGTCACAATAAATGACAACTGGCCCATCTATAGACTGATGCATATCATAAAGTAGCTTATGCAACCAAGCTACCTCACATGCAGCCATTGTTGCACCCCTGTACTCAGCCTCTGTGCTCGACAAGGCAACTGTAGGCTGTTTCTTGCTGCTCCAAGTGACTGTAGCACTCCCAAAAGAGAACACATATCCACTGGTAGATCGTCTATCAGAAATACTACCAGCCCAATCAGCATCAGTGTATCCATGCAACTGTATTTGAACCCCAGTCTCATAAAATAGTTCATACTGCAATGTGGACTTCATATACTTGAGTATGCATCTAGCTGCATCCAAATGCGATTTCCTTAGAGCCTGCATAAACTGACTTACCAATCCAACAGCATAGCTCAAATCTCGCCTGGTAATAGTCATATAAATCAAACTTTCTACTATGCGTCTGTACATAGTAGGGTCTTCCAGAAGCTCACCTCCATCTGCGCTCAGCTTCACATTCTGCTCCAAAGGAACTGAAATAGGCTTACAGCCTGTCATCCCATATTTGGACAGCATGTCCAATCCATATTGCCTTTGCAAGAGCTGTATCCCACTTGGTGATCTAATCACCTCAATGCCCAAGAAATAACGCAGCTCTCCCAAATCCTTCATCTCAAACTTTTGCTTCAATAGCATTTTCACATGAAGGATATATTCATCACTGTCACCTGTCATAATCAAATCAACATAAATGACAAGCAGCATAATACATTTCTCTGTTTTTCTCACATAAAGTGAGAAATCTGCCTTGGAAATCTGAAAGCCAATAATGACAAGATACTGTCCTATCTTGTCAGACCATGCTCTAGGTGCTTGCTTCAAGCCATACAAGGCTTTCTTCAACCTGCAAACAAACTCAGGATGAACAGCATGCACATAACCTGGTGGCTGCTCCATATAGACCTCTTCTTGCAAATCACCATGCAAGAAGGCATTCTTTACATCCATCTGATGTAAAGACCACCCCTTTGATGCAGCCATAGCAATGACTGCTCTTACGGTTGCCATCCTTGCAACCGGACTGAATGTTTCTTCATAATCAATGCCATATGTTTGTGCATATCCCTTGACTACTAATCTTGCCTTGTATCTGTTCACAGAACCATCTGCATTGTGCTTCACCTTATAAACCCACTTACAGCAAATTGCATTCTTACCTTTAGGCAAAGGTACCAACTCCCATGTAGCATTTGCTTCCAAGGCATCCATTTCTTTATCCATGGCTTTCTCCCATTTTTCTTTTCCCATGGCTTGCTCAAAAGAAGTGGGTTCTGGTTCCTGTATCACTTTGACCATATATGCATAGTGGATGGCTGTAAATCCATCATATTTCAGCCTATCCACAGGATACCTAGCTCTGGTAGACCTACGCAAAGTAGGCTCACTTCCAGGTGCTCTCAAAACATCCCTGGTCTTTCTTACTCCAGGTGTAATAATAGAGGGGATACCCAACTCATCATCAATGCTCTGTTCTGAGCCACTGGATTCACCATCCACATAAGAGTGACCTGCATTCACATCAAACATGGGCTGATCTACCTTCTCTTTTCCTTTTCGTGAAACCTGCATACCACTATCTGCATTGCTTTGAGAAGATTCTCCTGATCTCAATCTGCTAATGTGAACCACTGCTAGAGGACACTCCAGGTCCACTAATATTTTGTGACTGCTGCTGTGAATTCTGTGCAGCATTATCATTTTGTGCATCTACATCATCAATCACATTTACTGGTTTATACCATCTACTCATCTCATCAAAAACATCTCTGCTCACTGTAAACTTACGAGTAGAAGGGTTATAGCATCTATACCCTTTCTGCTGCAAAGAGTAACCAATAAAGATGCACTTCACAGCTTTTGGATCCAACTTGGATCTCAACTCATCTGGCACATGAACATAGGCAATGCAACCAAAGATTTTCAAATGAGAAATATCTGGTTTCCTACCAGTATACCTCTCCTCTGGAGTCATTCCATGTATTGCTGCAATGGGAGTCCTGTTCATTATGTAGACTGCTATAGCAACTGCTTCAGCCCAATAAAAATCTGACAGGTCTTTTTCATTGAGCATGGCACGAGATACCTCTCCAATATGCCTGTTTTTTCTTTCTGCAAATCCATTTTGCTATGGGGTATGACTGCATGAATATTGCTGCTTTATGCCATGCTCCTGCAAGAACCTTGCAAACTCATTTGAGAGGTACTCTCCCCCTCCATCTAACCTTAGGCATTTTATTTGTAGGCCTGTTTCTTTTTCAACCATAGCTTTAAGAGTTTTGAAATGCCCAAAAACTTCACTTTTCTTTTTCATAAAATACACCCAAACTTTTCTGCTATAGTCATCAATAAAAGTGACAAAATAATGACAGCCTCCAAGAGATGCAGCTTTAGTAGTCCACATATCAGAGTGGATTAATTCCAATGGCTTCTTACTCTCTTGAACATGTCTAGGAAATGGTTTTATTGCATGTTTTCCAAACTGACAGGCTTCACATACCTTATGCATTTCTGCAACCTTGAATCTAGGCAATCCTGCAACAATATTTTGGGCCTGCATTGATTTAAGTCGCTGTACATTAACATGACCAATGTGTTTATGCCAGATATCAATATCTACAATTACACCGGTCCCATGTGCAAACATTGATGCACTCAATTCAGACATGTCTGCATCCAACGTAAACATTCTGCCATTCTTCTTTTCTTTTGTTATTAAGCGACCTTTATTTTTCATATCCTCAACAAAGCATCCATGAGGATTAAATCTGACCTACAAGCCCTGCTCAACCATTTGACCAACAGAAACCAGATTCTTGGTGATATTCGGGACATGAAATACATCCGACAGGTATTTCTTTTTCCCATCCTGCATAGACAAGGAATTTTTTTCAATCTGCACAATAGGATGTGCAATATCATCACCAGTCTCCACAAATCCTGGTTTTTTCATTTTCCTTGCATCCTCCATCCATTCTGCATGACCTGTCATGTGGTTTGATGCACCTGAGTCAACATACCATACATCGTTGCTTTCTTCTGCACTTGTCACAGAATTGTTCATGTGCTGCACCATAAACAAATGCTCATTTCTGTCATCACCCTGTCTACTAGAAGATGCATAATTCCCTTGTTGCAGTTTTCCATTCATGATGTCATTCTGCTTTTTATAGCAGTCTTTAGCCATATGACCCATTTTACCACAGTAGTAGCATTCAACATTGCTGTTTGCATTTTGCTCTCTTTGCCATCCACCACGACCTCTTTGGCTCCCTCTGCCTCTAGAGTTACCATGTCCTCCTCCATAGGACTGGTTTTCTTGAGTTTGCTGCATATTCTGATTTCTACCACGGCCTCCAGATCGGCCTCCTCTACCTCTGCCTCTACCTCTTCCAGCATTTGAGTAGAAGACAGCTTCTTTTGAAGTTCCTCCTGAAGAATATGCACCACCATTTCTCTGCTCCTCAGAAATTAGAAGAGCAATCAACTCCTCAAAATCAGGAAATCTTTCACGGACGGAAATGGATGTTCGAAACTGTGCATAATCCTTTCCTAGACCATTCAAGGTCACAGAAACTAAATCATCATCTTCCACTGGCGACCCAATGGAAGCAAGTGCATCTGCAATCTTCTTCACCTTCATGTGATAGTCATTGATGCTCATATTTTCTCTTTGCACATTATGCAACTCTTGCTTGAGCTGCATTTTACTGGCTTGAGTATTTGTGCTATACATTTTTGACAAAGTATCCCATGCCTCCTTTGGCGTACTTGCATCCTGAATATGCACAATCATAGAGTCTGAAATACTGATAGACAGCCAGTACATAACTTTCCTGGCTCTCTCATGCCATGCTTTAAATGTCTGTATTTGCTCTTGATTGGGAACATCAGGAAGAACTGGTTCTTTTTCATTTCCTGCAACAAATTTCCAATATCCTTTTCCCATAAGGAAATTCGTCATTCTAAACTTCCATGCTTGGAAGTTGTTCTTGTCAAGCTTTTCAGTGACAATCTGTGAGAGAGAATCAGACGCCATTACAGAACACTGCAAAAAGTTCTGTCACTGCAAAGAACACAGCTTCAACCTCACAAGCTTGGGCTAATCTGCAAAACTGACGAAAGTGGTATTTGACCACACAGTCACTTCCTAGTGACGATTTTGCATCAACAGGCAACAAGGATAATTCTGTAACTCCCAATGTCTCTACACACAAGCATACGATGCAATTTCTATAGTAACTTTTCACCGACCTGTAGAACAGTGGTCGCACAGCATAAAACTGGGCCTTTTCTTGAGTGCGTGCAGAAAACTTCACCTCTAAAACAGGCCCCGAAATGGCCTCAAATAAAAAAAACAGGGTCGCCGAGGGCTAAATCCCACGCCCGCAGCATATACTGCCCTCTTGCTTCACTGCGAAGGGCGTCTCAACCTGAGAGAATGCACTCTTGCAATTTCCGGCTGTGCTACCTGCAGAGATCTGCTCCCAAAACAGAAAATGACAACACTGCTCCTCTTACCAGAACACGGCAAGCTTGGCTTGCTTTCTTGAGCTCCTTACCACGAACAAGGCTCTGATACCATGTAAAGATTGTGGGAGAGAAGGAAGGAGTCTCACTTGTAGCTTTCTTGCTTGCACAATGGGGGAATACACACAGAGGTGGAGGCTGAAAACAGTTTTTCTCTTCTTAGTTGTGTAAGCCAAAAAGAACACTCATACAAAGAAATACAAGAACCCTATATATGGGTCTCAAACCAAACTCAAATAACTAAGGTGGCATACTAACTGAGCCATGAACTAGAGTAGATAAGGATAGCTATCATCTAGCTATTATTCATGGGCGGTGTACCAACCGCATCTGCAACTGACAAGTCGGTGACATAAATGCACAACGGTCACTTATGGCTATGCTTATGGTTGCATCATAGCATAGTCTAAGTCTAGTGGGGCCCTTGTTTATTGTCTACATTTGGCCTCCCTTAGCCTACACAAACTTATGTTTCTTATGTTTATTTCTAGTCTAGCTTAGCTTAGGGTAACTAAGCTAGGCTAGGCTATGTTTAGGTGAGGATAGGTTAGATGTAGATAGAGGTGTAGTTATAAGCGAGGCTAGGATAGGCTAGATGTAGATAGAGGTGTAGTTTAGGTGTAGGCTAGGCTAGGTATATATAGCATAGTGTATGCTTAGCCTAGCATAGCTCAACTTATGATTGTAACTATGCTTATATCTAGCCTAGCTTATGTTTAGCTTGGCATATGCTCGGTTTGCTTGTAGTCTAGCCTAGTCTACAAGTACGCTTATGCTACACCTTTAGGCCAACTTCTAGCCTAGCCTAGCAAGGGCCTAGCTTATCATATGTTTAGTTGGGCCCACATCTAGCATAGCTTGTGACTAGCTTACATCTAGTATATGCCTAGCCTAGCCTATATCTAGTCCACATCTAGTATGTCTACACCTTGCTTAGTCTATACCTAGCTTACATCTAGCATGTCATGCTTAGCCTAGACAACACCTAGCCTATGTCATGTTTAGTTTGGTTCACTTTTAGCTTGGCTTAAGGCTAGCCTATGTCTAGTACATGCTTACATCTTTTCGATGTTATGTTTGTATCTATTCTTGCATAGCATACATCTAAGCCTATGCAATGTGTGTGTTGACTACAAAGGGAAATGGTAATACATACACAAGTTGGATAGACACGTTATTACATTGCACACATTTATACTTGGTTTTAATGATGCATCTAAACTTGAATTGTAGTGAGACATATATAGATACCTATAATCATGTAATGGTGATCAGACATTTCAAATGTTAAAAAAATTTATTTTCTATGTTTTAGACAACTTGTTGAGAGGAAATAAAATGGCAATAGCATAGCACTGTGGTGGAAGAGAAAAGTGATATTGAAATAAAATCAAGAGAAAATAAAATGAGAATAGCATAGCACCATGGCAAAAGAGAAAAGTGATCTTGAAGTAAAAGGACAAGAAAGAGGGGTGGTTTTTCACATTGAGAGCAAGGTATTCTTTCCCTTTTTTTTGAAAATTTTCTTACTTTGTTTTTTTTGGAGTATCAATGTTATTCTCCTCTCTCTCTTCAAGAGAGACTAGTGAAGCTCTTTTCTTTTATATTCATGGCTAGAAATAACATCTATACCAAGGATTTTGTTGTTTCTCTTCTTTATCTTCTACACCAAAATATTTGTTGTTTCTATTCTTTATCTTGCTCTCACTTACTTTACATTTTTTTTTGCTTGAAGAGGAGCTTCTTGCAAGATTGTATTATTAGTGTTTGTACATTTTTTAAAATTATTTTTTGGTAGAATTATTTTACTTTATCATAGTTCAATGCTTGTAGAAGTATTTTTTATTTAGGTAAACTAGTACTTTAGGATACTACAACATTTTCAATGTGATTGTCCTATTCTAGCATGTTCTATAGATTCAATTTTACTAGCGTGTTTACAAGTGTGAGTAAATTGTAGTTGGATGCATTGTAGGTTGTGATAATAGACATGTTTATAAGGTTTTTTTTTTGTGTAGCTAGTTTTAATAATATTTCAAAAAAATATAGAAAAACACATGTTAATAAAAATTTAAGTAGTAATTTAGTTAATAGGATCTACAAGAAATTTATTTTACTATTTTTCTTTGTTTTTAAATTACAAATGTAGCTAACAATTAGTTTGGATTTATCTTTTTTGTGGTTTTTTAAGTTTTTTGTCATTTTGGTTTTCTTACAAAAAAGAGAATAAAAACCAAAGTAGAGCATGGCATATGTTTCTTTTATTTTTTTCATGAAACCTTTATGTATGCTTTAATTAAAGAGACCTTATTAATGCTTTCTATTCTTGTTAATTGTTGGGGGTAAAGGCACCTTTGCCTAGCCGCTTCTATATTACTACACTGACAATATCTGCCACTGTACATTGTAGGTAGTGAGCACGCTTCACCATTACTTTAATCTTTATTCTTTTAGTGATAGTTTGAATAAAGGAAGACCCGCTTACACATTGTGACTGTTGGAGTTTCCACATTGTGAGTTTCTCTCTTGCTCTTGCTTTCCCGCCATAGCTCTCCTATGCAAGCTTCAATCCTTCTCACATTTCAATTGGTATTAGAGCATGGTTGCTTGAGCAATCGAGCTTGATCCGTGGCTCCTTCAGCATTCATTTGAATCCCAATATCATTGGTTCTCACACTTGGCAGCCATATCCGACTCTTTCGAGCTCCGATCACTCCTCGGCTTCTTGAGCACCTACCCGGTCCATTTGGGCACCATCAGGGCATTTCTTCAAAGGTATTGGAGCTCTCTTTTGTTATTTTACTTCAGTCTATAAATTTTGTGAAGTAGGGCAGCCATATCCACTTGCTTCTTGTGATGCCTACTCTCTACCGGTGACTTTATTCTTCAAGAGGGAGCTCGTAAGGGTCTTGACTACTCCCCCAACCTTGCCTTGACCTTTCCCAGTCCTTTTACAAGCCCCAGATCAGTTCGGGCTAGCTTGAAGGCCTTCCAAAAATTCGTTTTTTACTTCAGCCCTTCCTTGGCACTCATTGGCAGCTTGAAAATACTTCATTTGGCAGTTGAGAACATCCCCTTGATGCTCGATATTGGTGCTTATCATTGGCATTGATTTGTGGACTGATTTACCTCAATCTAAGACTATTTTCCACAGTCCATAAGCAGCCACAAATAGTGTTACATCAGCACTTTATGTTTATGCTTGGTCAGCATTGACATTGGTTGCTCAGTTGGTTCCGAATGCTAGTGGAATATATGCCTATGATATGAAATGCTTTTGGGACTAAATTTGCTCAGTCATTGACTATTTTACACAGTCCATAGGCAACCAAAATAGGGCAGTCCCCTATCATTACACTTTATGCTCATGTTACATAGTCATTTGATATCCGATTATGCACTACAACAGAAATGAGGCATAGACGCGCAAAGTCGGGCGCGTCTATCATAGCGTCTATAAGTGCATGTAAACGTGCGTGTAAATAGACGCGAATTTTGCATCTATATATCCACGCAAATAGACGCTAATATAGACGCGCCAACAGATGCACAATTATTTAACCACCTAAAATTACAATTCACATAATTAAAAAACCAAAGTTAATAATTATTTAACCACTTGAAATTGATTCTTGAGCATGTACGTGTGTGCATGATAAAAACTATAGAATTAAGAATATACATTGAATTATTGAATTAAAAAAATAGAGTTAATAATTACTTTTTCATTGCTCTCTAATGAATGGCAGTTCCTCCAGTTGACAAGCCTGATATAAGTAATTAGCGGCAAGCGACACAAACCTTACAATTAGTAGCAAGCATTACAATATGTATCTCATAATTTCTCTACGTACTTGAAGATGATAAAAGATACTTCCTTTTTATTATTGAAAATTCAATTTAGCTTTAAACTTGACTATTGATTCTTGAGTATGCACGTGTGCGCATGATAAAAACCATAGAATTAGAAATACACATTGAATTAATAAGCAAATTAAGTATGTTATAGTGAATGATCCATCTCATCTTCAATGAGATCAGCCCTTGCTAAACTATCTACTTCTAGGTCTATGTTACCAAGAGGTAACGAAACAAATAAGTCTATCCCACTATCAGATGTGTTGCTATATTGCTCAATAACTTCATCAATATCAATGACAATCACATTATTGTCTTCTTCTGCGTTTCCTTGAACATCCTCGCGAGGTTCATCTTGTACTATATCACACATATCATCCATTATGGTGTCATCATGCACATCATCATTAATTGTTGGATTGTCATCTGCTATCTCCATGTCAGTAATATTACCATATATTGGTTTTGAACGATTAGATATAGGGATGACATACCACCATCGGTTATTGTTTACCATTGGATGATACACAACCTGTATTTGAAAAACAAAAGCAAAAAACTTAAGTACTTATTATATTGTGTATATGTATCACATGTATACATATAAAAAAATTAGCCTTTGCATATATACCTGCTCACATTGTTGAGGTAGTACTAATGTGTCATTCTTGTTTTGGTGAAATTTTGTAGAGTCAATGATTACAAAACCACTTGGATGACGTCTGATTGTGCAATGCTCACCATTTGTTACTACTTCTTTAAACCACTTCACATCCAGTACATATATAAAGAATCGTTTGAAGTCAAGCTTCAGAATATCTTGGATCAAGCCATAATAATCTTTCATGGTACCATTGGCATCCTCGAAGTGAGCAAGGACACCACAATCTTGGGTATTTCTCTTTTCATCTATACGTTGAGTTCGAAGATGTTTATCCTCACACCAAAGTGCATTGAATAATGTGCACTAGTAGTAAAAGATAAAAGATCAAACATGTTAATTATTTATATAAAATAAAACTTATAGAAACAAATTAATTGATAGTATGTCTCACCTTTGATAAGCAACCTCGTGTGTATTCCCACTCTTCTTGAGATATATTAATTTCCTCCTCTTTTTCCATTCTCTCCATTTCCTCATGTAACCAATCTATATCAATATGACGTGGGAGCGCATTTAGATGATCTGGAAATGAGACATTACGTCCATATCTAGTGCGAAATTCTTGTATTTCGCTTTTTCTTCTTGCCCTTGCTTCATTATATAGTGTCACCCATTTGCTCATTACATCACTATTGAGCACACAAAAACTATTTAACTTACGAAGTTCTTCTTTTGTTAGCACTTTACTCATTCCTTTTCCTTGAGGTACTATAGAGGCCATCCTCAAGTCTTCATTATCTTTCCATAGTCGTGGTTGAGAGGGATCCACTTCAGCAAGATATTGAGAGATATAAACAAGGGATGATTGCACTAACCAACCCTTAGCCATGCTTCCCTCAGGCTGTGCTTTTTGCCTCACAAAATCTTTCAAGGTTTTCATGAAGCACTCAAGAAAAAACATCCACCTTACATGAACTGCCCCACAAAGTGCGATCTCATCAATGAAATGTACGAGTAAATGTAATTGAGTAGTTAAAATGGATCGATAAAAAATTTCCTCCACCAAACAAACCACCTCAACAGATAATACTCGAGCATCTTGCAATGTGTTTGGATCAATTTCCTTCGAGCTCACGTATCTGTCAAGATGTATGATGTGCTTGTTTATTTTTGTGTAGAAATTCAAAGATATATAATGAAAAAATACAATGTATACACACCTCACAAGCTCTTCCATCTTGTAAATGATATCACGTACATATTTGGATACACAATGGGATATGCTAGTAGGAAGTACGAACTGAATGTAAAAAAAATTCATAGATCAAATGATTAGTTGAGGAAAAAGTCATCATACCCCAAAGTTTACACATAGTTACTCCACTAATTACTATATTCATGGTTAGAGATACCCTTACTTGAATCATTTTGTGCCAATCGTGGAACTTCAAACCAGATAGTTGCTCCACACCTCTTTTCTTTTTCTTTATGAAGGCTCCTTTGAGACATCTCATACATCCTATGGGTGTTCGAAAGCTATATATTTGTTCCTTCACTATTTTTTCCTCGTTCTTTGATAACATCCAAGGTGCATGGGGTAGCTCAATCTTTCCTCTGGGTCCAATGCGTGGCCAGGCTCGTCCCATGCGACCAATGTTACGTAAATCCTCCCTTACATTAACTGAATCACGAGCCCCTATCAAGTGATCCCATAATGTAGATACAACATTTTTAAATATGTACATGGGGTCCAACAGGTGATTGATCTTGAGTTCAGTCCAGTATGGAAGATGAAAAAATATAGAGAACCTAACAAACAAACAATATATTATGTAAACAATTCATCATGCTAAATACTTTAAAGTCAATCGAGAGAAATGCACTTCTTACTGACTCATGCCGAGTGGAGGGTGGCTGTCGGCATTAATCCATCTCTCCTTCCAATCTCGAATGGTTAGAGATTGTGGAGTCATTCCATTTAGTAGGGAGAACATATTTGGGATGGCCAATAGGAAGAAATCGATGATGATTGTCATAGATAACCTTCTTTAAACGTGCCGGCCTAGAGGAAACTAGAGAGGGACCGCAAATAGGACATGCATGATATCCTAACGTGGTTAAACCTGAAAAAACAAGTGAATTAATAAAATGCAATTGATTCAAGTCTTGAATTTCAAATATAGAGTTATATATATGTACTTGAACACTCTCCGTATCCTGGAAAGTTGTGCATGGTCCACAACAACATGGCCTTCAATGTGAAATCTCTAGAGGATGCAGATGCACTTGTATCTTGCACCTCAATACCTTCCCATAACATTTCTAACTCTTCAATCAAAGGCTCTAAGTAAATGTCCATGTTTTTTACCTTGTGCTTTCCAGGAATCAGAAGGGACAACATTACACGTCCCTTTTTAATTGCCACGGATGGAGGAATATTATAGTTCACCAATACCACTGGCCATACACTGTATGATGTGCTTTTGATGCCAAATGGATTGATTCCATCCATACCTAAACCAAATCTCAAATTTCTTGGCTCTTCTTTGAAAACGGGCCACAAATTATCTATATGTTGCCATGCCGGTGTGTCTGCAGGGATCCTCCATTTTCCATCACTTGAACGATGACTAGCATGCCATGACATGAGCTTTCCAATAGACTTACACTTGAACATAAGTTTTATACGTGAAACAATCGGAAAATGTTGCAAAACCTTACGAGGCACATCCATTGACTTCATCTCCACTTCGTATCTTGATTCGCCACAAACAGGACACTCTCGTGTGAACTCATGAATCCCATGAAATAAGACACAATCATTGACACATGCATGAATCTTGACATAATCGAGGCCTCCAAGAGATGTCAAGTAATGTCTTGCTTGCTCTCTCTTAGTTGGCAATTTGTTTTCTTTTGGAAGCATTTGTGATAATAACCTACATATATTTTTGAAAAAAGTTAAAAAACCACCAACATATATTTTTGTCTGATTTCAAAATAGAACAATTAATATTATGATTCATAAGCCAAACTGAATTGATACCTACTTTAATAACGCATCCAAACTGATATTACTCCATCCATAAATTGTTTGCAAGTTAAGTATCTCGAGGGACGCACAAAGAACGAAGTACGTACAACCTTCATACAACGGAGTAGATGATGCTATATATAGTGGATCATCTGGCTTCGTAGAGTGACCTTCTCCCTGAACCACTATGGAGGCAGGAGGAGGGGCGTGGAGCCTATAGCCAACCACCTATGTGCCACCGCATAGAGTGGAAGAAAGCCAAGAAGAAAGCAGCAGAGAAAGTGAAGAGTCGCCAGCATGCAGAGGCACGACGGATCCAAATGGAAACAATGGGATCGTCGCATTACGGATCGGGCGGTAGAGAGTCGTGGGAGGCAGAGTTTGTAAGTATATTTTGATTTCTAGTTTTTTTAAATTTATATTTCTTTCAATTATTTCTATATTTTATTCTAATATATTGTGACTCATAATTGTTTGTATATATCTAAATGTTTTGCAGACTACTATCGTTGGTAGGACACCTACTCCTAGAGAGGTAGGTTACCATCGAGGCCATAACCGCGCAGCCACATGGCTTGACTTCTATGAGGAGGGTCTCATCTCACTGAGGACCAATACAACCGGGCTATGAGGATTCGACAGCCAGAGGAGGTATGTTTTTCTTACTTTTTTATTAAAAGTATAGCTAATTATAACTTTTTCTCCACCTTGTCTATGTAAGCAACCCTGATCTTTTGTGTGTGTAGGCGAACCCGGATGTGGAGCATAGCGAGGAGGGGGATAGCGACGCTAGTAGCCATGGTGGTACTAGTGAAGATGTTTCCTCTTCAGATTCGTAGAGGAGCACCATACCTCCTCATGAGGCCTTCTTTTCTTGTATATGTATGATCCATCTTCGAGCCTACTGCTTGCGGCCACGCTTTAGATCGCAAGCACTTAAACTTCCCTTGTAAATGCTTTTGATATATAATGAATACATGGACTTTTATTTTCAATTCTCGTGCCCGTAAGATACATTGTCTTTTTCCCAAATGCACAATCTGATGTATGGGAGGGGGAAAAAAAATCCAGAGAGCAAACCACATGTTCTCTGGTTTTTTTTTTTCCAGTTCTGTTTTGCGCGTCTATCCGCTCATCTAAATTGCAGATAATTCACGTTTATACGCACATCTATAGTGCAGACTACACGCGCTTATACACGCGCTTCATAATTCAAATTAAAAAAAAAATCTTAAAAAAAGGACATTTTTTGTTTTCCGTTCGCGTCTACCAGTGCTTGTAAAAACGCGTCTACCAGCGTGTCTATATGTGCGTGTATATATGCATTTATTGCGCGTCTATTTGTGCGTGTAAATTCATTGATACATGTAATTATAGACACGAAATGGTAGACGCGCAAATAGACGGGCGGATAGATGCGCCTGTAAGAATTTCTCTATATTCAAAAATCGCATCTAAATGTGCGTCTATGAGGCCTTTTTGTTGTAGTGATGTTCGGTTGGTGTTTATACATATGGGAAAGCATGCCTATGGTTGGTCTATGGTTTTGAGCTTGGATTGAGCCATTGTTTGCTAAGTTTTGTACATTTATTTGTTGCTGTAATATTTAAGGTTAAAGCTTATTTGCTTATGTTTGGATATGCCCGTTGGATTCGAGCTATGTCTTGGATGTATACATTGATGTAGTGACTCTCGGGGATTAACATAGAGCTTGGATTTGCTCTCGAATCATTGGTTGAGCTTGAGCTTGCTTTGCATAGAATTAGGATCTTCATTCTTGATGTACTTATGGCATGTGCTTTGCTTATGTCTGACCGGTCTTGATATGTTTGTAGTTTAATGCTACTGAGACTTGCTTTGGCTTGACATTTGATTACCTAAAGCTTACTTGGGCTATTTCTCGGCTTGCCAGAGTTACAAATTTTGAATGTACTTGATGTTTATGGATACTATGTACGGATGTTACATGGCCTATATGCTTATGAGGTCTTATTGATGCTTGATCTTGGATCTTCTGGCATTGGTGCTACCATATGTCCTTATTGAGCTTCTTTCCTTGATATTTATGGCTTTTGTGCTAGTTGGGAGCATCTTGATATGCTTGACAAACATTCAACATGTGGTTCATGCTACTTGAGCATTCAGATACTTGAGACTCGGATTTTCACTTGGATGTTGCATGGTTGATATGTCGTGGTTCTCACATATATACTTGGACTGATTTGGGCTTTGCACTCCTTGAGCATACACCTCTTTGTGTCAGGCCTTGCAAGTGTTGTGTACACTTTGCCCTATTACATAGGGGGTGTGCTGTCTTACTGATAGATTCATTTGACATGCTTGGGTGTTTATTTGATGTTCATATGACTGTCACATGCTAATTTATGCCCGCTTGATGCTCGTTATGCTTTGACAGTCAGTGGTTGACTTGGTGCATTCATTTTGCCTACACTTTTCTCTCATTGTACCTGGTTGTAATTTTTTACATCAAGTAGTTATGCATGGAGTGACGTAGAATTTTCATGTTGAATCATCTTGATTTTATGTACTTTTGATGATACTTGGTGGGCAACATCATTAGTTATCAGTTCGTGGTCACACAAAATGGTGGGCTTTTAGATTTTGGTGCTTCATTTCATATTACACCATACCGTGAGTGGTTCCATTCCTACCGCACTGTCTCTGGTTTAGTTTGCTTGGGTGATGACATGTCACTTGCTATTATTGGTATTGGGGATATACAACTGTAGTTCTCTTGGCAGTTCTTTTCTGTTACAGGATGTACTTGCGCTTACATGCAGTCTTATGTCTGCAGAGGGTCGCTTGATGATGCTGGGTTTCATATTTCATTTGGGAATTTATCTGCAAGATCACACGTGGCAGACTTGTGCTTACTAGAGGTACCAAGGCTGGTAGTCTCTATCCCCTTATAGTTGATGGGTCCTCTGTTGACTATGTTTTGTTAGTCAGTTCTATCTCACATGTATCTCTTTGGCATGCCCGTTTGGGCCATATGTCCTTGAAGGGAATGAAATGCTTTCTAGTTTGCAGTACTTACCTCCCCTTGACTATGCATGTTTTGATTCATGTGAGCATTGTCTTTATGACAGATAGACTAGGAATACGCATAAGAAGTTTGGTAGGACATGCATGAGTGAGCCCTTGGTATTGATACATTCGGATCTTTGTGGGCCTATGCCCTGTCAGTCAGGTGCAAAGTATTTTATGACATTCATTGACGGTTTTTCGTGTAAAGTCTGGGCTTATCCCATTAAGCTTAAGTTAGATGTCTTGGTTGTGTTTCAGAGATGGCTTGCATTGGTTGAGAATCAGACTGAGCATATGCTGAAATGCCTTGGTACTGACAATGGAGGAGAACGTGTCACGTGCCTTTGAGCAACTATGTGATGAGAGGGGTATTAAACATCAGTTGACTGCCTTGTATACCACACCTCAGAATGGTTTGGCCGAGCAGATAAATAGAACCATCTAGGAGCATGCACATAGTATGCTTCACCGTGCAGGCCTACCACAGAGATTTTGGGCTGAGGCAGTCAGTACAATTGCGCATATCATAAATAGGTCACCTTCTACTGGTTTAGATTTCCAAGTTGCAGAGGAGGTATGGACTGGGAAACCCTAATACTAGGAGTATTCAAAGCCCTCTTGTGTAGTTTCTCAGATAGTTCATTGCGTTAGTAATAGGAAAACTATATTCAAATGCAAAAAGTGGAAATATTGCTTCACTCAGCAAAACCTTGAACATTACCATCCACAAGAGATTGAGCAGATTGCTATTGATGATCTCCAATATATTCTTCATAATCAACCTTTGCCAAAGAAGGCTCCTCTTCATTCATTTCGCTATCGATTTTCCCTACAACTTCCTTTGGCAACACAAATCCCTAAACTGGTACATCAACAATACACTGCAAAAACCATATAGTAAAAACTGGTTTTGCCACACTCTTGGTAACATCATCCATTTCTTGATTGGGTTTCTGATGCTTTTCAGAAAGTTTAGAAACATCATCATCATGATCATTTTCTTGAAAATCCATTTGAACTGGTAATTTCTTTTAAAGCAATTGTTCACAATACTGTAAGTGTACATCTTCATGATTTTATAGTAGACTAGTATCCTACTATGGCTCAGTACCAAAAATAGAACCATGCAATTGTGGCCATATTCCCACACTAATCAATTGCAAAACATTAGAAGATGTCAATTGTTTTTGCAGCTCCACCACCTAGCCTCATTGTGAGCTTGCAATGCTTGCTACAATTGATCCTTCAATTTTGCCACCTTAGCTTGTAATTGATCAATTTATGTACAATGATACTCATTGATATTCAATAATCTCTGTGAATCATTTGTAACAAAATGACGTCTATACACCACAACTCCCAAGTTTGCAACAATTGTATTCCGGGTTTGTTTTACAACATTTCAAATTGATCATATAATTCTCGATATAGTGGTAATAACTTCAAATTCAAACCATATCAAGATTATTCAATATCTATGTCTTCAGTTGTTGCAAATGTAATAATTTCTTTTACAACATCTAAGATTGTACCATTAATTCTGCATTAGCTTATGCTAGGGCATTATATTCCTTAAAAAACTTAAATTTTAATTCATTGGACTAGTAATAAAACAATTTAATATATACAACTTGCCCTACATCACTTGTTTTTCCAACAAATTCACTTTCATTTGCGAAGCTTCTCTCTCTTTTGCATGCTCATGAATTGAACTGTTGCTACTGCAAATAATTCATCCACTTCATTAACCTCATATTCATACTATTGTTTGAGATTTGCACAGATTGACATATCTAGAGAAGCTTAAGAAGGGAACTATTGCATGAATTTTAGCACATCTTGGAACTTAGCTAGAGCATCTCATACATCTAGTTCCCACAAGCTAGACATATTACACACTAAAGAAGAACTTGACTATACAAGATTTGGATTAACAAGACTATGAATAGCTACGGGCCTAGTAGGAGTAGCACTAGCATAGGAAAATTTGACATCCAAATTAATCTTTTCCTATTTCAAAACATACTTCTTGAGCTAGATGACAGCTAGATGACAGCTATATCCACCATGTGGATAACTATGATACTTCACATGATACATGGAAAAGACTTGACACTTTGTTTGGTGCATAGTCTAAGTCATCAAAGTATGGTCTCTTTATCAAAATTTTCAGGCTTGACATGACATCCAGCACACTTTCCACACATCTAAATTACATGGAAGGACTTCGAACCCAGCTTATAGGGATCAATATTAAAATGGAAGAAGGTGTTTGCATTGGTGTTTTGCTTAAAAATTTTCCTCCTAAATATAATAATGTATCAACAACCTTAATCAATATGCCAAATCCTAAGGTTGTTGATATCCAGGCATCACTGTTAGAGGAGGAAAAGAAGCTTAGAACTAAGGAAGAACCAAGCTTATCTAGAGATGAACAAGTGTTATATGTTGGCAATAGGTACAAAGGAAAGAAGGACCAACTTTTCTGTGATTTTTGCAAAAGGACTGGACATACTGAGAAGTTCTATCACGCCAAAAAGAGGTCCCACAAGGCCTATCTTGTTGTAGTTAAATAAGAAGAAGACCATGGAGCAAAAGAAAAATAAGACCATGGAGCAAAAGAAGAAGAAGAAGACCACTAGGAGAAAGACAAGCCTGATCAGTCCTTCTACGCCTACTTTGATAGATTGTAATGTCTAAAGCCCAAATGCTTCTATCATAAGCTTGTAAACTCCTCATGTAGCCTTGTACTACAGCCTCTATACACTTTGTGAGGCCCGTGTTACAGCCTCTGGATGTCCACCATGTTTGTGGTACCCACACTTAGCCTTTTCTATGTCAATAGCATCTAGTGTTTTACCATGTTTATGGTCTACCCACACTTTGTAGGTGTTACTTTCACTAAAGCCTCTACACACTTTGTACTTCTAGTTGTGACTGATGACGGGTGTTGAGATTTGCAATCACATCCATGCTGCCTCTTTGTAGGACCAGATGGGCTGAGGACATGCAAGCTATAGGAATCCCATAGGAATAAAGGGAAAGACTGATGTCACCTACCCAACTCTATTTAACATTGTACTTTCTTGTCACTTTCATATGAGATGAATACAATGTCATTGTCATGTTGTTCCTCAGTATAGTGTACTTGATGATTGTCATTTTCTTTTGAGTCAAGTTTTTTGGTCTCTATCATGTTAGTGCTTCATGTGCCTAGTCAAGGTCTATGAGCCACCATAGCTGCCATGCTTTAGATCTCGTGTTTTCACATTCTCCCCACATTTAAAGCATAATCCTTTTGCATGCATTTCTCTAAGCTTATCGTGAGGAAGATAATTTCTATTGGTAGAACTATTTTGGGATAGTTTAGGAGCATTTTCAGCTCTTGTAAAAGTGCCTCTTGTCTCTACCACGTTTTCGGTAAAATTTCCCTATTTGTGTGCATAATTTTCACCATGTTTAGAGGTATAACAGTGGGAAAAATTGGCACTTTGATGTTGTAATTGTTTGGACTATTATAACCCCTGTTTTCTTTGCTTAAAAAATTCTCTTGATTGACTAAAAACTTGCCCGTATTTTGTAGATTGATTTGAAATATTTTTGCCCATACTCCTTTGCCAAAATTTTCTTGGATCTCTCTTGTACTTCAAGGAGTATCTTTCAACCAATTGGATGGCCTCATGTAATGTTTTTGGTTATTGAGCTCACTTTTAACAGTCAGTGTCGTTTAGGTTATGAAACAAGACATAATCACAACAAAGAATCAAACACCAAATGTAATCAAAGTTCAATCCAAATTATATTGATGAAATAAGCACAATACAAATACTAGAAACTCATACAATCACAACATAGGACTTCAAAAATAGTTGGTGCTAGATCATAAGTACTAAAAAGTTGCAAGATACAAGACCAAGGTAGTAGTACTACCGAATGTAATGACTATGACAATAAAATATAGGCTATATTGATAGAGAGCACTTAGGATGCTAGTCAAGAGAGATTGGTGGAAAAGGGACTCGGGAGGGATATGGTAGTGAAGCAAGAGAACCTTTTGATACTTTACCTCTAAGGATGTGGGTATGCTTGAACAACAACAATAATGATTCTCTCCCTTTCTTTATATAGGCTGCTACCTAGAGTTGGGAATTCTCTTTGCCCATATGCTGTGCTAGGTAGTCTTTACTGCTTATGCACCCATCATCTCATTAATACGCCATTGGTAGCTCCTGACTTCAAAGGCCATTAACTGTTGCCTCCTTTAACACTAGTATGCACAGTGGAATCAAATCCATGAAGCCAATCACTAAGGTCACCGTCATCCTCTATGTTGGGACACATCAACAACCTAGAACTAGCCCGGGTGGTGGAGGTGGGGTGAGACAAGCTGGAGGTGGAAAGGGAGGTAGTACAAGGTGAGGTGGGTTGGAATTGGGTGGGGGCAAAGTCGAGGTGCTACTGGGCCTAGAGGTGGGTGATGGAGTGGAGGGAGGTATTTGTACTGAAGGTGGTACTAATGTAGCCACGAATCCATTCAAGTCTAGAGGAAGGGCTATGGAATGTTTGAATACAATTCCAAAACCTCTTGTAGCTTAACTTTTGTTGCCAATACTAAGACTTTTATGATGTATCTAAGCAATAAGGATAAGAAATCAAGTAGATGTACTTAGATGGCAAGAAAAGAATCCTAAAACATGCCCTCAATAGAATCCTTGAATAATTCTTGCAAGAATAGAGAAGAAACCTAGACTTAGAGAGACTAGTCCGTTCATGAGAATTCAAGTGGCTTATAGCTAATTAAAGCAAAAGAATTTATGTATGCAATTACACATTTGGCTAGATATCACGATCCCTATAGAAGGCTGATCTCGTAGTCCCAATCACATAGTGGAACAACTAGAAATCAAGGATATCTAGCAATCCACAAGATCATAAGGCTAGTGAATTGAGAAACTAATTTAGAAGTGGATATGGTCAAGATGTGGAGAGAATTTGACATCAAGATTTTGTAACAATGTAGTCATGAAAAGAGAGATACAACACATACCTTAATTGTTCAATATGACATGCACTAGAATTCCTTCCTTGGATGCTAGATTACTTCTTCTTCCCCTCTTCTACTCCTTCGTGCAGATGAATCCTTCTCTCCTATATCCCTTTTTCTTCTCTTGCACCCACTTTATCAATGCCTCTCCCTTCTATATTTCCTTTTTTACCAACCAATAACATAGCTAAGAATTGATAGATATCTTGCCACTCTAAGACTCTCTTTAAGGCTTATCATCATGTCATGGCCAAGAGGATGCTTTTATTGGTTACCATGTATTCCATTTAGCACCAAATGATACCATCTTCTAAGGCTTCTTCAATCCTCAGCAATGATATACCCTAAGAACAACAATCTTCTCCATGATTTCAAAAGCGCTGTTCACATTTCACTCCCCAAATCGGTAGCAAATTTCCACTTTCCCTAATTGCCTCCACTACTCTACTAAATACAACAAGTCATTTCTTGGCTTAAGTTAACCCAGTTTTTGTCCTCTTAATACTCCAAACTCCATCATCACTTCCTCTTCCAATGGCCCACCCACCTAGTATTTCCTTTTCAAAGTTCTCTAGATCTTCCAATGAGGACCTAGATATCTTTATCCATCAATTTGATGTGGCATATATGGTTAACCTCCCTAGTCAAGTCAATGAGCCTTACAAGGTTGAATTTCAACCATTAATGCATGTGCAACTTCTACAATATGTCATGTCTTCTTTTTTTCCTTACCCCCTCCCCCTAGAGTGATGAAAATCCTTCCTAGGATTGGAGGACAAAGGGTTAAGGGTATGTAGCGCATGCATGTTGTGCTTTACTTCATCATGAGTCAATCGTAGAAGTTTGGGTTATACTCCAAGTGGGCATGACGGTCCATGCGATGAGGTCTAATTCCTAAATGTGTAATGTAGGTCAAGACATTAGTGAGAAAGTCATTAGAGTTTATCTTGCTAGAAATATGCAATTCTTCCTCGGTCATGATTCGATCAAAATAGGGGTTGGCCCCCTAAAACAATGTTAAACGTGGAAACTAATCCTATTGATATTGGGAGGGTCATGATTTAATAAGCTCTATCTGGTGTTGGAAAGTTACCCAATTTATCGGGTCCACCCAACCATAGGCATTCAATCCTCACAGGATCAAAGCCTCTCACTTTCCTTGATTGGGTTTGCTTTAATTTTCTAATTAGCAAAGCATACTACCACTTTGTTTGGACATGTAAAAAACAACTTCCTTTTATTACTTTGTTAAACTGAGTTCGTTAAACTCAATGTTTAGCATATAACAAACAATTCAGAAATCAAATACTTTATTTCATAATAATAAGTAGAACCATCACTCCACAGAGTAGAAGAAAGATAATCTGAAATTTCCATTGAAAAAACAAGTAAGGATCATCCGTTCGCTCAAGGGTCATATGAAGTTCCATTGAAAAATGGGAAGGATAATCTGTCTGCTCTAGATAGGGATCCCTTAATGCAAGAGGATTCAAGGCTGGTCTTGCTAGATAGAAAGCCAATCAGAGTGGAGCAAAAGCATGTAGGTTTGTTGGTACAAAAGTGTCTTTCTGCAAAAAGACATTGTCCAACATAAGATAGGACTTTCCACTCTCACAGGATTGGGTTGTATGTGATCGCACTCCGTCTTTGGTCAATAGGGAATTTATTGGCTCAGAGTCTCTCTAAGCTTTCCTAAGCCTCAAGCACCATCCTATATAGCATGGGCACTTATCACTCAGCCCTTTGCCCTCTCAGGTGCTCGAGTGATAAAAAACCGAAAACACCTACCTTCCTCGGGAGCATAGGACCCCACCCACATGTGAGTTTTTCCACACTCTACAGAGTGTTAGGGAGCATTGGGTTGAGGACCACAACGTCCAAAACCACCACAATCCATAACTTGTCTGGTTGTTACAAGCACGGAATCATAAGAGAAAAAATTCATCATTCACAAATCCAAAAGTAGACATAACCATAAAATATTTTTAACACACTTGTCAATGTATGCGATGCATAGAATCTATCCCCCTCATCAATTCCTGTGTTCTTTCCTAAAAAGAAATTGATAATACTAACATGTTTTTGTAAGTTTAAGTACGTCTTAACTAATTATAATCTATGTAAGAGACTTATCCTATGGGCTTTTCTAACATTACTAACTTATCCCTCATTTTATCATAAGATGCAAAAAAGTAATAACATAAAAAAGAAAAAGTAGAAAGTTGTAGAATTAGTAGCTTGAAAGTAATCCTTTTCTTATGTACTAAACCTGATTATCACCGTTCAACCATATTCCATCTTGATTATGGGGTATGACTGCAACCTCCATTTCTTGTGGAATAACCAGTCCTTCGAGTTGAATGGATTTGGGGGTAACTTTTGCTTGCACTTGAGTGTCGTGTTGAGTTTCCTCAGTACAACGATTACCTCCTTGCGTTGGGGAGCTCTCCAAGAATGACCTCCCTCAGCATCTTGACATCTCTTGGGAGCCATGGAAGAAGCTTGATGGATTTGAGCAGCGCTTCTGTGCAGGTGTGGAGAGAGAGAGGCTCTGTTGATTGTAGCAGAGCTTCATCGCATCAACATCAGAGAAACTTTTACATGGGTTGTTGTTCTGATGTGACACTCTATCCCCCTTTATATAGTAATCAAGAGGGGGGGGAAGTAAAGAGAGAACGCTTTCTTTGAGCATTTTTTATGATATCATCAATGATATTAGAGAGGGGGCTTCATTTTTGGAACGTAGTGTGGAGATAAATATAAGAATTTATGAATATACAGCAAGCATTGTGTGTCGCGTTGTGGGACACTCCAAGGTGGTGACCAAGGAAGTGACCAAGGTAGCAACCAAGGCATAGGCCTTGGCATCTTGGCCTTGCCATACTTGGCCACAACTATGAAGGTGTTGTTGACGTCGTTGGTTGCGCATGAGAAGCTCCCACTAGTTTGTAGGAAAAGCTTCTCGGGAGGTCGCCCATCTCAGTAGTGTTGTCACCCAAGGGCACTTAACTGCTACGTGACTATCCACTAGGCTACTTCTTTTTGTTGTTCTATACTACAAACATAGTTTAAATAAGCTTATCTTGGGAGGGTTTCCAAAGCCTTCCTTCCATGAACTGACATATAATACCTCATTAATAATAACAATTATCTTCATAGTTAGAGCTAGTTTTAAAAATGTGCAATCTTTACCACTTTGTTTTCAACATAAATCAATTTTTGGAATGTATCTGCACATTGTTTATTAAAATAAAATAAGTAATGGGGACATTACATGGAGCCATTGGGACACTGGGAGTATCAGGTTGAGTTGGTCTAGGGGGAGTTTAGGTGTGGTTCTGGTGGTTGATAGGCTCATTGAGGTTCTATGGGTTTGAAGTTTTTTGGGTCAATCATTTTCTTATTCCTCACTAGCTTAGCATTTTGGTGAGATGAGCTGGAGGACCTAGATTGAGAGACATGCATGTTGCTTGTAGTCTTGGGAAACCAAATCCAATTGTTGCCTTCATAATAGCCTTGAATGCATCATAGGTCTTTGGGCACCCATCGTGGCTTGACCGTTTGTTTGCTTCAGTAGTGTCAGCTTTACCTCTTAGGCCGAGGATGTGAAGTTCTGTGGTTATGAGTTTGTGCAATTTGGCTTCTACATGATTGCAGTTGGCATTTGGACAGCCATTTGAGCTACTACTCAGTGGTCTTAGATGTGTATCTTTTGGGTTGCATGCATTTTTTCTTGGCAAGGTGAGACAAGTTACGACCCCCCTCCTTAGACCTTGCACTTGGTTCTTCTACTGATGGTACTACTTGCAGGCTATGATGGAGCCATGCTGCCCTTGTTGAAAGTCATCATTATCTAAAAATTTCCAATGGCAAGGTGAATATGTTGTGAATCATAGGCGACACTGTAGTGTGCTTATTTCTTGGATGTGCATCCTAGCAGCGACTCCTTATCGGAGGCCTTGGTGTTAGGCATCACATAGAAGATCATAGTTAGGCTTTTGGACTCAATAGAGACCACTGTTTTGCATTTTTCCAATAGTGGGTAGAACTATCCCCCAAATGGGTTGAGTTTAGCATTAGTACACTGCAACTGGGATCAACTAATGAGGGTCCAATGATCATGTGTAAGGATATTATAATCAGCTCCCTCATCAATGAGTGCATCAAAGGCATATGTCATGTGACTAGTGGTAGTGGGCCGATATGCATAGGTATGCAGGTGCTAGTTCTTCCTCATCTATTTCTCAATCTTAGTGATGGTGGCTACTCTTAAGTTTATAGGCAGGTTCAACATTTGAGACTTCTACGATAAGTGTGTTGGTGTTGGTTGATTGCTAGAGCTCTTGACCATCATGTAGAGAGGTATTGATGGTGGGATACTACTCTTTGGTAGAGCTGATATGGTGGGACTTTGTGGGACTCACTGGCTCCCCTGGAAGCCTATTTATAATCCTCCTCTTCATCTAAGAATGGCGAATCATTGGTGGCTAGCACATGCATCCAATCTTTCTCATTCTTAGGGCAAGGGATATACTTCATTAATGGCCCATAGGAATTGGTGACTTGTGAGTCTCCTTTTAACATAGTGGAGATGGAATCTAAATTGACCGAAGTTTTCTTCTAGGTATCTATCTCGACACTCACAACTTCCAATCTGTTGCCTAAGAACATGAGACCCTTGTCCTAGTATTCTATCACTTGTACATTTTGCATCCAAACTTAACCTAGCAGGATGTCATAGTCCACTACCTTCATGACTATGAAGTTCTTTGAGAATTGGACTCTCGCTATCTTCAAGGACCAGTCTTTTAGCACTCCAAATATTCTGACCTTCATTCCATTAGCCAACATGACATTAAACCTTTTAGTCTCCATACGTGGGTTATCCAAAGCTTGTAGGATTGCATGGGTAAGCATACTGACTCCGACTCCCATATCTACAATTCCCTTCCTTGTAGCATCTCCTAATGCATTGACACGCAAGATTGTGTGCATCTTTGTGCCTTCCCAAAAGGCATTTACATGCAAAGACTTAGGCATTGAGTTGAAGGTTAAGCTTTGTATGTGCATTAGTGTGTTTTGGTGAGGCAAGTCAGCCACTCCAAGCTTGTCATGTCATTCTACCCACTCCTTCAACCCTTGCCATAACATCATATTTTTCTTGAGTAGCTCTCACAAAGGTAGGGTCATAGGGGCCGATATCAATGTCATGAGAAAGTTTCCAATTGCTTGCTTTTTGTTAGACTATATACTCTTTTTCCAATGATCTTGGGCAGTCTGTATGGTGTGTAGGATCTGTCTATGTGGTGTTACGTTGGGTGTGGATGCGTCTCTTGATTTGAACTGAGTAGGTAAGACCAGTGTGCTCACACTAGAGAGCTCATCAATCTTGTCTTCCATAATGGGTTCCACATCCTTTAGCTACACTTGGGCTTCTCTCGCCCACTCCTTGACCTTATCAACCACTTCTAGTTGGTGCCTCTCAGATCAGGATATTCTCCAATCTTGGGACTTCCCTATTCTAGTGCCTAGCAAATATCTTTGCTTCTGTGTAAACAACTTGCTTCCCCTTCGTAACATGGTGGCATTGTCTGTCTTAAGTGTAATCTTTGTCTCAACCCTCTTTTTCCTTCTTCTATGGATTTTCTTCCCTATTGAAGCTATGTCAAGGTTGCTAGGTCTTGGTAATGAAATATTGGCTTTCTTTGCATGTGCTCAGGCCAAGAAATTCACCAGATTTGGCGTGGTTTCACCATCAAGTATTCCAATTCCAAATAGTTCCAATGTACAGATGGCATGATAGCCAAACTAGTGAAAGGTTTTCACCTAAGGCACTCGATGTACAAGTGTGTGATCCTACACTTAGATAATCTCAAGTCGGCCTTGTCTTGATTGGTTTGCTTTCCATGTTGGGGCATCAAGATGAGATGTGTCCTAGGTGGTTGCAAGTGGGTTCCTAGTTTTGTCCTCCTTGACCTCTACCTCTTCCCCTGCCCAATACCATCATTGGCACTAATCTAGAGTCCATCAAGATGGGATTGCCCTCTTTTTTGTACAAGACCTAAGGGTTTACATATAATTTATCCTCGTTCAGTTCCTCTATGTAATGTCTTGGAGCATCACTTGGTGGATGGATCATAATGGGTCTAGGTCATCTAGCTATCCCTGTGGGGTTGATGTCCATCCTACGGATGTGTAGCTTTGAATCATTGATTGTTGGGAGAGCTAGTGGAGTCCCCTCCTAAAAGTTTTTGGTCTTTTTTCTAGGTAGTGAGGCAGATTGTATGGCTATGAGTATGGAAATCACCTTAATAGTTGACAATGTAGTGCATCATGGCCAAACCTAATGCAATTGGTACAGGCTCTAGATCTAGGATCCATGCACTCAACTAGAAGGTGGTTTCCTCCACAATGCATGCACTGCATGTGAGGTCGTGCGGGCCTTCTCATCATCTCTTAAATCCTAGCCAACTCTAGCTTCACATCTTCCAACTCTTGGCTCTAGCCGACACTCTTTCCCTTGTCTTGGGTGCTCTCGTTAGATCTTTCACTAATGGTAATAGCCCTTTCTAAGGTTCTAGAGACAATGTTGTCTGGAGTTGTGGGTCTCGAGCTCCTCTTGTTAAGTAGGTCATCCACTCATATGGCTTCTTCAAAGAAATTTTCTAGCACATCCCTTTGTAGGGTTAAGTTTCTCAACAAGGCCTTGCACAGATCTTCAATTTTGATCCTTCTTATGAGCATAGTGGAGACTGCTTGTTCGCTAGGTTGGTCTACAGCTAGGATTCTCTTAAAGAGACTTTGCATATGGGTGACGTAGTCTCAAATATTCTCCCTATTCTTTTCACTAATGTTCATCAATCTAACGACGAGATTGTCAGAATATCCCACCTCAAAGAATTTATTGATGAAGAGACTCTTGAGATTATCAAATTTATTGCATTTGGCATTATCTAGACTAGTGTACCATGTCTATCCTTTGTCTCCTAGGAAAAATCCAAAATCTTGTGCACATTAAGTGAGTTCCATGAGGCCATTAGCCTTGCATACTTGCTCAAATTACTCCACAAATTTATACGGGTTGTTATCGAGATGATGTCGAGTTTCTTAGCTTTCAAGTATCTTGGTCTGTGACTCCTAGAGTTTGGAGTGATGCCTAGCCTTGCTAGCAACGAAGCTACTAGGGCTTCTCCACTCTATTTTGCAATTGTGTTTTCTAAGAGTCACTTGGAAAGAAGCTTGCTTAGTGTAAGATTGGCTTCTAGCACTCTCTCCTTCTTAGCATTTGGTCCTATCCTATTTCAATTGGCGAGCACTAAAATGTGTTGAGCTTCACGTGTTTCTATATCTTACCTCAGCTTTTGTTGGTTGGTCTATCATGATGCTCCATTTTGGTTTTGAGGTCATATGGGGTCATAAGTTGTTGGATGTTGATTGGGAATTCTACCAAGTTAAGCTCATATTTTTTGGGTTGGCACTAGTTCCTAACATATTGCTGGTTTCTTGGGCAAGTGGGGTGTCGATCAAATTGATCAAGTTGGGTACAGTGGTATCCCTAGTCATGCATGTCGCTGCTGCTTCCTAAGTATCTTGATGATTCAAGTCTCTTAGTATTTAATGATTGGTGTCCTTGGCCACTATTCTATACCTGGGGATCTCCTCCTACTAGTGGGTTTGTTCAACTTATCTTATCTTGCCTGAACTCCTTGTTATTTAAGACAATCCTCAATGTTACTTGCATTTTGATACTAGCAGGGTGCTCCTCAATGTGCACTATGAGAAATCAGGCTTTCAGCTTTTCTGATGCACTCCAAGTGTTCAATTGATGCAGTGTGCAAATTCAATGAAAACAATACAGTGCAATGTACACTTTCCTAATCCTTTTGTGCATTTAATGGCCAATCTAGCAGGTTTGTTCTTGTCTCTAAAATGTCCTAAACATGTGGCCTTAGGGGTAGCAGGTTTGGTCAATTAGTATGAGTCTCTATTGGGACACGAGGCTGAGGGTCAGTGGATTGTTAGATCACGATTCATGAGTTTGGTGGCCCTATGAGCCATTCCATGCATTTGGAGTCCTACAAGGATGCCATCTAGCTTGGATTAAGCCTTTGCCTAACTAGGGTGGGTCCAATTTGCCAAAATCTGGGTTTTTCTTTGCACAACTCAGTCAAGTGATAGTGTTCGATTTGCAAAGTCTGAGTTGCAGACTCGAACATGTGAGTTAGGTACTCGTCTGAGTTCAAGTGGCTTGTCCGAGTCTGAGTAACTTGTTTGAGTCTGATTTGCCTTGTCCGAGTTAAAGTGCTCTATTCGAGTCTGCGTCTAGGACTTAGATTGGGATGGTTTGTCTGAATGGATTGAGGACTCGGATTGCCCGAGCGGTAGTAGTGGGGCTTAGATGATTGTGGAATCCATCCAAGTGCAATGTCCGGGTTACAGGATGGCAAAACATCACTTAAATACTCCCAGTTCCTATCCTAACATTACAACTAGGGTCTTGACTAGGATCAACAAGCATCAATTGATACTCAAAGCATACGTGTAGTAGGGCATTCGGATGCGAAAATGTAAATTGATGAACGAATTAGTGGTGCTCCTACCCTATAGCTCTATCTGTCTCTCTCTCTCTCTCTCTTAGCAAAATGCACACAAATTAGCTCTCTCTGCCCTCTTGGCTTCTTAAACCCTTTCTCTCTTGTGCTATTACTTTCCCCTTCTCTCTCTTTGCTATCCTAATGCCTTGAAGCTCTCATTTCCCTATTTTTTCCATATTTTGAGCCTGCTATTAGTAGATATCTCACTCTGTCTATGTTCCTTGTTTTCCCTCAGCTAAATGCATCCAAATCGCAAGCAACCACTTACACCAATTCAAACTACTTATCTAAATCTAAAAAATAGAAAAACTTACTGGCAAAGGAGATTGAATACCTCTTCAACTCCCTCGTTTCTTACTTATCTCAAGCACTCGTTTGGGGAAAACCCTACTTCAATGCTTGATTTGAAACGTGCAAGCATTCAAAGTTTGAATCTGTTGGTCCCAACAATAGAGCCAAAATGTGAGTGTTGCTCGCTTGATTTCCCAGACCCGTAGAGTGCTTGTTGCTTCAAGCATTTCAAGCCAAGTGCAATGGCTACCTCTCACATAGTTATATGTGCTCTCGCACCAACAAGTGTAGTGAGCTTAGCTTCATGCTTGATCAAGTTGCCTCCTCCCTCAAAGCACTTTGATATCTCTAGGATTTAAGGTGCAAGCTTGATCCTCAAGCTTCAAGCTCCATGCTCCATTACCGTGTGCAAGACAAGAGAAGAGAAGAGAAGAGAAGAAGAAGAAGAAGAGAAGAGAAGATGGCGAGCTTCCCCATCATGGTCCCTCACGCTCACACATCCATGTCAAGATTGTGGGAGAGAAGGAAGGAGTCTCACTTGTAGCTTTCTTGCTTGCACAATGGGGGAATACACACAAGGGTGGAGGCTGAAAACAGTTTTCCTCTTCTTAGTTGTGTAAGCCAAAAGAACTCTAGTACAAGGAAATAGATGAACCCTATATATGGGTCTCAAACCAAACTCAACTAACTAAGGTGGCATTCTAACTGAGCCACAAACTAGAGTAGATAAGGATAGCTATCATTTAGCTATTATTCATGGGCGGTGTACCAACCGCATCTGCAACTGACACGTCGGTGACATAAATGCACAACGGTCACCCTGGCATATCACGAGTGGAGCTCGATATCTCAACACTCCTCCTCGAGCTCAATCCTAATTCCTGCACACCAAGCAGGTCTCTGAACTTGCGCAGCTTCTCTGCGCCCAATGCCTTCGTGAACATGTCAGCTACCTGATCCTCTGTGCTGACATAAACTAGATCAATAAGACCTAGTAAAACCCTGTCCCGCACATAGTGATAATGCACCTCAATGTGCTTTGTTCTAGCATGATAGAGTGGGTTATTTGCCAAGTGTATACTACTCATGTTGTCACAATAAATGACAACTGGCCCATCTGTAGACTGATGCATATCATAAAGTAGCTTATGCAACCAAGCTACCTCACATGCAGCCATTGCTGCACCCCTGTACTCAGCCTCTGTGCTCGACAAGGCAACTGTAGGCTGTTTCTTGCTGCTCCAAGTGACTGCAGCACTCCCAAAAGAGAACACATATCCATTGGTAGATCGTCTATCAGAAATGCTGCCAGCCCAATCAGCATCAGTGTATCCATGCAACTGTATCTGAACCCCAGTCTCATAAAATAGTCCATACTGCAATGTGGACTTCACATACCTGAGTATGCGTCTAGCCGCATCCAAATGCGGTTTCCTTGGAGCCTGCATAAACTGACTTACCAATCCAACAGCATAGCTCAAATCTGGCCTGGTAATAGTCATATAAATTAAGCTTCCTACTATGCGTCTGTACATAGTAGGGTCTTCCAGAAGCTCACCTGCATCTGCGCTCAGCTTCACATTCTGCTCCAAAGGAACTGAAATAGGCTTACAGCCTGTCATCCCATATTTGGACAGCATGTCCAATCTATACTGCCTCTGCAAGAGCTGTATCCCACTTGGTGATCTAATCACCTCAATGCCCAAGAAATAACGCAGCTCTCCCAAATCCTTCATCTCAAACTTCTGCTTCAATAGCATTTTCACATGAAGGATATATTCATCACTGTCACCTGTCATAATCAAATCATCAACATAAATGACAAGTAGAATAATACCTTTCTCTGTTTTTCTCACATAGAGTGAGAAATCTGCCTTGGAAATCTGAAAGCCAATAGTGACAAGATACTATCCTATCTTGTCAGACCATGCTCTAGGTGCTTGCTTCAAGCCATACAAGGCTTTCTTCAACCTGCAAACAAACTCAGGATGAACAGCATGCACATAACCTGGTGGCTGCTCCATATATACCTCTTCTTGCAAATCACCATGCAAGAAGGCATTCTTTACATCCATCTGATGTAAAGACCATTCCTTTGATGCAGCCATAGCAATGACTGCTCTTACGGTTGCCATCCTTGCAACCGGACTGAATGTTTCTTCATAGTCAATGCCATATGTTTATGCATATCCCTTGACTACTAATCTTGCCTTGTATCTGTTCACAGAACCATCTGGATTGTGCTTCACCTTATAAACCCACTTACAGCTAATTGCATTCTTACCTTTAGGCAAAGGTACCAATTCCCATGTAGCATTTGCTTCCAAGGCATCCATTTCTTCATCCATGGCTTTCTCCTATTTTTCTTTTCCCATGGCTTGCTCAAAAGAAGTGGGCTCTGGTTCCTGTATCACTTTGACCATATATGCATAGTGAATGGCTGTAAATCCGTCATATTTCAGCCTATCCACAGGATAGCTAGCTCTGGTAGACCTACGCAAAGTAGGCTCACTTCCAGGTGCTCTCAAAACATCCCTGGTCTTCCTTACTCTAGGTGTAACAATAGAGGGGATACCCAACTCATCATCAATGCTCTGTTCTGAGACACTGGATTCACCATCCACATAAGAGTGACCTGCATTCACATCAAACATGGGCTGATCAACCTTCTCTTTTCCTTTTCGTGATACCTGCATACCACTATCTGCATTGCTTTGAGAAGATTCTCCTGATCTCAATCTGCCTGTCCATGGCGAAGAATATGAACCACTGCTAGAGGACACTCCAGGTCCACTAATATTTTGTGATTGCTACTGGGAATTCTGTGTAGCATTACCATTTTGTGCATCTACATCATCAATCACATTTACTGGTTTATACCAGCTACTCATCTCATAAAAAACAACATCTCTGCTCACTGTAAACTTACGAGTAGAAGGGTTATAGCATCTATACCCTTTTTGCTGCAGAGAGTAACAAATAAAGATGCACTTCTCAGCTTTTGGATCCAACTTGGATCTCAACTCATCTGGCACATGTACATAGGCAATGCAACCAAAAATTTTCAAATGAGAAATATATGGTTTCCTACTAGTATACCTCTCCTCTGGAGTCATCCCATGTATTACTGCAGTGGGAGTCCTGTTCATTATGTAGACTGCTGTAGAAACTGCTTCAGCCCAATAAAAATCTGGCAGGTCTTTTTCATTGAGCATGGCACGAGATACCTCTCCAATATGTCTGTTTTTTCTTTCTGCAATTCCATTTTGCTGTGGGGTATGACTGCATGAATATTGCTGCTTTATGCCATGCTCCTGCAAGAACCTTGCAAACTCATTTGAGAGGTACTCTCCCCCTCCATCTGACCTTAGGCATTTTATTTGCAGGCCTATTTCTTTTTCAACCATAGCTTTAAGAGTTTTGAAATGCCCAAAAACTTCACTTTTCTTTTTCACCGCGAAGGGTGTCTCAACCTGAGACAATGCACTCTTGCAATTTTCGGCTGTGCTACCTGCAGAGATCTGCTCCCAAAACAGAAAATGAAAGCAACACTGCTCCTCTTACCAGAACACCGCGAGCTTGGCTTGCTTTCTTGAGCTCCTTACCACGAACAAGGCTCTGATACCATGTCAAGATTGTGGGAGAGAAGGAAGGAGTCTCACTTGTAGCTTTCTTGCTTGCACAATGGGGGAATACACACAAGGGTGGAGGCTGAAAACAGTTTTCCTCTTCTTAGTTGTGTAAGCCAAAAGAACTCTAGTACAAGGAAATAGAAGAACCCTATATATGGGTCTCAAACCAAACTCAACTAACTAAGGTGGCATTCTAACTGAGCCACGAACTAGAGTAGATAAGGATAGCTATCATGTAGCTATTATTCATGGGCGGTGTACCAATCGCATCTGCAACTGACACGTCGGTGACATAAATGCACAACGGTCACCCTGGCATGTCACGAGTGGAGCTCGATATCTCAACAATCCACTCCCTCACTTAAGTACAAACTCAAGCAAGCAAGAACAAGAAGATGAAAAGAGGAAGAGAGCCAGCTAGCCTTAAGCTCTTCACCTATCTCTTGTCTAGATCACCATCTAAACTTCACAATGGAAGTGCACAGGTAGACAGAGCCATCTTTGTATCAATTGTTTGGATCTAAAGATTTTTTTTGATTCTCCTCTTATCTATTGTGTACTTTCAATCTCTTTCTCAGATTCCGTTTTGCGCCATGTAATTTCTACATGGTATTAGAACTCAGGGGGCTCTAGCGATCAAAGAGTGCACAAGAGGGAAAGGCTTCAACAGCAAAGAGGAGTGATATCATCTTTTGGAAGTGGTTTTGGCCAATCAAAAAGCGGTGTAGGAGGTGGGAGATGTGGCAATTAGAGTTGCATCACCATTGCCAAAAATCTAGTGTTCCATGTGCGCACCAAACATATAGAGATCTAGTATCACTATGTGCATGATTTGATCGAGGATGGGATAGTGGAACTGTTCTACTATCCAAAAAAGGAGAATGGAGTGGATATCTTCACCAAACTCTCATTCCTAGGTCACTTGGGGTTAGTGGAGCTCTAGACACCCCTTGCCTAGCCGGGAACGGAGTTGCAGACTGTCCTGAGACCAACATCTACGGCATTGGAAGATCCTATTCTAGATAATGGATGGAAATTATGGTGCCATGTGATTTGGACCGGCTGCTTTTGTTGGACATAAGGAAATACATAAATTCTCCTATATGGGCAGGAGACAAAGATTAACTTGAAGATAAGTTAAGAAACTTGTTTGCCAACAGGACTGCTTGCTCTATTTTCGTGTTTGTGCTGTAAATTACGCGAATGAACCTTGTTCCCTAAAGGCTTAATTAAGGAAGCTGGTTTTAAATGTCACACGTAATTGTGGTAGGACCTAATTAGGAAACTAAAGCTATCAAGGGAAGTGGGTGGGTGGAACCCCCGCCAGATTTGTCCTATGGCAAGGTGGTCCCAAAGAACTGGGAGGCTTCTCACAAGGTTTTATCTGACCTTTAAGTATTGATAGGTTAGAGCCTGATTCATGCCATTTTAGGGGACGAGAATGGGACTATGCCCTATGGGTAGAGAGGCTGAACAGTGCATCCCTCTCATTTACCATTCTCTTTGAACTAAGTGTGGTATGGATCTACTTCGAATTGGATATCTCTCTGTAAAGTAGGATGTCCAAAACATGACGCTACAATGCTGTCACGAGACCTTGATCCCTAGGAGGTTTCAGGTCCATCCTAGTGGGTTCGGCCACGAATGTTCCGTTGTGAGTGGTGGATTTGGGAAACCCAATTTCTAAGCCCTCCCCCTCATGGTATTCTAAAATACTTAAAAAATCCTCCCAATTCTCTCTTCATCTCTCAAACACTCAGTTCTTTTATTAGGATTTTCTTGACTCTCTTGTTTCTCCCCATCAACTAACTCAATTGTAATAGATGACACCTCTCGATCAGAATCACTATCTGAACTCTCATCCTCACTATCCTCCAAATTTGGTTGTATTGTGAAAAAAGAGAAGAAAAGTGCAATGTGTGCAAGGGAGTGCTGTGATGCACTATTGCTCTTGAAGAAGAGATTGATGTATACCTTCTTTCATAGAAGTTGCGTTCCTAGCCAAGGTTTGCATTGAGATAAATTCTTTTTATTTAAGATGTCCATAAAGAGTCCCACTTTAGGTGTGGACCTAGTGAATCTAATGAGAAGATCGAAAAATGGATACCTTTGCAACACATGGTTTCAATTTGATCATACCCATTAAGTGAGTGATTGAGTCATAGTGCCTTCTGATGTATACGTGCCAAGGTAAGACTAATTGCTATATGTGATATCAATATGTTGCAATACTCTTAATCTCACCATTGGGTGGAATGACCTACAAAATCTAAGAACTAAGGACTTTTGGTATAAGTTATAGATGTCAAGTATGCCATGTAGTCTTGCATTTGCAAGTTCCAAGGTGTGGTGTTAACAATATTTTTGAAGAGTAAAGCTAAAGAAGGCTAAAGAAAAGTCAAAGCACAAGTGTTGGATTCATTTGATGGTGGATTATTATTATTGGAGTGCTTAAATGATTACTTTTAGCCACTTACACTATTTTTTGTACTTCATGGATATCATATTATCATGGATATATTATTTTGTGAGCATCGAGCTCACTCTCATTTACATTGTATTTATATTTCACATTCTATTTTTCACATTTGCAAGTTTTGCATCAGTTAGACACATGTATTTGTGATTATATTGGCATAGGCTTGGTCTATTTAGACTAAGGTACAACCATGTGATGAGGATTGATTGGCCTAGATTATGCAAAGAGGGTAGGACACCCAAAAGTGACAGTACAAACTCTAATTCATAGTGGTGGAAACCCTAAAATGAAAAAGGGACATGAACCCTAAAATGCAAAGTGGGATCAAAACCCTAACCCTAAAATAGTGCACCGTCTTTAGAGAGGTGATCTAATCCTAACCCTAATCTATGTTTATATAAGGATAGGAGGTCTCAATTGTATAGATTTTTTTGGTACAGCTATGATGTGGAAGCTCTATCAATGCAACTATTGAAGCTTTCTATTCTCTTGTATTATATTATCTTGCCTCCATTGTTGAGAGTGAATGAGAGAGAGTGAGTGAGAGATGTGGAGCAAGGGACTAAGGGAAGGTGAAGCTCTTTGTCATCTTCTTTATCTTCTTTTTCTTCTCTACTAACTTCTTAACTTGTTAGTATGCTTGATGATGGATGAAAAGGAGCAACAATATTAGATTATGTTGATCATGATCGTGGAACCATCTTCGATCTTTCAAGATTTTAGATTATAACATGAGAAGATAAGTTGGTGAGTTTACTATAACTCAAATCTAGTCTTGTATTCTTGCTTTCTTGGGATAGAAAGGAGGATTCTTGGTTAGTTAGAGCAGAGTATTGAGAGACAAGGTGAGAGATTGTTACCAAAGTGAGTTTTAGCTTTTGAAAGAATATAAGTCCATCCAAAGTCTCAATTGTTATGTGTTTGGCTCCAAATTTTAGTTTCGTTTTGTTAGAACAAAGGACCGTGCGACTACCAAGGTTCTTACACTTCTACCATGTGGTAGAATAGGAGGCATGTGCATGGGCATGGATGGGATTGATGGGGTACCAATCATCCATGTTTGTGGTTAGCATTGTGGAACCCATGCGGCTAGGATAGGAAGGCTAAATCAAAAGGAGCCAGTTTGTTGGACTAGGATTGAGAGATTGGAATAGGTTAGAATAGCAAAATACACAAAAAAAAAAACTCAGAAACACAAAAATAAAAAAAATAAAAACTCAAATGCAAAACGTAAAATGCACAAAAAAATCAAACTCTCCTTGCTTTGATAAGTTGTGTGGCATTGTAGGTAGCACTTGCTTGCATAATTGGATGAGTGAATATGTTTACCTGATCATTTTGTGCATGGCCCCAAGATAATACTCTTGGGGTGTTTGAGGTCTTGCTCTTTTTAACTTGTTTTGTTGCCTTTAAGGGATTCATACTGGAAGAAGGTAAATAGGTGAAGGAAGAGGAAATTTGAGAAAGAGTTAGAAGAAGAAGAGGTAGGAGTAAGAGGAAGAAAAAAGATAGAAGGAAAAGAAGAAGAAAAATAAGAGTAGGAAGGAGAAAGAAGAAGAGAAGGAAAAAGAGAAAAAGGAAAAAGATAGAAGAGAGAAGAGGTATAATAAGAAGAAGAAAAGTAGGAAGGAGAGGGAAGAAGAGAAGAAGAAGAAGAGGTAGAAGAGGAGGGAGAAGGTGCGAAGAAGGTGGAGTGAAGAAGAAGGCTAAAAGAGAGGAGGAAAAAGAAGAAATGGAGTTGGGGGTGTAGTGATATTTGTGGCAGCAGACTCCTGCGTTTTCAGCATTGTAGGGTGTCGACTCTGCGTAGGTGAGCAATATTGCTCTCTAAGGGGGCTGGTGGCTATATGATGATGTTATTGACATAACAAACAGAGTGCTTGCAATGGTAAGAATTGGATTAGTTTAGTGGTGATGCTTGACAAGTTGGTAGGTGGTGCTCTTTGACAACTAGTGACTTGATGGGGGCTAGTAGCATCAAAGTAAGCCGCCGGATTTTTCTTTTCCTTTTCTCTCATTTTCTAAATTGAAAATTTGTTTTCTTCTTTTCTTCTCACTCCCTAACACACACAAACCCAAAATTCCACCTTCACACACACACATATGCATTCACACACATGCACACACTTATATACACACACATTCACACATAGTCCTTTTCCCCCCTACACACATTCACACAGACTCCTTTTTCCCCTACACCCACACACATGTACACACATTCGAACACCCTCCACCCCCCCCCCCCCCCCACACACACACACACACACACACACACACACACACACACACACACACACACACAATACACATATAATCTCTCATATAAACCCATTTCACCCACACATATACCTTCACACACACATACACACTTATCTACACAAAATCCATTTTATAATCCACCAAATACACACACTAAACCCCCAAGGCAATCAATCAAATATATGTATGTATCACATGGGTTCAACATGAGGGATTTTAAAAATAGAAGAGTCCCATATAAAGGGGTCACTTACAGATTGAATAGAAAAAGATTATCTTTTATTAAGGAAAAATTCACAAGGATATCTATAAATAGGCCTTGAACACGTGATATATAGGGTATACATATAGTGGATTCCTCATGACTAAACCAACTAAACAACTCATACACACATCAAACTTACATGCAAGACACCTATAAGTACCTATTCTCACACATTTGCACACGACCCCACACACACACACACACACACACACACACACACACACACACACACACACACACACACACACACACACACACACACACACAACACAAGAACTCACTAACACATGCACAAAGCATACATAAACACCTATTCACATGCACCAAAAATCTGATATATACACATCCATACTAACTTGCACACCCACCCTGCCTCATTCGTGTAAAAATTACACAACGCAGCGAACAAAATTTGAGAAAGAGATAGAGAGTACACAATAGATAATAGGAGAAATAAAAAAATTCTTTCGCTCCAAAAAACTGATACAAAGATGGCTCTGTCCTCCCGTGTGCTTCCACTGTGAAGCTTAGATGGCAATCTAGACAGAAGATAGATGAAGAGCTTAAGGCTAGCTCCTGACTGGGTAAAAGATAAGATGATGGATGGCTCTGAAGGGGTTTAGCTTTTATAGCCCGCGAAGGCACTTAGGTTGGCTTGCTGACCAACCTACCATATGAGCCTCCACTAGTCGGCTAGGAAATATTCTAGGGAATATTCCCTTTACCATTGGGTTGGCGATGTTGCCCTTGGGGGGGTGCTAGCCTCCCTCGAACTCGCTAGTCAAGGGCCACTTTTGTGGCCCCCAAACCGCAAAATAGGCACCCCTGACAACTCCCTTACCCCGCAACTCAATGCAATGTGCCTTGAGTTGCTACTGGCTTAACTAATCCATCTAGCCCAAAGATTAGACCCACAATGGTTACCTTTGTGCCATCCAATCACATAGACCTCATCAGACACAAAACTTAGGTCTCAACCAATATCTA